>NW_027286797.1:552500-795000 GCF_022747635.1 Hetaerina americana | reverse complement strand
ATATATATATATATATATATATATATATATATATATATATATATATATATATATATATATATATCCCTCCTCGGACTACAACCTTGACGTGGTGGAAGGGCTTGTGCCTTCCGAGGACCCCTAGAGCTGTGCTGGCGCGAGTAATAATTATTGCTCCTGGTAGGGTCACCCAAGCCAGATAGGTGGAAGGTTAGGAGCCAGACGAAAGGTAGTCCACGCAGCGTCTGTTCCTCAGTGAGGCGGCTGCAATGGCGTCTGACCACATAGGGGCAGCCAGTAAGTGATGGTGTCACGTTAAAAACACTATTGGGGAAGGCAACGGGAAACCACCTCAATTATCATTTCCAAGATTAACATGATGGACTATACAGAGATTTTGAGTTCTGGCAACTACGGGGCTCGGCCCAATCGGCCGTGTGTCGTGCCCGGCAGCGGGGGAGGCAAAGCTTCCGCGGTCGTCATCCCACGAAACCCTTACAAGGGAAAACCAGCAGCAGAAGGACAGAAGCCGCAGGAGAAGACCAAAGTAGTTTGAATAGGAATGTGGAATGTTAGGACAATGATGCGGACAGGGAAATTGGAGAATGTTAGGCGAGAGATGGAAAAGGCAAATATAGATATTTTAGATCTATGCGAGGTGAGATGGAAAGATAGCGGGGATTACTGGAGTGATAAGCATAGAATAATATACAGCGGCGGGGACGAGAGCCAACGAGGGGTGTCGATAGTATTAAATGAAGAGGTAGGAAGAAGCGTAGTCAACATAGAGCAGGTAACGGATAGAATACTGCTAGTAGAGATAAAAGCAGAACGGACGAACTTGCTTATTATTCAGGTATACATGCCACCGAGCAACCATAAGGAAGAAGAGGTCGATACGATATACGATCAGTTAGAGGACATAATCAAGTGTGTTGCTGCAGGGAAACATTTGATAGTGATGGGGGATTGGAATGCGACGGTAGGCGAAGGAACAGATGGTGACGAGGTCGGGGACTACGACTTAGGCACGAGGAATGACCGTGGGGAGAAAGCAGTTGAGTTCTGCAGGAGACAGGGGCTGGTTATCACCAACACTTGGATTAGACACCACAAAAGACGCAGGTATACATGGAAAATACCCGGTGACTCAGAAAGGTATCAGCTAAGTTATATCCTGGTTAGACACAGGTTTGGGAACAGTGTGATAAATTCGCACAGCTTCCCGGGAGCGGATGCGGACTCTGACCACAATTTAGTTTTCATGAAATGTAGCGTCCCGTTTCAAAAAGATAAGGCAGGGGCGGCGATTTATAAAATGGAATGTAGAATCATTAAATGGTTTGAAAACGAAGGAATACAAACAGGCGGTAGAGGAAATCATGGAGCATGGTAATGAGCTAAGTACTCTCGAAGAAAAATGGGAAAGTTTCAAGAAAGGGTTGTCTAAAGCCTCAAAAGATACTATTGGAACCGTTAACGCTAAAAGTACTAGGAAACCATGAATCACGGATGAGATTATTACAAAGATGGATGAGTGGCGAAAATGGAAAAATTTAAATACAGAATTAGGCAAAATGAAGTACAAAGAATTAAGCAATTAATTGAGGCGGGACCAAATAAAGAAAAAGAAGCATGGTGGAAGACGCAGTGTGAGGATATGGAAAGTTTGCAGAGGAAAGGGGAAATTGGTGCGCTGTACAAAAAAGTTAAATCTTTATCGGGAAGAAAGAAAGAAAGATCTATGCTAACAGTTAGAGATAAGGCGGGTATGGAAATAGTTGACGCAGGAAAGATCCAAGAGAGTTGGAAGGAATTTATAGAAGAACTGTATACTAAAGAGCTTAGACCAACAAAGTTAAACATAGAAAAGGAACATGACGTAGAGGTAGATAGCTTAGGTCCAGGCATAATAGACAATGAGATAGAAAGGGTATTAAGGGAGATGAAACTAAATAAGGCCGTGGGGGTGGATAACATTCCCGCGGAACTTTTAAAATGCTTAGGAAAATGTGGGAGGAGGAGGCTATATGGGCTGTACCGTAGTATTTATGAGGAAGGAATCTGGCCGGAAGACTTTTGTGAGATCAGTTTTAGCTCCTATTCCGAAAAAGGTAAAGGCTACATCATGTGAGGACTATAGGACAATAACTTTGATATCCCACGGAGCTAAAGATGTTCTCAGGATCATAAACAAAAGGATAGAGAGTACGGCAAATGATTACTTAGGGGATGATCAGTTTGGGTTTAGGAAGGGGAGAGGTACGCGTGATGCCTTTGCAGTAATGAGATTATTAATCGAGAGGAAGATAGAACGCAACCAGGAGGTATTTGCCTGTTTCGTAGATTTCGAAAAAGCGTTTGATACAGTGAATTGGGAAAAACTACTGAGTATATTGCAGAAAATAGGAATAGATTGGAGGGAAAGGAGGCTAATCCGCAACCTGTACATGTCTCAGACTGCTCAGGTTCGAGTGGGGAACGGGGAGTCCGGTATGGCAGTGTTAGGAAGAGGTGTAACGCAGGGTTGCCCATTATCACCGTTGCTGTTCAACCTGTATGCAGAGGAAATGATTAAAGAGGCATGGGAAGAACTGGAGGCAGGAATGAAAGTGGGCGGGGAATTCGTAAAATCAGTTAGGTTTGCTGATGACCAACCTTTAGTTTGTCAGTCAGCCAAGTGGTTGCAAGCATTGCTGGGTGCATTGGAAATTCAGTGCGACAGGTATGGGATGAGAATCAATATTAATAAAACAAAGGTTATACGATTTTCTAGAAAGAAAAAGACTAATGCTAAACATTAAAATAGGAGGGCAAAACCTAGAACAGGTAGAAAGGTTTACGTATCTTGGAAGTGTTTTGGACCAAATAGGTCATAGTAGTAGGGACTTAAGGAGAAGAATTGCGCTAGGCAAATAGGCTTTCACAAAGAGGAGGGAGTTGATGACACGGACATTGAGTAAGGATATTAAGAAAAGACTGATATAAACTTTGATATGGAGCGTAGCTCTATACGGCGCGGAAACGTGGCCATTGAAGCAGGAGGATAGACGTAGATGGGAGGCTTTTGAAATGTGGTTGCAGAGAAGATTGGAGAAGGTGAAATGGAGCGAAAGTGAAACAAATGAGGAAGTACTTGGTATGGTTGGCGAAGAGAGGGGTTTGTTGGGAGCAATCCTATGTAGGCAGGCAAAGTGGCTGAGGGGGGTGTTGACCGGCAGCGGGATGTTGAAGACTGTGATGGAGAAGAGGGAATGTTGGGCAAACGAGGAAAGGGAAGGAACAGGATAGGGATGTTGGACGGGATGAAGGGAGGAAGAAGGTACTCAGAGCTGCAGAGGGACGTGATGTAAAGTAGGATGTTGTGTTTTGCTAGGGGTCACAAATTATTTAATTAGTAATTATGTCCATCCAAAAACCTACCTTAACCGGTAGATTACCTAATAATAATAATAACATATATATATATATATATAATGTATAGCACTTAGCACTAAAAAAAGTGAGTCTCTTTTTTGTGTGTTTCTCTCTGTTTTTTGTCTGTGTCCACTAGTGCTAAGTGTTATACATTATTATTCACGTCCGTGAGACTTTCAAAAAGTGTGTATATATATATATATATATATATATATATATATATATGTATATATATATATATGTATATATATATATATATATGTATATATATATGTATATATATATATATATGTGTATATATATGTATGTACAATTATATATGTATATATTTATGTATATATATGTATGTATATATATATATATATATATATATATATATATATATATATATATATATATATACATAATCACTTTTTGAAAGTCTCACGGACGTAAATAGTAATGTATAATACTTAGCAGTATTGGACACCGACAAATACACACAGAAATACACCGAAAGTAGACTTACTCGAATTTTCGGTGGTCGTGGCCACTTTTATCAAGGAAGAGAGGGACAGAACTCAAGGTTCAGTCACTCAGAGTTCTGTCCCTCTCTTCCTTGATAATGGTGGCCACGACCACCGAAAATTCGAAAAATAGTGAGTCTCCTTTTGTGTGTTTCGGTGTGTTTTTGTCTTTGTCCACTAGTGCTATGTAGTCCATAGAGACTTATTTTGATCAAATGTTAACCGTTTTTTCAACTTTCCCCATTACCTCCTTTGGGGAAACTTAGTACTTGATGGATGACATTTTTTCACTTCACTTCTCACTATATATATATATATATATATATATATATATATATATATATATATATATGGCCTCAATGTCGTTCACTGATGGGAGTGGCCTAAAATTGTTACTTTGTGGAAGCCCACCCTCACCCCTCCTTCGCCTCCCGTTCTCCCCTTCTCCTGGCCCCCTTCCCTTTCTCTCGCACCCCTCACCTCAACAACTCCAGCAGTCATTACTTCTATATCTTTAGAGGAAGACGGATTGTTTCCGTCGAAATATCAAGAAATAACGTGTGAGTGTTCTTCTTTTTTTGTGTTTCTATATTGTGTGTTACTGTGTATTGTACTATATATATATATATATATATATATATATATATATATATATATATATATATACATATATACATAATATATACACTCACACGCAAATTTTACGTTGACTTTTCCTACAAAGATTCAGGGAAAAAGGATAAATGCGCATAGTTTTTACTATATTCATTGTGAACTCGCTCGTAAAGGAAAAATAAGACAATTATGCTCATATCATAATCAATGGTAACATTTTTAGGAGGCATCGTGGAGAATTTATGCATCATACGAGTAAATTGTAAATTTTAACGTGTTGCAATGAAAATTAGGTATCCTTAATTTATCCAGGAAATATTTGATTCAGATTCAATCTGGTGTAACTCGTAGCTTCTGTTCTATAATCAGCAATCATCACTTCAGATTTCATCAGCAGATACCCAACTAAATGTGTCCATATGCATTCCCCGTTGAAACCCGCCGAATGTATGTCCTTGAATCGAAAGTTCCTGCTGTTTCGTAGCACGAAAGATTACGATGATACTCGTATCTTCTTTTGAGAGACTTTTTCTTATAAGGGAACCTCTCGTCCAGGTGCACTTGGGTATCAGTTTATAGTCGAGGGCCGTCCTAACCTTCCAGTGGGCACTCCAGGTACGATCGAACGGTTATCCAAGTTAATGCTGCTCGAGTGTTTCCAGCCCATTTATTTTATATTTCCAGGATTTACATTCGGGCCTTGATGAGAAGGACAGAAAGTTGTTGTAGCAGTATTTTGCCATCGTCCGCATAAGATTTGTATTTGAGACAACCTGTCATCGCGGGTAGCCTTCGTAATCACACTATTGAAACTTTTAACTCTCCCTGAGATCGGATTCTCCATTACTCTCGCACGACTCACTCGATGAGTACAAGGATTTACATATGAGGGATATGTTTTTTAAGCCCTTGATGCGGTGCTTGTGCACCAATTGAACCGATTGCCAATGAGAAAAGGATTGTTCGAGCCTCTTTTTCCTCACCTTCATCTCAACTCGCCGGCTGCCAAGAACGAATAGATGTATTTTGGAGTGCAAACATGGTGAAGTGGCCGCTGATTGAAGAAAACCCATGTTCCACAGGATTTCGAAGCTTAGCGGTTCTTTTCGGTATCACTGGCGATGGCGTTCACTCCACTGTCACTTTGACGCATTCAGCGACGACAGATTCGCAGCGCTAACGCTCCCGTCTCTTCGCGAGTGGTTGCGAGGGGCCGACGGAGAGAGAGAGGGACTGGTGGAGGGGTTGGACTCGGTCGACGAGGGCTAGGCGAGCGCCACCTCTCCTGCCGACCGCTCGGGGTCTCCAACCCTCGCCTTTGGAGCGGGCGGGGCTGTGTGCTCGAAGGGGGAGCTGTTTGCGGAGGGGGCGAGTTGTCGCGGGGATATCGCCCGCCGGGGGAGTCGCCTGCCCCCGTCGCCCCCTCTTCCCGCTCGATATTCCGCCACCAATCGATGCTCCTGTGCCCCCGACCCCTTCTTTTTCTCCTCCCCGCCCGGCGGTCGCTCGTAAACGCGTGCCCCACGTAGGACGCCCGCGATGGTCCCCCGCGTCCCATTTCGCGGTCACGGCTAACGCTTCCCACCACACCCTCCAATCCCCACCCTTTCACCTATCCCCTTGCTTTTGCGTACCCACGCCTCACTGTCCCACCATTCCACCCCTCCCGCTCCTCGACCGCTGGTTCTTATCGCCCGCGTTTCCTTTCGCCGCGTCTCTTACCCGCCATCACCTCGACCCCCGCTTGCTGTTCCCGAGGCGTTGACGAGGGGAATTGGCTATTCACGCTGAGCGTCCTTCGGGGGAACGCGAATCAAATTCTGAAATCCGCGAGGCGTGCGTGAAAAGTGATGGGGGCACCGAAGGTTAACGTCGTGGCGATGGCCCTACCTGCTTGCGGAAGGCGTAAGATGTCGAATGCCAAATGTGGAGGATTGAGGACTTCTTCCCATGGAGTACATATTTTATCTGTTACTTCCGTGAAAATTCCGGTGCTTTGCAGTATTGCGAAGTCTGATGCTGAATCATTGTATTCCAGTTCTTGACGATCTAAATTGCTGCAATCGGGAGTTCATGTAATAAACCTGTGGAAATAATAATATCCAACGTTTAGGCTTTCCTTTTCGGGTTCCATCGGCGTTAGTCGCCTTCGGTGAGCAGTAGTTTCGGTCGTATTGCGGGAGGTATCTGAGTTCTGGTAGTTTTACTGACAACGGGCCTCTCGTAAATACAAGGTGTCTCCGATGGGCGCTCGATCACATTAACTGCTCAATAGGATGATCACCCTGCTGCAAGTCTATGCTATGTGCTTGAGCCCCCTCCCTTCACGCACCTTGGTTTCTTCAAATGATCGCTTCGTGCATCTGTGGTGGAAGAGGGTAGCTCGGTGAAACTTAGCGGCGCTGAGGAATGTGCATACTTAATGGTATTAATGAACGAGATAGAAGCTCCTTAATGTAATTTTATCGTTGAACTGAGTACAATGAACCTAGGTAAACTGTGTAGACCTATTATAGTGTAGTAAAAGTTCTCGCGTTATGTATTTTTCGGAACTGCCGAAGTCGTTCCAAACATCGCATATGGATGATGCGATGAATTGTGACCGATGGGATTATATTTTTATGCCTTATGTTTATAATTTAGAAAGTTTGTTAATCATTAAATAGGCAACTTTTTGATGCTGTATTGTTTACGAGATTTGCTCAATGAAGAGTGACCATACTATATTTTTGTTTGCGTAATATTTTCAGCGAAAATTCAATTTAGTGGAATACTATATGTTAGCTGAATGGGTATTGTCTGTGTGGTGCAAGTTTTACTGATTAGATTGAAGTTTTTGAAGAATTGAAGTTTTGCGTTGCCAGCAGCCGTTGTAATTTAAAACATCTTCGGTTCTCCTGAACTTGATTCTGATGTTGAAAACTGCCCTCCATGAAAATATTAATTCACATTGGGGATCGGGAAAAAGTCACATGTGAGTAGTTTTGAACTACAGGAAGGATGAGGAACATACTTTGCCCATATATTCACGAGTTAATCGCGATTTCGCACTGGGTTTTGGAATTCATTGCGCAAAATCGCATCTGATGTACAAGTTTCGTCACCAACGCGTGCGTGGCACCCGATGAAATTATCACTATTCCTGAGACAGCGCTTGTGTTATTCTACGGTCTTCTCTCGATGCAGCGGTGTTATTCTATTCATCCATAAGAGCAGCTACTGGAGCTCTGGGTTCACGTTCCCGTGAAATTGAATGTTTCCTCTATTGAAACATTTTAAACCATATTCTAGTAGTGCTCTAGGGAATAAAATCTCTCAATAAGGACTTCGTGGGTTTATATAGTCATCGACACGATTTTCTCGTGGTTAAGCAAAATTCCAATGCAGCGTCCCACGTTATCGCCTTCGTTGTCATATACCAACCGAGCGAACTGCCCTTTACGCAATACTGGAGTCAAATCAATGACATTTGTACCGCATTTGTATTTTTCATGAAGCCAATGAAATATCACAAATGGAATGTTTGCAAAACCAATTTTGCTGGTAAAAAAAGTTTATGTTCACCATTTATTGGTCACACGGCCCTTCGTATTATAACGCCTAACCGCTCAACGGGGCATTTATCCAAATTATACTAAAACATATTAGGTTGAGCATATTTTTGATATGGCTGCTAAAGCGTGAAAAATGGCCACAGTATACTATTGAAATGAGAGTATTTTGGTGTTATGGTCAATTTGAAAATGAAGTGGAAGGGGAGAAATACATATTTGCCACGAAAAAATAGAATTAGAAATAAGTTTGCTGAGGACTTTGCAAGGAAGGAGGTATAAATTCCATGGATAAATTATAAGAGCTGAGAATTAATTGAAGATAATGCTGAAGAAAGAAAATAAAAGGAAGAAATGTTGTGGAATTCCATGAATTGCCACTTATATTTGGTAAGTAGTGAAGAAATGGAAGTGGCTAGATGAGAGGAGGACAGGGTAGGCAGAAGCAACAAACCGGTTATCAGATACACGATCGCTGATGATGCGCATTTTGAAGTACTTTCATGGATCGTAATTTCCTCTGGCGAGTGGGCTGCTTCATAACATTGATGTTTTGGGATGGAGGAAGTATTCCAATTTATTTCAATGGGTAATGGATGCTTCAGCTAAGTTACTCATTTTGTGTAAATCTCCGCGCTGAGCTCCATTATGAACTCCCATCATTCCATCTCCACTCCAAGTGTTTTCTGTGCAAGAGTTGGGTATTTTGTCATAGGCAAATTCTTGATGACAGATAAATATGAGTAAATTGTTCACCATGTAATTTTACCAATTGGCGGAGAAAAGAAACCGAGGATGTATTAAAATGCATGTGTTACGCGTCAGAAACCTCTTATGCGTTCAACCACATTAATAACGTTTTCAGCTTGCTCTGTCAATTTAATTTAAATGATAGCTTCTGTAATTAATTTTAGATAGGAGTCTTCTTACCTCTCTACTGATTGTTTTTGTGCTATGACCGGTGATAGAATGAGAGATTGAATAAGATTACGTAAATATTTTGCCTCAAGTTAATTTTCAAATAACCTTTGTCCTTGGACATTGTTAATTGGGAACATTAATGGCTCTAGAACATCTGTCTACTGTGTTTGCCATTCTGACGGTCCCTTACTAAATTTCATAAATTAGTTTTTTTCGCTGAGAATGGGACCGGTGAAAAAATATATTATGTATTCTGCAGAGTTGGTGTGTTAGTGTCAAATTGTCAATAATTATTCTGTAAAATGTCTTCATATTACCCGTAGTAACTGCGCACACCTGTTAGTTTTTCTCTCCGCATCTTGACCTCAATGCGAATGATTGGAGTAGAAGAAGGGCCTGTTGCCTTCTTATGCGAGGAATGTGGTGACGAGATGGTGTCCAAAGTTTCGTTTTTATTCCCCTCTCGATGGTGCCTAGCAGGCAAGGGTGTCCGGATATGTGGTGCCGCAAAACGCGACAGTGATTTGGGGAGGCAAAAGACGATTCTGGGTTAAAATGGTGATTTCGTAGGCAAACACCCATTCCGTGGAGGAAATGATTGTTGCTGGTTAAAAGCACTTGATGGGATATTTGGATGCGGTGGCGAAGGAATGATGGGAAATGAAGTAGAAAAGCACGGTCGAGGAGCAATGACCGAGGGATAGTAGAAGGTAATGTTTTTTCATGATGAATGTATTAGTTATTGCTAACATCTGGTTTGTGCACAGTAATAGACGTAAGTACAAATTTCGGGAGAAAGAGGAGAAATTTGTTGGATTATATCTTGGTTAAGCGTAGATTTAGGAAGAGCAGCATTTTTCCGTACGCTTTTCATAAAAATCTTTCACTGGTGCTAAAGGAAAGGATTTTCAGAGCGCATTTGATACACTTATGAATGAATACCGTGCTTGTAAAAGTAGGAGGTTTGGAATCTAAAATCAGGAACAAGAAAAGTTGCGAACGAAGTAATAGAGACCCTATTTTGGAAAATAATCCCAAAGCCTTGGATTACATAAGAATTATTTCGAATATGAATTTTAGACGTTAATGGAAGAATTTGAATACAGAATTAGGAAAGGAAACCTGAAAAAATTAATAACAAACTAAGGTGAGAGAATAATAGAGCAAAATAATAATAGCGATAGAAATGGTAGCGTGAGGATACGGAGAGATGATAGGGTGAAATAGGTGCGCTGTGTAGGGAGCAGGAAACGAAAATCTGACCCTACTGTCTGAGGTATGACAGGAAATGTATTAATGGAACTAGAAGAGATTTAAGCTGAATGAAGAGAGTAAGTACAAGGAGAGCAACTTTGTGGCAAAAATATTAGACCAGCAACTTAAGGAATAGAAAGAGAATGTGAGGTCAATAAAGATATCTTAGGTCCTGACGTACTTCATTGCAAGGGAGACAAGTCATTCAAGGCATTGGAATGTGGCAAAAATGTTTGTTTGGAGTGTTCAAAAATTAATATCGGCAGGAAAGTAAAGGGAAGTGTATCGGCAGGGGAAGAGTTGCTGGGAGAAAATCGAAGGAAGGTGGTTGCATTGCATTTGGAGTGAAAAATGTAATGATGAAAGTTGGTATGAAGTGGAGAATGTTGGGAAACGAGGTAGATTGAGGGAAGCATTGGGCGTGTTGGACGGAATGAAAGCACAGTAGATGCTGGAAGTATGTGGAGTTGTGCAAAATAATTTATTGTATTGTTTTACATTGAACTTATCGGCGTTTTAGACGATGTTAGATGTGTGGCGCCAAAGCCTCACCAAAACCAACCTCATCCGTTGGATTGTCTATAAATCTCACTTTGTTTGTCCGATCCAATGAAACCAGCCGTCAATTGTTTGGAAAATCTCCCTATTTCTCGATATATGGACGGTCGTTTCCAAACGGGCGTCTACTCTCTCCGCTCTGCTAAACGCAGCAGTTACAGGAGAGGTATCTTTTGAGGTCTGCCAACTACAACTTGGACTTATGATTCCGTTGCATGTGCATTTCTATGAGTGCCTTGGTTATGTGTAAAATAAACAAACGCCCATAAACGTCCATGAACTCAAACACTACCATTCACTTCATCTAAAATTAACATCTACTTATCTCTCATCTCGTATAATCGGACATCACAAGGGTAGCGTCATCAGAAATGAACCAAATTATGATGGGTAGTTAAAAAAATGACATAATTCCGCACGAAATTACATATAGTGTGATTAATAAGTTAGCATCATTTAGATAATGAAAAATAAAGCAGTTGATAGGCGATGAGAATATGATGAACCGCGACGACCATGAGCCAACCGATTGCGGTCCAGGAGCATTCGCATCGAGGTTGCCCCGAAGGACATGTTGGGAATTTCTACCTCATGTGCAGCCTCAAGTCTTTAAGAAGTGGAGGTAACTGCCCCATTAAAGTTAGCAGGGAACAAAGGCTATTCTTCTTGTGAGGGGGCTTTAATATCGCGAACTCCATAAACTACCCCAGCTGGTCAGTGCTAGTATCGTAAATCCGAGGCGCTGCCCCCCTTACTCGCGGCCGGGGCACTCGCAAAAGGAAATCGGTGCAGTAAGTCGTCCAGGGCTCAACCCCGCAATCCCCCCTCCTGCTCACGCCCACTCCAGCCGGCCGCCCTGCACCCAGGGTCGCGCACTTGCGGTCTTGATTATGTCACGGTATTTTTCTCCGGAAACCACCGAACGTCGTGAGAGCGAGTGAAAGCGAGTGAAAGAGATCACGCTACCTTTCCACGCTTCCGAACGAAATTCATTGCATTTTCTGCGCGGCGAAACGTGGAGGCGATAAAGACTTCCCCCCCCCCCTTTCTCTCCCTTCCCACCCCCACACCCCCTTACCCTCGGTGGAATGCGGAGAAGAAGCTTGAACGCGTAAAGATTCTATCTCTCGCTCTGTTCCACTTTTCGGTAGCATGGCACGGCTCCCGAACTCGGCACATTTTCATCCGGAGGAAATCCTCTTAACTCGGGGAAGCCAGACGACTGTGCAGCGGCGTCTCTCATCATTTCTTGTTTTATTTTGCCGTCATCCTCCCCTCGGCGGACGCGGGCTCCCCCCGGCAGCGGCGACCCTCTCGGATCATCCCCCGCTTCCCTCCCTCCTCTCCCACCCTCCTCTCCCACCCTCCTCTCTCACCCTCCTCTCTCACCCTCCTCTCCCTCCCTCCTCCTCTCCTCCCTTCGATCGACCGCTTTCATTTCCTCCCCTCCCACCCACCCCTTTTCACATTCCCACCCCACCGCACGCATCCCTTCCCGTTTCCATTGTAAGGGGTCTTGAAGGACGACCCTTGGGATTTTAAGTTGGGGTCAGCGGTGTTCTAGCCGGTCACCGTCGCGCATTAGTGACCGCGCTGCAGGAACTTGGGAACTTCCTCAATAACCCCCCCTCCCCACCCAATCCCTCTCTCAAAAGCGGAGCGTGTTTTGTGCTCCTCATCTCCGGTATATGGTCTCCGATGCGGTCTTGTGAGGAGCCTGGTTAAATTTGGTTCGATGTCGCCAGCCATCAGTGCGTCGATGCCGATTGCTCTCGCGGTTTTTAATTGCGTTAATAATGACATTATGAGGCAATTCATAGCTTTTGTTCTGTCATTGGAAATTTCAATAGAGAACAACAGATTGCTCGCAGGCTCAGGAGTCATTATATATTAGCAAAATCATTGATCCGCTGATTGGAGATAGATTTTTGACGGTTTCTGGAAACTGATGCATCTTTGCCTCATCGCCTGCATCTATAAAAGACCCCGCAAGGGCGCATGGCGGGGGGTGTCAGGGCAACAGCCATACGTGTACAAATAATAATACGTGCATGCATTTGAATATGTATTTGATCATGCGTAAGCTCTCCTACGCATGAACACGCATGCCTGCGCACGTCGAGCAGTAACCGACTGCATCATTAAATTTTGGTCTGTGAGTAAAGATATTTGGGTGCTTTGGTTCGATTTTGCTATGATTGCGTATTTTGCGAGGAAAGTACGAATGCTTGAATGTGAAAGCAGCGGTGTCTGTCTTTCTTATTTTATCCCGGTGGTGGAAACTACCGATATAATTTTGAGCTATACTAATCCGTAAACGGGTTAAGTGCACTCCTGCTAGACAAGAACAAATGGTTCTCACCTCTATGACACTTGCAAATTTGGGAATAATTTCAATCACCGAAACGGAGAAGCAGTCGTCAAAAGATTGATTGTGGAAAGCAGTGTGAGTAGGGATGGGATAATTAAGGAAGGTGGGAGATTTGGTGGAATAGCGGTTGTTATTCATGCGAAGGGAAAGAGTGGTCGTGCATTCGCCCACGTAGAAGGCAGGGCAGAAGTTACAGGAGAGGCGATATATAATGTTTTAGTGGTGCAGGTGGCGTCGGGTTGGGAGTTGGCAATAAGGGAGGGGGAGGGTCTTAGAAGGTGACAGCATTTGCAGCGTGGGCGGTTGCATGGTGCGGATAGGGGCGGGGGAGGGACTCGCAGTTGGTTTTGTCGACTTGAAGAAAGATTTCTCGCAAGTTCGACGGGCGTTTAAACAAAACGGAGGGACAATGTGGGAATAAAAGTTATGTGGACTGACTATATATAGTATATATATATATATATATATATACATATATACTATATATATATACATATATACTATATATATATACATATATACTATATATATATATATATATATATATATATATATATATATATATATACTATATATATATACATATATACTATATATATATACATATATACTATATATATATATATATATATATATATATATATACACACACACACATACATACATATAAAAAAACCATAAACACTGTATTCAACCCGAAGGTTGGCTTCTTCGGTGATGGTAGAGTTCACCCAGTACTAAGCCGTTGGGCTTAGTCCTGGGGCAAATGTATTGGGGTAAGAGTATTCATAGCCATAATAAGTACAATAATATGTATTAATAACTTGAGCACGTATTCCTCGTGCGATTTCTGTTAAGGTCTATCGTTTCTTTGTTCGTACTTTCACAGCAATGTTTTGTCGTGTTTATTTCGGGTATCGCCCTTCTTCGTTAGTTCTGTACGCCTACGTTTCCGGAACCATAAGGAACTGGTGAATTCTTCTCGAGATTTCCCATTGGTTATGTTTTACATTGCAGCCGACGTTTCAATGGACAGCCCGTGCATTATCTTCAGGGCTGAATCAGGAATTGTCTGGTTTAGTCTTCTTCGTATATCGTATGGTACGCTGCAAGCCACCGCTGGGGTGTGTTGTATGAAGTTATTGGACGCCACAGCAACGATATCCAAGTATTAAATACTTCTAACCGCAAGCGAGGCGAAGTCAGAGGAGGAAAAAAAATACTTATTTGTCCTTTTGATTTTGCTCCTCTGATTGTTTGTTCCTTCCTCCCTCATCTATAGGCACGTTGAAGCTTTATCCGGAATCATGGCGCAAAAAGAATGCGCTGTGAATGAAGAATGTCGATCGGCTCTCCGCGAAGTGCCTGGCGTTGAACTTGATGGAATCCAGCTGGATTTTCCCAACGTGAATAGCACACGAGCTGTGCGTGTATCCGGGGGTGATTTTCTCAGCTGTAAACATTTGCTGAAATTGGCGAAGTTTTTATAAATGGTTTTTAAGCATTAAGGGAAAGTATTTTTCCGATTCACGGCCAAAGGTAATGGTTCATCAAGTGTCTTTACGTATTAAGGGGGTCTAAGGAGTTCTAGCATGATGTTTTATTGATTTACCTGAGTTTCTACTCGTCGTAGTTAAGCAGCCAGAGCGCATTTATTTTCGTTCTTGGTGGTCTTATTTTCATGCATGTAGGAGTTCCTGAAAAATAGGTCCCTGGATTATTGGGCAATTATTTCTGAAGTCCTCTGACTGATGAAGCTGTATTGAAATATCTGTCACGGGCCAGTTATTCCTCGTCTCATCAGGCAGTTAGTTTATATTGTAATAAGCGTCAAAAACTCTTTAAATGAAAGCTCAAATAGTGACGCCAAATCATTCTAATTTGATAGTCAGCTAGGAGGGACTCAAGGCTCTAGGTGTAGTGTGGGTGTCTCGGAAACCCCCACTATTGGTTAACTCTCCCAAGGAATACCCCCCACCATACCAGACAATGTATGGTGATGTAGCGCGGGTTTCTCGGAAACCAAGACAAGACAATGTCTACTACCCAATTCCCTTGTTGCTACAATGTTACTACTATGTAGCTACTTTGAAGTCCCTCCCACCGATGGCGCGATGCTATATAAAGCGAGACGCTCCTGGAGCAGGACACGAGAGGAGAGAGCCGTTACGGAACCATAATACGAACGGAACCTTCTTGGAGCAGAGCAAAGCTTATCTAGAGACTACCCGTTGCCTTTCGAAGGCTAAGGGGAATCTTCTTCCTGTGTTCGAGGTGAAGATGTCCGGACACAGGCGTTCGTCTTCCTTGGGCGACAAGCTCCCATCCTTTGGGATAATTTCGCCGACAGGACTATGGACGATATTTTCTTCGTAAAAATCATCTGCGGTCATCCGTGCAGACGCAGGCAGCTATGGCGAAAGGTCCTTCTCAGGGCCAAGAGACCACCGCCTCCAACATGGAAGAGATGGCGACTGTTGGAATTAAGCGGAAGGTTTCTGGAAAGCCTTCTCTTAAACCTCTCAGGAGGCAGCATCTGAAGCGATGGATGATGGCGCCGATCCGGCGCTTTCATCGGACGAAGTAAGCGGCGACGGGTTTACTGTCGTCTCGAAGCGGAAGAAGAAGGAGACAGCTCCTACCTCGCCAATCGCTGCCACCCTCGGAGCCACTACAGCCACACCGGCCAACATAGAAGATCGCCCGAAGAAACCTTGCGTCCCTGCCATTGTCATGTATGGTGTAACGGGGATGAGAGAGGTAATTACCGCTCTTGAGGAGAAAATTGGGAAAGCATTCGAGTTGGAGGCCAGGCGTGGTCGAGTCCATAGCGGATCATAAAGCAGCGCTGGATCTCCTTGGTGAATTGAAAACTCAATTGCACACGCACCCGACCGACAGAATACCGGGGGTAAGGTACCTAATTAAAGGTATCTCCCGGTTGAGCCCCACGAGCGAGGTCATAAAGGCCCTCTTGGAACTGGGCTACGAAGTACGGAGCGTCAGGCAGATGACTGACATGGAGGCTGGGAAACCAGTTCCCATCGACCGACACCACTGCAATCCGACATTAAGAAGATACTTCTCTGTCGGGTGCAGGTGGAAGCATTTCGAGGAGAGAGCGGCCTGACGCAGTGCCTAAATTGTCTCCGATTTGGGCATATCGCAGTCGCTTGCAGGTACGTACCACGATGCTTTCGTTGTGCCGGCCGTCATCCCATTGATGACTGCAAGAGGACGCGGTCTGACACTGCAACCTCCGTCAACTGTGGAGGGGAGCATGCATCAGTGTCGAAGAAATACCCCGCATTTCTTAAGGCCCAGCAACGTCACCGACCCCCTGGAAAAAGGCCGGCACAAATCCGAACCACCACCTGGAAGCCGAAACTGGTGGCTCCTCCCAAAGTCACAGCACCCGGGAGGCCGGTGACTGAAACACTCACCTTTTCCTCGATGCTGAGAAGGGAAGAAGTAGTCATCGACGCCACAGAAACCAGGGAAATAGGACTTCCCCACTCCCTGGAGAAAAAAGAAACCAGGACATAGAGGAGGAACCTCCTACCCGAGCCGTCGCAGCGAAAGATGCAGACCAGAAGAAGAAGAAAAAGAAGGTCAATCCGAAACCCCTTCCCTAAATCTTCCCCAACAGGAGGAAATCACCACGCCTCCACCTCCTGCAGTGGAAAAGGAAGACAAGGGAGCGAAAGAACCTAAAACTACTGCACCTGCTAAGGACGTGGTTACCGCGAAGGATGGAGAGGACAGGGAGCTATGGGAAGCCATAGCTACATCTGTAAAACTCTGCGGAGATGCGTCACCTCAAGGGAGGGACAACTTATCCTAACCGTACTGGAAGGGATAGCGAGCACGAGGTCAACCATGAACCATTATGGCTAACGGCTCACTGGTGCTCACCCAGTGGAACGCCAACAGAATCCTCCGAAAGCGAGCGGAATTCCGAGCGTTCCTTCAGGACAGAAACGCCAAAATCACTGCCGTCAATGAAACTCATCTCCGTCCAGCTGAAAAATGGAAGATTCCGGGGTAGTCAATCTTTCGGGCCGACCGGGATGCCCAGCACCAGCGGACACCATCAGGAGGTGCGGCGATACTCGTTCACCAAAGTATTGAGCATCGGGCGTGCAGGACAATCTCTCACCTTGATTGAGGCCTTCTCGGTGGACATCAGAACGAGGGAAGGATAGATAAGGGTTTCGTCAGTATACTATCCTCCGGCAAAACCGTGGGACGAAGACCTAATCCTACAACTTATCAGAGACGGCAGCAGCGCAGCACTTATTCTGGGGGACCTGAATGCTCGTCATCCAAGCTGGCACTCGAGAAACCACAACCCCGGAGGAAGAGCGCTGAGGGCACTAGCGGACGAGAAAGGACTAACGGTACTTGGCCCGACGGAGCCGATTCACGTGAGGGGTGGTGTCTTGGATATTGCGATTGCTCGGGACGTCCGGGACGTTGCTCAGCATACATACGTGTGTCGAGCTCTCGTCGGATCACAATCCAACGATCCTCTTCATAGGTACCAAAGCTCCAAGTGTTCCTCCGGCGAGCAGGTGGGATTATAAAACTGCAGATTGGGCTTCCTACGGGCGACACATCGCCTCGAACCTACCGAAGAAATCTGAGGAACCTACGACGGGCGAAGAAGCGGACGAAATGCTACGTCATCTTGTGGAGACGGTTACCACTGCCATGGAGACTTCCATTCCAAGGAAGGCGGTGCGCCCACACTTCCTCCGATAATCACTCCCGAACCCGGTGCGTGCACTCATCAGGCGCCGGAATAACATCCGTAGGCACTGGCAGCGGTGCCGGACCACAGACCTGAAGAAACAGCTGAGAGCCCTGAATGACGAAGTCCAAAATGATCTAACAGAAGTCCAGAAAGACCACTGGGAATCACACCTGGAGGAGGAACTCCTCAATGAAAACGGGGAAGAGAGGGTTGATGGCGTGTGGAAACTGTGCAGGAAACTGCGCGGCTCTCAGCACACCGACCCTCTCATCATAAGCGGAAATCAAGTAGCGACCTCCCCGGCGGAGAAGGCAGAGATGCTAGCGAGGTACCTCGAAGGCGTCTTCACTCCGAACCCAGGGAACAGTACTTCCGCGGCGATTGAGGTGGAAATCCACGACACAGGGGAAGCCAATGACGAGATTCCTGGGCCTGTCATCGAGAAAGAAGACGTCACAGCGGTTATTCGTCACCTTCACTCAAGGAAAGCGCCCGGCATTGACGGGATTTCTAATACCGTCATCCGGAAACTTCCGAAGGCGGCGGTGGCGTACCTGGCCAGCATATTTAACGGCTGCATCAGAATTTCCTTCTTACCGTCCACCTGGTGGAGAGCAAGAATCGTCTGTCTTCTAAAGTCGCAGAAGACTGAGTTGGGTCCCGTAGACTTGCGGCCCATCTCCCTTCTGGACGGCTTTGGAAAGATATTCGAAAGAATACTGCAGGGGCCGATCTGCGACTTCATACGGGCAGAAGAAATTCTCCCGGACGAACAGTTCGGCTTCCGCGAACGGCACTCAACAATCCATCAGCTAGCGAGGACTGCAGACTTCATCACGGACGCCTTCAATAGGAGGATGGCGGTGGCCGGTGCCTTCTTTGACATAACGAAGGCATTCGACCGCGTATGGCACCCAGGCCTTCTGTTGAAGATGCAGCGACTCCGCTTCCCAGCATGGATCTGGCGCCTAATCAGATCCTACCTGCAGGACAGGACATTCGTCACCAGCTGGCTCAGGACGGACTCTGGGGTTCGACGGATACACGTCGGCGTGCCTCAGGGCTCAGTTCTTGGGCCTATGCTGTTTAATATCTACACTCATGACATCCCTAGGGATCATGGACGTCATGGAATCCTGTCCCTGTATGCAGACGACGCAGCGCTACTATACCGCTCTTGGCAGAAGAAACTTGCTGCCGAGCGACTTCAGGAGGCTATCGATGATCTCATTAAATGGTATCGTCGATGGCGGATTGAAGTCAATGCTGGGAAAACGAAAGCCATCGTCTTCCAAACCGGCCGAGGAGCGCCACCAAACGAGCGAATGTCGGTGGGTGGAGTCGTCCTTCCGTGGGAGTCTGAAGTCCTTTATCTTGGTGTGCTGATAGATCGAAAGCTCACCTGGAAATCCCAGTGCCAGCGTGCCCGCGCCAAGGGCTTTGCGGCGATGAGTCGACTTCGGGCGATTCTTCGCCCGCGAGTCCTAAGGGCGGACACTAAGAGAAGACTAACGGGCGTGCGTGCTCCCAGTAATTACGTACGCGTCACCGGTATGGCCTGGAGTGCCAAAGACGAGTCTTGCTCGAGTCCAGGTAGTGCAGACTGCTGCACTTCGGTGTATATTGGGGCGGGGTCGCTACGAACCCGCCTCAAGCATGCACCACGACGGGAATTTGGAACCGCTAGACGTTCTACTTCCGAAGGCAGCGCAGGATTTCTTCAGAAAAGCAGCGGAATCAGACTTTGCTGTTATCCGAAGAATATCCGAGGCAACGGGTCTGGCCGTGGGATTGTCACAAACGACCCATCGCTAGCCTGGACACCCCTGCATCACTTCCGCCAGGGAAGAAGCCAAGGAAGTGCTAAGAAGACTTCCCTGAAGTAATAAAGCCGCCAAGAGACAACGCAGACGAACACAAAACGTCTTCATAGTCCCAAGGACTGGTAAGACGAATGGGACGCCTCCACAAAGAGGTAGTCACATAGGGCGAGGAGCAGGCCCCCATTCCTTCCCCATTCCTCACCCGATACCCTGCCTCTGAGTCCGTCGGTCGTAGGCCTACCACCACACCAGAGATGCCCAGCCTGCCCCGCACGCTCGTCCCTACTCCCCGGTGCCAGAGCCCCATTGCTTGATAAGGGTTAAATAAAAGACTCATAAACCGAATACGACGCTCTCATTCTGTGCTACGCTCCCAATTATAATGTCGCGGCCGCAAACCACGCGACATTATTCTGGTGTCAGGTGTGGGGTAGCACAGAAATTTTGAGTCTCGAACCCGTAACTTAAAACTTAATCCCCCCTAGTGGTTCATTAACATTCCAAGATAATTTTTCAATTCCTCTTTAGAATGCTGGAATCTTATCTACCGATAATTTTGTTTTTCACTTTTGTGTATGTAGTTTGAACCGATTGCTCTGGCTAAACTGGTTTAACCCTTATTCATTTTCATATTTGGTGTCGCGTGCTACTGTTTACCGTCAATTCTTGACCTAGTTATTCCACGTCAAACCCTTTCTCTCCCCATTTTGAGTCGCCTTCCCTAAGGGGTTCCACTAACCTAGATGATTTCGATCCTTTTGTGCACTCAATTGAGCCTGCCACCTTAGCCCATCCTCCAGGGAATAATCTATTCACAAGCAACACTTATGGGAAACATGTCTATTTCATTCCAAATTTTAGCGGTGACGATGATGTGACGGTTGAGAAATTTTTAGAATGCTTAAAAAATCACGAGCCACTTTAGCTCTTGGAATGAACTTCAAAATCTTTGCGTAGCCTTCCCTTTTGATAAATTAGGAATAGCCCCGTACGACCGCGTAGTGAGAAGCGCCTCAGGTCATGCATTGGTGACTAATGGCCAGAGTTGCTTATCTTTCTGAATGGACAATCGTGTTTACCCTCATGATGGTTTAGTAATAAATCTAGGGGACACACACTATGAGAGCATAATTGGCTTGGATTTTATGAAAAAGTATCGTAGCAAGATTTCTTTCCAACCTTTCTTATTCAACACCGCCGGGATTTGAACCCGCGCCCTCAGGGTGGGAAGCCAGTACGTTAGCCCCCGCACCATCTCGATCCCCGTGCTCATCGGATATCAAGACTTCACGACATGATGTATGCACGTCTGATCGCGTTAAACGGAAATAAATAACTTTTTTATTTTGCGCTTAAAAAGTGCTGAAAAGTGTCGGCCTTTTTCACCAGACGATATTTCGTAGCTCGTAATTTTCAAGACATTTGAAACTGTCCTCGCGATAACGTGCCTGCGTTTAAAAGCCGCTATCGACTCGATTCAGTATTTTTTTAAGAAATAAGTACATATATTCTAATATTTCAAAGTCAAGCATGCTACCTGTTATTATACCTAATCGTGTACCAGTAAATATATTTTATTTTAAACGCATAATCAAAAATTTCATTCCATTTTACCGGCGAATGCGTCGCCTTAAAAAAATGAAATAGCCAAACGTATGGAATGACCGAAAGACCAATCTATTTTAATAAAATGTTGATGAAAGGAAATGATTTTTGAGGCAAATGACCCTTCAAGTCGTTAGTAGGTTGGAGAAGCAGTAATAGAAAAAAGTGGGAGTAAAAATATTCGAAATCGGTGAAACTCCCCCGATGCTCTCCGTCAATCCAGGGGATGACAGTGCGAAGTTAGGGAATATCCTCACTTGATATTTTGACGCTTCACTCGAGAATGCAGAGCGCGATTGTTAGCCGAGCTTAATTCTTTCGAGCGGGGGCGGTGGCCTGGGGAAGAGACGCCCTCGGCAAATCCGCCAGTGTGTGTGGGCAAGCCGCAAGGGCGGGAGCGTTTGGTCGCCCCTTGGACACCCTCGGGCATCTCTCGCACTTTCATCTTCGCGCTGGTCGTGTTAATTATGGGTATGCAAATTAATTTTGGATGCGCACATTCACAAGTTGGGGCCTTTGACAACGGTTAGGAATCTCCCACAACCCAACTCCACTCAAAAGAATTATATTATTTCTACTTAGTGTAGTTGGTATATTGCAACGATTAATGTCAGCGAAAAAGAAAATGACAGCCAGGTTTCAAGCGTCCACAAGTAATCGGTCGGAACTTTTTCTTTTCTTATTTATTTCATACTGCGAGTCACCGCGCCGTTACTGCTCGCAAGCGTCCACGTTTGCTACTCACGAGATATTTTTGTACCGAAGTCCTCGTCTTTGCATATTTTACTCCCCCCTCCCCCCAAAGTTACGGAATGGGGAATGTTAAACTTGAGCAATCGTCATAGGTTTAAATAAATGAGTGGATTACTTTGAACATTAGCGAAGTCAAGTCAAACGATCGCTCTAACAGGAAATAGATGCCCACCGTTTAAAAAGCTAAAGTACCATCTGTTTATCAAATTTAATTTTTTGCATATGTAAGATTTTAAGTGTTTCATGTTGTTGTAACATTTTTGGCACTCTTTAAGGTACATTATAATTGTTTCGTCGTCACGTAATATTTCGTGTCGCGATAATTCCTGAGAACGAAAACCTTCCTCTTTCTAGCATTCTTTCAGCGAAAGGTACCCACGTCATTGCATTCCACTCGAGGTTTAAGATCAGTTTTTCTCACTTCTGAAGTAACTCAGCCCTAAATTTTAAGGTAAAGGCAAAATGAGATTCTAGGGTAGCTACTCGCCTGGAGAACCTGGGAATGCCTTGACTTTCGAATAGCGTCTGGAATGCCTTCTGAAAAATTACAGGATATGCGCTGGAATTTATGTACAACGGCGATGACCAATCTTTGACCATTAACTAGGAAATTAGCTGTGGCCGTGCGTATAATTATCGTAGAGCGCTCTTCCCTCCCACTTCTCAGCACCGTTTTTATCTGAAAAAAAACGTAAAATGTTCAATAACGTCGGTTTATACATCATGATAGTTTCTCACTGTATAAATACACTTTTTCAATGTAATATTATGATTATGCTTCTTTGTATAAAGAAATTTGTTCAAAGTAATATCTGGACTCTATATAATAAAAGGAAAAGTAGTTGTCGTGGTTTCATGAGCTTATCTGTTAGAAATTTGCAAAAAAAGAAAGACTAGAAAAAATTCTAATTTTCATTTGAAAAACCCGGAAATGCTTGGAATTTCGTCCCTGGAATTTTGCGGCCTCCCTTCATTTTCAAGTATTGCAATTATCAAGATTTTTGGCTTGCGTTTGTGGTAAAAATTCTAAATTGTCTTATTTTTCGTCCTTACTTGTCGATAGCTAAGACTAATTAACGTAGTATAAAAGGTGTCCATAAAAGGTACCTGTAACATTTTTAACTTGACGTGTGTTTGAAGTGCTGAATCCAGAGCGTCGTTAAAGTGTGCACATAATCGCAGATCTTATTGCCATTGATAAGATAACAGTGCGCGCAATTATCTCTGAAAATTTGTCTTTGCGAGAGAACTGTGGTAAACTCGTCTCGAAGATCTAGACGGACGACCAAGAGTAGATTCGAGTGTCTGCTTGGGAAGGTCTTCTGGAACGCCATCGCGACGATTCCCCAACTCCTTAACAGTCCCGAATTGGTACAGGCAGGCTATTTCCTATTCCCAAATGTAAAATCCTCCCTCAAAGGACACCACCATGGGTCCCTAAGCTCCCTTAAAGAAGCTTGTACGCTTGTACCCTAAATGACTTGACCCGGATTCCGCCTTCTTGTCGTGGAAAAGCCGCTCTGGCCAAAGCGTGTCGACTTAGAGATGTACTTGGAAGAATTTGGAGGCATTGTAGCAATATTTGAAAAAATCTTTTTTCCGAAACTTTTCCCGATACTTATGCAGACCATGTAAGATTGAAAACGTGGTCAATAGGGATGATTATATCTACGCTCACATGATAAGATCGTACCCTGCAACAATTTCAGTGTGTAAAAATCATTCGCCTTGACTGGGATCCCAGTCAAGGCAAATGCTTTTTACACACTGAAATTTTTGCATTGAAATGAACATTAGCGGATTACTCCGTTAAAAGTAACTGTTGCGGCATCTCCCTCAGTTTCTTTAAGAACGTACACATTTGAATGTGATGTTATCGGGGTGCTGGATTTCCTGCATTGGCGTGTTGGTCGCCAACAGGATTGTGCTGGTTTCGGGCCCGAATTCGAATGATCACAAGGCTTATGGGATCTTTTCTATAGCACATTGACGCTATTCTCATTCATTCTCATCGTTGACAAAGAGTAAATGATCACCTCCGAGACTATTTCGGCGCAAAGATGCGTTAACCATTCAGAGGTGAATTAATTTTCGGTGTAGACTAGGATGCAACGTTCGATGCCATTCATGCGCTAGGAAAAAATAACTGAAAAATCTCACTTTCCCAACGGGTGGTAAGACCTGAGGTAATATTGAAGATTAGTCATGCAAAGTATAGAATCGTAAAACGTTCGGTAATGTCATGTGTTCCGTCGATAGTGTGATCAAGAGGGGAGAGGGCGAAATGGGTATTCACGACCGGATTGGGCGCATATTTCAGATACATTTTTGAACAAACATCTGCGACATAGTTTTGATCCGCGTATTAAAACCCCATTTCCAGAGTGTACCTGTAAAGAGTCATGCAGTTATCAGAACTTGAGTGGTGCACATCAGTGTGGAGATATCAGGTGAAAAAGGGATTTTTTCTGTCCCTCAGTTTGTTGCAATTTCGATGCTGGTGAGGCACCCAACGCTTCTGTACTCTCCGAGGGCTCGTTCAAGTTCATGGGTTCAAATTATACAGCCCAGGGAAATAAGATGGCGATAATGAAGTGCATTGTCCATAGCAAATGATTGTAACGAAAGATCACGTATTTTGCATACTATCGCATTGCCCCGAAGTGATGTTCGAAGTGCACATCATGCTTAATTTTTTTGGCCATGTTAACTGAACTGATTTTGCGTCTGGAATAAATGCGATATGGTCATAGTTAAAAAGAGAATTTTGGGGTAAGAGATAAGGAAATTATATTTGGTGCTAATCAGCGATTTAATTAGCAGAAAAATGGATCATCAATGCAGAATAGCAAATGTTCTTTGAGGTTTGTGCTTTTGCGTGGTTGGAGGACCGCTGTGTCTGCGAAATTCGGTGGAGAATTTCCAAATAATCCTCTGTGGAATGATGGTCAATTGAGGAATGCATCTATTCTTGCAAATAGGCATTTGAAAAGTATTTTAACTGGACTATTTTTGAAATTGTGTGTTCCGTGTACTAGCGTTAAATGGCGTATATTATAATAATCACCATAGGCATTCTACCATTCTGAGTAGGTTGTGGATGGACACCGAATGTTACATTTCTTTGCCTCCCCTAATAAAACACAACTTGATATCCGACACTACCATAAAAACCTTCTTCATTTCGGCAGAATTCCGTTGTCCATTTATTCAGTCCAACATGCTTCACCTCTCCGTCGCTTGTATAAACGGTCCCCCGCCATCGCAATCTTCAACATCCCGCCGCCAATCAATATGCTCTGCATCCATCTTTCCTGCCTCCTTTGGGTTTCTCCAAAATACCCCCCCCCCCCCCGCCTTGCCTAGCACTCCCTCGTTCGTTTCCCTTTCCATCTCTCTTGAATATTTCCTTTTTTAATAATTAATTTTCCACGTGTAACTTTAATTATTTTCACGGATTTTCCCTCTAACGTACTACCTGACTTCTTGTGGTAAAATGCATTAAATTTTCCCTTCCTTCATAAACTTTCCATGTATTTCCATAGGGGCTAGGTGGTAGAGGAAACTCCAAAGTCTTAATCTCGCCCCAAATTGAAGACATCTATCTATCCATCTGTCCTCGCATTTCGTCTTCCACTACGCTTATGCTGTCCAAAGAGTTTCCCATCTCTGTTTATTATTCCATTTTATGTACTGTCTTCCACCTTACTGGGTGTTTACATTCTTCAATTTCCTTCTCTCATCTATGATCCTAATTATGTCATCTTTAATCCATGATTTCATTCGGAATGCTTTCCATGTCCTTTTATAATTTACTGCTGCAATAGTTTTGTTCACGGCTTCGATATCCCTCTATGTTGCACATATTTGGAAAAGCTTGAAGTACCTTGGTGTCGGAAAAACTAAAAATCAACACTCCCTACCTGCTGACATTTCTCCAGACGACCTAAACCGTTTATTCACAACCCCACCGACGGAAATCGACTTTAATGCAAAAAATGAATACTTATACAGTTTGCATAATTCTGAACCAACTCCAGTTTCTGCTGGAAGCTCATTCAAAATTTCTCCCGTCACACAAATGGAAGTCCTCCAGGCCTTAAAAAAAATCAAGTCCTTCTCATATGGAGCTGACGGAATTTCAGCTATTCTCATACAAAAGTTACTTCCCATTGTACTGCCTGTTTTAACTCATATCTTTAATTGGTCTATTCTAACTGGAACATATCCCTTACTCTGGAAACGTGCCCTCGTCCGTCCCATCCCCAAAAAATCCATACCCACTAACATTGCTGAATACAGACCAATCAGCATTTTGCCTCCTTTATCATAAGCATTCGAGAGACTCATTCACGAACAAATTTCAAAGTTTTTGAATGAAAATAACTTACTTGATCCTCTACAATTAGGCTTTCGGTCCTCTCACAGCACAGCTACCGCTCTCCTTAAAATAACAGATGACATCCGACTATCCATGGATCGCAAAGAGGTGACAATAATGACTCTCCTAGACTTTACCCAAGCCTTCGACTCTATTGACAAAGATATTCTCTTAGCAAAACTTCAAAACCTGAATTTTTCTTCCTCGTCTTTACTGTGGATTCGCTCATACCTAAATAACCGATTTCAAAGAGTCATTACACCTAATTCATCCTCTAACTGGCTTCAAATACTCAGGGGTGTTCCACAAGGATCCATTCTTGGACCCTTGCTTTTTTCCCTGTATATAAACGATATTAGTAAATTAATTTTAAATTGCAATCATCACCTTTATGCCGATGATTTACAAATATAGTATATCACCGTTCCCGCCTTCAAGACCTACCTACAATTATAAACGAAATTAATGCAGATCTAGCTGCTTTGTCACTATGGGGAATAAAAAATTTATTGAAAATAAACCCAATCAAAAGTCAGTCCATTATAATCGGATACCATAAACTACATTCTAAAATAAGTATTGATAAACTACCACCACTAAAATTGCAAGGATCTATCATACCATACCTAAGGACAGTAAATAATTTAGGCTTAACCATAAATGAAACATTATCCTGGATTATGCAATTGCTATCTGTAGAAAAATTAACTCATCCCTGCATTCACTGAAAAGGTTAAAGCACATTGCTCCCCCCTCCTTAAAGATGCTTCTTGTGTCCTCTCATCTCATACCCCACTTTGATTACTTTGATGTAGTATACCAAGACCTTTCAGGCGACCTGAAAACCAAACTCCAGAGGACCCATAATTCCTGTGTGCGGTTCATATGTGATCTTAGGAAATACGATCATATTTCCGACTCATTTAATAGAATATCCTGGTTAAAGATAGAAGGCCGTAGGCATTTAAATATTCTTTCACTTTTCTACGGAATACTTTGAAACCACACACCTAAATATCTTTACAAAAATTTCCTCTTCATCAGCTCAATCCACCACAGAAATACTAGGGGTAATAATAAACTTCTAGTCCCACACCATCGCACGGAAATCTATCACAAATCTTTTCATGTTACAGCATGCCGTCTGTGGAACTCTCTCCCAGATGACATAAAAAACTCTTCATCAACAACAACATTTAGAAGAGCACTTCACAAGTTCATTTTCCTCAGGTACTTAACTTAACCAGTACACCCTCCGACATTCCACTCAGCTGTTATACAGATCACTGTGTCTACTTTTTTTCCCTGCTTTTTTGTTTTGTCATCTCAAGCGGTAGGAGTTTGCATCATTATTTTTAGAAATATCACGCTTCTCATTACTCCGCATATGTTGTCAATGTATTTAATTTCTCCAATTCAATTTCAGTAACTTAATAATATGTATACTATGTAAAAATGATTGTTATAATGTACATGTATCTTTCCTCTAATTAATGGGGTTTTCGCAGGTTTTTCACACCCCCCTTCTCTTCGTGGGTGTTTTTCCTGCGTGGGTTTTTACTAGTTGAGCAATGCCACGCTCTCCCTATCTTTTCCCACAAACCTCATTGTTTGCTTAGACTTTCCTCATTTTTTGCTTAGACTTTCCTCATTTTATTGTACTCTATCTTCACTGTCATTTAATTTGAGTATATGTAGGTGTATTCTTAATTTATATATGTATATGTATGTATGTATGGGTGTATATGTGCGTAATTATGTATGTATTTATGTATGTGTATGCATGCATATATGTATGTTTATGTGTGTATGTGTGTATGTATGTGTGTGTGGATATGTATGTATATGTGTAGGTATGTGTATGCATATAGGTATGTATGTGTGTGTATGTGTGTATATATATACTTTTTTCTTTTCGATGTGCAAATCTGTGCTAAATGAATTTATGTCTGTCTGTATGTATTTATGTGTACATATGAATGTAACTATAAGTTTAATGCCTAATATAATATGTATACGACGATGGGTTAAATGGAAGAAGGGACCATTTGGTCTCAATTTCGCCCAAATAAAGACCTCTATCTATCTATGTTGCCATTTTTCTTCTGTTGTAGAATTCTTTCTGTCCTCTCTGATAATTTTCTCTGCGACAAGCAAGTACTCCTTTCGTACCATCCCGCTGGATGCTTTTGCATCCACTTCCTCATCCGTCTTCTCTGTTGTCTCCTCTTGAATCTGGAATTGCCCTTCAGTAGCACTAAATTATGATCTCAACCCACATTCGTCCCCGGGGAACTGTATAAATTAATCTTGCCGTTCCGAAATTTGTGCCCAGTCGAAACATAGCCTTAACTGATATCTCTCAGAATTACCCGATTATTTTCCATCCATGTACGTCTATTTTAGTGATTAAGCTGTGTGTTCGTCATGATTAAAACCTGTCTTCTTCAGAATTCTTTTGCCTTTTCTCGGCGGCCATGCCTTTTTCCCAAACCGTAGTTCCCTACCTCACTAATATCTCTCCTTCGCCTCTCATCGAGCTCCAATCCCCCATATCACAATCAATATTTTCTTCCAGGAGCACTCGCTATTATTTTCTCTAATTGATGTATACCCTGACCTCTTTCCTTCCTTGATTGGCATGTAGATCTTTTATTTTATTTATTTTATTTATTCAGTATTAGTCGGAAAACAGCACATTTTGGCCTTTACATCGAACTATTAACAACGATAACAATGATCACATTCACAAACACCCAAGCCCTAGGTGGAGGAAAACTCACCCAGGCGGGAATCGAACCCGCGACCCTTGGAATGGCAGACGAGGACGTTACCCCGCCGCCACCGGGGTCGGCAACTGAGCTGGTCGGGGTCTGAACAATTACCGAAGCCGTTGGTACACATATTACTTCTACTAATGATATTCTAACGCTCGCTTTCTCAATGCTCAGTGTTAACTACGCGTCTTCCTCCTTTTTTCCATATCGGTCGCCAGCCCTCGCTTGCTCTCTTCTCTTCCGTTTTATATTACGCTGTTACTGTCGCTCCAGTATTCCCCGGCATGCTTCTATCTCCTTAAATACATGTTTTCTCCCTCCATCTCCCACTTTATGTTTTATTATTTTCCTTTCCTCGACATCATCTTGTCATTCCAAGTCCCAATTCTTATTAATTCAGACCTCCTCCATGTCTTCTTTTATGCTGCTTATGATTCGCTGTGCAAGGATTTCATTAGATGACGATCACTGAAACCTTGCCTATCCCGGCACCATGCGCTGCCCAGTGTGCTGAGTCCCTTAGTTGCCAGATCTCATTTCCTCTATACCGTCCATCATGAAAATCTTGGGAATGATAATTGAGGTGGTTTCCCGTTGCCCTCCTCAATAGTGTTTTGAACGTGATATCATCACTCAATGGCCGCCCCACTGGGGTCAGACGCGTTTGCAGCTGCCTCACTGAGGAACAGACTTGGCAAGGTTTCCTTTTCAAATTTCGCAACATACGTTCGATTTTCGTTTTTTATCCTTGTGTGGATACACATGTCCCTAACATTTTTTTACAGTGTCAACAATTTAGCATATTTGGTTTGTTATTGACTGTTATAAATGTTAGACATATTTTGGTGGGCTCGGCGATTTTCTGCTAAAAAAAATGGGTCAAAGAATTTGCATCAAATTTTGTGTAAAAAATGGGATCAACTGCTCCAAAACTTTTTAAATGTTGATAATGGTATACCGTGAGTGTTTTATGAGTAAGACATTGTTAATAAGTGGCACAAGCTCTCTCAAGATGGCCGAGAAGATGACGAAACTCGCTCTGGACGCCCCAGAACGTCAACAACAGATGAAAACGTTGAAGCAGTGAAGAAAATTGTTTTGAAAAATCACCGAATCACTATAAGAGAAGTTTCTGAGGATGTCGGCATATCGGTTGGCTCGTGCGATGCAAATATTTCGAATGTTTTGGGCATGAGACGTGTGTCAGCGAACATCGTTCCGAAACTGCGTGATTTTCTCGTATTTAGCGCATGCTACCCGTGTCCTTTCTCTGTGCCCGCACCCGGTTTATCATGACATTCTTGTGAGGAGAAAATGGCGCTCGTTTGAATTGTGGAGTTCTCGGTTGTTATCAGGGATGTGCACTCGCGATCCTCCGCACTTCAGCCATCCTTCAATGCCACTCGAGAAGTGTCGAGTAATTAATGTTGTAACAAAACAGCAATACTTTACGTGCTAAAAAATCTTAGTATTTGTGGCAATATCCCCGCGTGTCTCGCAAACCGCGTCCTACCTCCAGCAATGAACGTGATTCGAATCAGATTGCGCCTATTCGCCCCCGCCAATCGCCTCAGCCGGAGTGACGAATTGCCTTCGGGATGAAATCATTCCGAACGCTAAGCCTCCGCTTCAAAACGCCACCCGTGAAGCCATCAAATATAGTATATCTCTTGCTTCGAATTTTTAGCCCTCTACCCCTCCCGCTTGGCTTCCTTCGAAAATTTTTTAAGGTAACCTACCGGTAAAGGTAGGTTTTTGGATGGACACAACTACCAAATAAATATTTTATTACTCCTAACAAAACACAAAATCCATCATCCTACTCTATATCAGGTCCCTCTTCATCTCTGAGTTCTTTCTTCCTCCCTTCATCCCGTCCAACATCCCTATCCTGTTCCTTCCCTTTCCTCGTTTGCCCAACATTCTCCCCTCTATCACAGTCTTCAACATCCCACTACCGATCAATACGCCCCTCATCCATTTTTCCTGCCTCCATAGGATTTCTCCCAACAAACCCCTCTCTTCGCCCGCCATAGCAAGTTCTTTTGGTTTCTTCTCGGTCCTTCGAAATAAATAAAAATAAATAAATATTAAGTATTAATTTTGTCGGTGAAAAAATTATTAATACTGTCGCGTATACATTTCGTTCGCCACGCCGCCGGCCCTTCGCGGCCCCCGATGGGACGTCGGCCCGAGCGGCCGGGGGGGGGGGCGAGGCCCGGTGCCAATTCCTCGAACTCGTTTTAAAGAGGAACGCAGCCGCGAGAGAGACCACCCATTGGGTGGAGGGGAATGGGGGGAGGTCGGAGAAGGAAGGCCCCCCCCCACGGTACTCCACGGAAAGTTGGCGTTAATGGCAAAATGTGGACCGGAACGAGCCCGGCCGGATGGTTACTCCTCTCGGGCTGTGAATATCCCATCCCGCCGTCGTCGTCGGAGAGCGCCGCTAACCAAGTGTGTCGGAAGGCGTGAGCGTTTCCACTCGGCCAGGGTCGCGCCGTGCCGACGTGGAGGGGTGGGTTGGCTGCCGACGCTGCTGGGGTGTGAGGGGTTTTGGGAGGGGGAGAAAGGGCGGCGGCTCTGACACCCTAGGAAGGGATCCAAGTGGCAGGGCGCGTGTCTGGGCGAGGGGATGACACTCATCCGACTTCGGCAGACCCGCCGCCTCCCCACATGCCCGCCCTCCCCCTCAAACCCAATGCTTCTGCTCCCCGACTTGGCTCCGCTGATGCGGTGTCGCGCGCGCCGCGTGAAATTTTATCCACATCGCGAAATACTTGGTTCGGTCGTGGGGGATACATGAAGTGGACGTCGCTCCGGGTTGTATGGCGAGACTCGGTTTCTGTGGAATTTGTCTGTTCGTTGTACCCCTTCCCCCACAACACCGAGGTCTCGCCTCGCCTCAGCCTTTTTAATTTACGGTGACGCCAAACGGTCATCGATGTTGGGCGGATGATTGAAATATCTTCTCGGATTAAGTCGGGGAGGCCTGAATTCTACGATGCTTCGTTGGGGTGATGGCATTTGTGTATTTACCAGGGGGAGAGTATGAGCTCTAATCCTTGGCCGATGATTAACTTTTTCATCTCGTAGAACGATTGCTTTCTTTTTGGTGTATTTTAGTTAATGGTGAAGTATTAATTACTGTCATCAACAGTGGGAAAAATTGAGAGCTACGTCTCGAACTTCTTCTGCATGTACACTATACCCCGAAAACCGCCGCTAGGGCGTGTGGCAGGGGGTGTTAGGTCACCGGCCATGCGTGTACAATCCCAATCATGCCACCTCTACACAAATATTAGCTTGCTCATGCACTCGAAAAATGCCAATGTAACGGAAGAAATTACTTACATGCAACAATATTTAATAGCAGGATATGTGTATTCAAATCATTCAGTAGAACTTTCAAAAAGATGGGTCTATTAAATAAGAACATAACATGCAGGACATCGACAAAATATAAACGCTACCGATTCTAATTACCTCCTTGATGCCTGCGGTCGTATTTATTTTGACCTCTAATCGTATGAGGAAACGACATTATATATCTACCCGCTCTGCTATCTGTCTCCCTAATTTTATGTTGTTGATTTGATCTACCATAGTTATTCGGGGCCTTTAATACATCTTTAACATCCTCAGAGAAATTACCTGCCTTAAATTAACGCAGTAAATTAAAACTGTATTTTTAAACCTACGGTTAACTTAAGTTCCCATCCTAGTTCTTCAAATAGTGTCGTGACCCTGCTACATTTTTCCTATCAACTTTCCACAAATCTACGTTGCACTCGATCAAGTTCCAAAATAAAGCCTACCTCGTGAGAAACCCTTGGCATACTTGTGCTCTAAGTGGGGCCTAACTAAAGTGAAATTACAAAGCTCCTTGACCCTCTCATTACAATACCTAAGTATCCTTGTTATGAATCCAAACTTTTTATATGGTATTCCGATTTCACGGATGTGTTTTCCCCTGGACATATCCTTAGTTATCGATGCACCCAGGTATTTTATCGATTCTACGTTTGTTATGTTGGTTTCCTGCACAGCTGTTTTCGGGTAAAATACATGGTGTAATCAAAAAAGGACCGGACGTATTGTGTTATGCGCAATCCGTTCAACGGATCGAAACGAGAAAAAGTGCGCCATCTAGCGACACATCTGACGACTAAAATGAGAGGTGTTGCGTTTGTTTACGTTGAGTCGTTACGCAGTAGCACCGGTACGTGTCTTAACCTATCCGTCGCCGCCGGCAAACAATGATGGAGCTAGAGGAACAGCGTGTGTGCGTGAAATTTTGTTTCAAACTTGGCAAAAGTGCTACGGAGACATTTGGAATGATTTAGCAAGCCTTTGTTATTGAAGCTATGAGTCGAACCCAGTGTTTTGAGTGGTACAGTCGTTTTAAAATGGGCAGAACCTCGACAGGTGAAGATTTGAACGGGGCGACCTTATACTTCGACAGATTCCAACCGTGACAAATTGGTGAACGATTTGGTGCGGGAATATCGCCGTTTAACTGTTTGGGAGATAGGCCAGGAAGTGAACATTAGTTTTGGATCCAGTCAGACAATTTTCACCGACATTTGGGCATGACGCGCGTCGCGGTAACGTGCCGGCTGACACGGCGCTGATCATGACGGAGTTTTTCGCCAGAACCGGACTTCCGCGATCCCGCAGCCATCCTACTCTCCAGACGTGGCTCCATCAGACGTGGCTCCATCAGACTTTTTTTTGTTTCCGAAGTTAAAATCAACCTTGAAAGGGCGCCGATTCGACTCTATTGCGGGCATTAAAACTAATTGTACGGCGGACCTGAAGAGGATCCCTAAGCCGGCTTTCAAGGCAGGGTTCGAGAGCTGGAAGAAATGTTGGCAAAGGTGTGTCGTCAGCTAAGGCATTTACTTTGAAGGCGATAAGTTCGATTAAGCTGTATCCGTCGAAATAAACAAGTTATAAAATCAGTCCTGTCTTTTTATGATCACACCTTGCACTCTTCTTCCAAAAATTTATCGAAACATTTATTCAGACAAATTCTAAAGAAACTGCGGGAGATGCCGCAACAGTAACTTTTAACGGAGTCATTCGCTAATATGCAATTCAATGCAATAATTTCAATTTCAGAGTTTAAGAGGTCGCCTTGATGTAAAAATTAAATAATAAAAATGTAATAAATGATAAAAATTAAATAAAAATTTCAGAGTTTAAGAAGACGCCTGGATAGCTTAACTGGCTAAAGCATTGGACCGGACATTGACGGATCCGGGTTCGGATCCCGGTGAAGGCGAATGAGTTTTGCACACTGAAATTGAAGAACATTTATTCAGATTTAATTCTAGCTCCCATGTCTCGCACCACATTTGGATTGCATTGAGGTCATTAGAGAAAATAGCCCTTCTAACTTCTTAAAAATCTTCATAACTGGATATTTCCCTACACATCAATGAATCGGAGTCAAATAGACGAAGTGTACTGGAAAACTGAGGCCCGATGTCATTAATGTATAACCGGAGCAATAGTGGACCGATAGCTCTTCCTTATTAGACACCCGATGTGGCGCTTGCTGTTTCTTGCGATGCTCCGTCTATTGTGATCCTTTGCTCGCGTCCTGTAAAAAGTAATTAATCCAGTCTATTATATTGTCTACATCCATCCCGTAGTTTCCCAACTTCTGGAGCAACTTCCGATGAGGGACTTTTTCGAATGTCTTCTTAAAATGTAGAAATATAGCATCGCCTTGAAAGTAATTTTCTCCCGAGACCAAAATTTCATGAACGAAAAGTGCCAGTTGGGTCTCGCAAGATCTACCCTTTCGGAAACTGTGTTGGTTTATTGGAAGTAAATTTCAACAATCGAGATATTTCATTCTTGAGCTTACAATTATGTGCTCTAAAATGTTCGATGAACGGCGAATGATTTTTACACTATGAAAATAGTTGCATTGGAGTGACATAGCCTGTTGATAACTATCGTCTGCATTTACGCGATAGCCTGAAAGCAATCAAAATAAATATATACTTTCACTCACAGAAACACGCCCAGGTGCATGTGAAATCACGTAATTCAATAATGTGAGCGTTCGATACAACCAACGCAGTGATCAGCCCGAAGGTCGATTTGACAGGTAAGGGTGGAGCTGACCTCGTAGTAACTAGCTTAACAGACTGTGAAAGTCGCGCATCAGGATGGGAGGGCCGGTTCCTTGCCCTTTATCGCATATTTTTGGTGAGGATATTTTGATACCCGAAAAATCTCACAGCTTAGGTGAAGCTGAGGATGCCCGGAGGCGTCACACGCAGACGAACCCGAACCCTCCAGGCAGTAGTCCAGCGCTCTGCACACTGGGTTACCACGTCACCGGACCATTAGAGGAAAGCTTAAAATTTTACGTTCGGAGTATAGAATGTAGGAGTGATAATGTCCTATTCTGGTATGGTTTATGCTCGGTGTATCAGGATGTCTGAAAATAATTTAAATGTGTTAATTTAATCTTTGAAAATTAATTATAATATTTAATTCCAAGCGATTGCAACATTTTTAATATGACAAGTAGCTCGTTCCTTTCGTATTACCATTCTACCGTGTTCTATGGCGGGTCAGCGCCACGGCGGCCCCGCTCATCGACCCCATGTCGGCGATCGTCCTTTTGGGCTGTCCGTCCCCCACGCGTAATAGAATATTGAAACCAGCACACTTCCGGAGATTTCCCCGGCATTCCATACGATTCCCTCTTCCTCTCGGGCGTGTGCGACTCGGATTGCCCCAGGCGTTCCAAGGAGACGACGTCCCGACCAGATGTTCCCTCCCGTCTTAGCAAGGAACGCCATGGTCGCTCGCCTGATGAGGCGGGCCACCCTCGGGAATTATTTACGCCGCCGCGTACTTCCGTGCCTTCGGAACAGGGAGTAGGCGAGCCTCCCGAGAGCTGTGGCATTTCTGCCGGCGAGTGCCATCCCACCCGCGCGATCCTCGCGAATGCCGCCGCCATCCGCTCCCGACCTCGGCTCTCATGGTCGCGAATTGCTTGGATGGTAAATTTAGCAAATTTCGCATCGAGTCCGCGGTCGGAAGTTGCTTTCGTTTTTCGTGGAAAGGAAGCACCACTTTCCCCGAACTTTTTCGTGTGCAACAGAACTTATTTCCTTCGCTTATCCCTCATTTCCCCCCTTCTTTCGTCCCTCCCCCCTCTCACTCTCTTTCTGACCCCTCCCCCTCCGCCCTCTCCCCTTGCCCGATTCGTACTTTTTTTCTAATTCCGTAAATAAGCTTTGAATCGGAGAGGCGGTCGTTCGTATTTCCAATGAATTCGACCGATCGTTCACCTTCGCGCCCCCATCCTTCCTCATTTTACGTTAATTCCCGAATGCCAACGAAGCTGCGATGTTTCCAATGCGATGCGGTTGCTTGAATTACTGCAATGGCATTTCCAGGTCCTGCCGCCAATCACTGCGATCCCTTCCATTTCTGCTTTTAGGCGATGCTGTTATACCGCCATGGATTTTCATTTCTGTTTCAGTTATATGGATTTGATTTAATCAAACCGAAGTCGAGTAAAGATTCCTTTGGAAGGATTTATTTAGCGATCGGGATGCTGTGATGGCTAACGTACTGGCTTCCTGCCCATAGAGCCCTGGTTTGAATCCCGGCGGCGTCGAATATTTTCAGTAGTATTCCGATCCCTTTTTGAGGTGCTTTGTGGAGGGAACTTTGAGTGAGTACGCCGTCCGTCGAATGGGACGTTAAGTTGCGGAGCCCTTGGCGCCTTTTGTGAAGACTAGGCGAATGCCGACGCAAGGTTTCACTCCACCCTTCCTCCTTTGCCATCCATCCCTAATGGCGCAAATTACCTCGGCTGTTGGTCGCCTCCCCTAAAACTACGAATACTAGAAGTTATTTTGCAAGAGTTAGGAATTTTGTACAATAGACTTCGAGTTATCGGTATCCCGAGCTTAAATATATTATCTCTAAAAGTTAGCAAATTACTGAGGGATCGTCAATTATTCTTTAAAGATTTGTATAACCGAACAGGGAGCGTCTCCAAAACATTAATTAATGTAAAAATCTCAACATTACGAGTCTTATGCTGGTGGACTCTTTGGGGGGAATATTTGTAACCCTCATGGTAGTCGACACTGGTTTATTTAGGGAAGTAGAATGTCCAACCGGTGGACATAACATATTCTTTTATGCGCGGATATGTCGCGATCACATTTCTTGAAAACATTAGTTACAGCCATAAAGACGAATTTATAATAAAATAATTTCTAATCTTTTCTTGAAAATCATGATTGAAACATTGATTTCACCGGGCCCAAGCAAACCCAGTCGTTCATTCGTCTCGCAGGCAGGCGTTAGAAATGGCTTTTGCCTTGCTTCTCGTTTATTGAACTTGTAACTCAGTTGATCCACCAAGGCCAGCTATCCTTTCTTTGATCAATTGCGACGCAGTTGAAAAGAAGCAAATAAATATGGGATATTCTGACGGCGAAGGTCTAAACTGGAATGTCTTCCATTCTTGGAGTGGCAGTCATGCATGGGACGCCGCCGTCGCTGCATCGAAAGTGGTCCTCAAAAATCGTGCAGCCCCCAACTACATGCTCCAGCCGCCGAGGGTGTGCGTCGTTATCACGCCGAATTTAATCATGACTCACCGCAAGCCCTCTTTGCTTTATCCGTAAATTACCACATAGGGTTAAAATATTGACGCAAAATTAATTATCCTGGCAGTGGTATAATTAATGCATCGTTGAGAAAGGCTCATTGCTTGTAAGCCGCCGCGTGGGGTGCCCAAGCTCGTGATACGCCGCCCCCTCGACCCTCCCCCTCTTTCCAGCCTCCCACCACCCGCATGAAAAATGCTGTTTAAATAGCCATAATGGAGCGCTTTGATTAATTCCCCGCCCCCAGCCGTGCATTGTTTCGCACAGATGCGCCTCGGCGGAGGCCCCATTGAGGGTTAATATTTGGCAGGCATCATGCCCGCCCGTGAAAGTTACTCATCTGTATACATACCATCCAGGAACCGGTTTTTGGATCGCGACAGCCAGGAGATAGCCGCGCCGGAGGTGGCGAGGGCAGAGCGTGTTGTTCGGCGTGGAGTGGCAGCACCGCGGCGGTGGAGAAAGGGGCGGGCGCGAGCACCCTGCCCTCAACATGTCTGCTATGGCCGTGCCTCCCTCGCCAGCCTCCCCCCCATCCCTTCCTCTCCTCGATCATCCAAAAATCCTTCACTCTCATCTTCCCCAATCCCCACCCCACACCGCTCACCCGCAACTCTCACCAAGAGTGTATATTTAGCGTTTTTTTGCCCCTCCTACCCAAGAGAACGGCCGTTGAAGGATGGGTATGAAGTGCCTCATAGATTCGGTTTGAACCCCCCCCCCCCAGCGCTCCTTTCGTGCACACCCACCAAATGTCTCGTGAGCCATTCCACGTTATGTCTCGACCATGAATATTCTTCCGCAGGCGGACGCGTGGGTGTGCACGCGCATGGGTAAGGTAGCGAAGCGATACTTAGCACTTGCGTGACATACGAGTAAATAGAAAACGTGGAGCACACAATAAAGATAGAAAGTCTCTCGAGGATTGATAAAACTTTCCTGTGGCGCATTTTCTTCAACGGAAGGAAAGAAAAGACGCTCTGAAAGACCGACAATGTTCATCTATCCGGATTGAGTTTCCATCTGTTTTGTGGTCTATGTTTTGAATTTACCTATATGTGTCACGCCTGCACCACTCAAGTTATACAGTGTTTAAACACGAAATCCACCAAAATAGCGGACAATTATTCATTCACAAGGAAATAGATAAAAGGAAAATGGATAGAAACATGTACAGAGTCACGAACGTAAAAATATTTTTTCTCGGCCGAGGAAAAATTTTTACATTCGTGATTTGCCTGATTCCGCCTTCCTCAACTCTTCTATGTTCAACCTTTATATATTTTCCTATCCATTTTCCTTATATCTATTTCCTTGTGAATGCATATATATATATATATATATATATATATATATACACACACAGGTATAGGTAGGTATACCTGTATATCCCTCCTCGGACTACAACCTTGACGTGGTGGAAGGGCTTGTGCGTTCCGATGACCCCTAGAGCTGTGCTGGCAGGAGTAGTAAGTATTGCTTCTGGTAGGGTCACCCATGCCAGATAGGTCGAAGGACGAAAGGTAGTCCACGCAGCGTCTGTTCCTCGGTGAGGCGGCTGCAATGGCGTCTGACCCCAGAGGGGCGGCCAGTAAGTGATGGTGTCACGTTAAAAACACTATTGAGGAAGGCTACGGGAAACCACCGCAATTATCATTCCCAAGATACGAGGGTCATCCGGAAAGTAGTACCCGTTCGTGAAATAAAGACACAAAAGTAAATATTAACAAACATAAAAAATTTTATTTGAAAGAGGATACTTTAAACTACTTCTCAATATAATCTCCAAGCAAATTAAGGCATTTGTCATAACGTGTGACAAGTTTCTGTATTCCTGCTGCATAGTCCTTCGCCGCCAGCTCATTGAGATACGCGAGGGACCCATCTTGCACAAATTTTTGCATAATGCAGATGGTGTTTAACAATTTCATGAACAATTGTTCGAGAAACATTGGGAAAATGCTCACAGATGTCATCAATTGTGACGCGCCGATCGTTCCTCACGAATTCGTCAACTGAGCTCACCAGTTGGTCTGTAATGACAGACGGTCTCTCCGAACGCTCATCGTCGTGTGTGTTCCCCCTCCCCATGTTGAAGTTGCGACACCACCGCCGAACAGACGACTCGTCCATTACATTGTCTCCATACACCTCCTTTAATTGGCGATGAATATCACATGGGCGAACGTTTCTTGCATTGAGGAATTTAATCACTGCCCTCACTTCACAACTGGCGGCGTTCTCAATTTTTTTAAACATTGTAAACAATCACAGAAACAACACAGGCAATGCTAGCGTCACGCAACTTGGCTCAGAGAAGGCAGACAAGCCACTGAAGCTATCTGACCTCGTCCAGCGGCTACTCGCGTCGTCAGCACTTCATGCGGCACGAACGGGTACTACTTTCCGGATGACCATCGTAAATATGATGGACAATACAGAGATTTTGAGTCCTGGCAACTACGGGGCTCGGCCCAATCGGCCGTGTGTCGTGCCCGGCTGCGGGGGAGGCAAGGCTTCCGCTGTCATCATCCCACGAAACCCTTGCAAGGGAAAACCAGCAGCAGCAGGACGAAAGACGCAGGAGAAGAAGACCAAATTAGCTAGGATAGGAACGTGGAATGTTAGGACAATGATGAGGACAGGAAAATTGAAGAATGTTTAGCGAGAGATGGAAAGGGGAAATATAGATATTTTAGTTCTATGCGAGGTGAAATGGAAAGATAGTGGGGATTACTAGAGTGATAAGTATAGAATAATATACAGCGGCGGGGACGAGAGCCAACGAGGGGTTGCCTTAGTATTAACTAAAGAGGTAGGAAGAAACATAGTCAACATACAGCAGGTAACGGACAGAATACTACTAGTAGAGATAAAAGCACAACCGACGAACTTGGTTGTTATTCAGGCATACATGCCACCGAGCAACCATAAGGAAGAAGAGGTCGATAGGATATACTATCAGTTAGAGGACATAATCGCGTGTGTTCCTGCAGGGAAACATTTGATAGTGATGGGGGATTGGAATGCGACGGTAGGCGAAGGAAGAGATTAAATAATATAAATATACGTAGAAGAGTTTAGAGAATATATAAATATACGTATGAGGTCGTGGAATACGGTGATGAGGTCGGGGAATACGGTTTAGGCACGAGGAATGACCGCGGGGAGAAAGCAGTTGAGTTCTGCAGGAGACAGGGGTTAGTTATCGCCAACACTTGGTTTAGACACCACAAAAGACGCAGGTGTGCATGGAAAATGCCAGGTGACTCAGAGAGGTATCAGCTAGATTATATCCTGGTTAGTCACAGGTTTAGGAACAGTGTGATAAATTCGCACAGCTTCCCGGGAGCGGATGTGGACTCTGACCACAATTTACTGCTTATGAAATATGGCGGCCGTTTCAAAAAGATAAGGCAGGGGCGGCGAGTTAGAAAATGGAATGTAGAATCATTAAATGGTTTTAAAAGGAAGGAATACAAACAGGCGGTGCAGGAAATCATGGAGGATGGTAAAGACCTAAGTACTGTCGAATAAAAATGGGAAAGTTTCAAGAAAGAGTTGTCTAATGCCGCAAAAGACACTATTGCAACCGTTAACGCTAAAAGGACTAGGAAACCATTGATCACGGATAAGATGATTGCAAATATGGATGAGCGGCGAAAATGGAAGAATGTAAATACAGAATTAGGCAAAATGAAGTACAAAGAATTAAACAATAAATTGAGGCGGGCAACAATTAAAGCAAAAGAAGCATAATGGTAGACGCAGTGCGAGGATATGAAAAGTCTGCAGAGGAAAGGTGAAATCGGTGCGCTGTACAGCCAAGTTAAATCTTTATCGGGAAGTAAGAAACTGAGATCAACGATAGCAGTTAGAGATAAGGCGGATAAGGTAGTAGTGGACGCAGGGAAGATCCAAGAGGGATGGAAGGAATATATAGAAGAACTGAAGTAAGATCTGGTGCTTTCCCGGCGTATTTGATTCGTGAAGGATTCTCGGGTCTTCCACCGGGTCAAGGGTTCCATATTGGCCGACGTTTCCATGCCCGACTCGTGCATCGTCTTCAGGGTTGATGGCTGCCATTCCGTATTTGGCCGTCTTATATACCTGAGCTCCCGCCTCAGGTGACCTGTGATTGGCCCGAGGAGGGGGGACCTCCTGATTGGTCGCCGGGCAGTTGTGGTCTGTTCCTTCCTTTCTTTACTTGGTTTAGCACCGGTTTCCATGCATTGCTGAGGGAATAGCCGGAATCCCTATTGAAATTATGTCGGGCAGGACATAATTTCAATTATGTCGGGCAGGACATAATTTCAATAGGGATTCCGGCTATTCCCTCAGCAATGCATGGAAACCGGTGCTAAACCAAGTCAAGAAAGGAAGAAACAGACCACAACTGCCCGGCGACCAATCAGGAGGTCCCCCCTCCTCGGGCCAATCACAGGTCACCTGAGGCGGGAGCTCAGGTATATAGGACGGCCAAATACGGAATGGCAGCCATCTCCTTCCCTTCCTTCAAAGACGAACTGGAAACAGTTCGCCTCCATAGCAGAAGACGCCTTTTCCTCAATCACAATCCCACACTCCTCAGCCCGGCAGGACATTGACGCTCATGTCTTGGCCATAACCGAGGCAATGCGTGACGCGCATGCACTGGCATCGCTCCCGTACCCTCATCCCCCTCCTCCTTCAAACGCCCTACCCGACGACATCCTGCTACTCATAAAACAGCGCAACAAGGCCCGCAGACAATGGGCGCGAACCAGGGATGGCGCCTATAAACGGCGTTATAACTTTTTCGCGTCCTGCGTCAAACGCGAGATCAGAAATCGGTTTAATGACCAATGGAGAGACAAACTCGACAACCTTTCCTTCGACGACGGATCCCTTTGGAAGGTTGCTAAGCAACTGACCAAAAAAGGCCGTCCAGACCAGCCCATCAGGCATAACGACAACCTGTACTTCGACGCCAATGACAAGGCAGAAATCCTAGCCAACGCGTTCCAGGAAACCATGACTCTTAAAACCGACTGGCCAAGGACGCGGGAGGACGAAGAAGCCGAGGCTGCTGTAAGTAGCTTAGGTCTCCTTCCGACTCCTCCATTCCAGCCGGTCACTTAGACGGAGCTTAGAATGACAATAAAGTACTTAAACCCGAAAAAAGCCCCGGGTATTGATGACATCTCAAACAGGCATTTGAAGAACGCGCCACTGCCGGCCGTTCGTCACCTACTGGGCTTATTCAATAACTGTCTTTCCTCTTGCTACTTTCCAGATTCCTGGAAAATAGCAAAAGTGTGCCTGCTTGCCAAACCAGGCAAAGACCCGACAATTCCTCTCAACCGCAGACCTATATCTTTACTTTCCTCTATCTCTAAACTGTTTGAATCGATTTTGAAAGCCCGTCTAGACCTCTTCCTACGGACCAATGACGTAATACGACCGGAACAAATGGGATTCCGGGAAGGACATTCCACCTCCCTGCAGATACTCAGACTAGCAGAGTATATCAGCCACGGCATGCAGAACAACCAACACACTGCAGTGTTGTTCTTGGATGTGGCCAAGGCTTTCGACCAAGTCTGGCATGATGGATTGATACTTAAATTATTTAAAATCGGGGTTCCATTACATCTCATCAAGATGTTCCATAGTTTTCTCGCTTCACGAGCTATACATGTCGCCGAAAACGGAGCTCTGTCAACCGGGAAACAGATAAATTGTGGCGTCCCGCAGGGCGCCATATTATCTCCTACTCTCTTCAACTGCTATGTCAACGATCTTCCTTCTTCTCCACAAACTCAAACTTTCATGTTCGCCGACGATACTGCTATCGCGGCAAGATCTTGGAGCGGCACGTGTGCCTTCCGAAAGATACAAAACCACCTCTCTTTACTTGAAAAGTGGACCGTCAACTCGAAAGTCACAATTAATGCTGAGAAAAGTGTTGTTGTCGACTTTCGGAGGAGACGAAGCTATTTCCCAAAAAAACCTCTAACCTTTCAATCCGTGCGTATTCCGACGAAATTGTCACACAAATTCTTAGGGATACACTTTGACTACAGACTGACATGGGCCACGCACGTACAGCATGCCTTACACATCGCTCAGGACACAAGAGCACTTCTGTCTCCACTCTTGTGCTCCAAATCGCGCCTCACGCACCGAACCAAGATTAGACTGTACCTTTCGTATATCCGTCCCAGGATGCTGTACGGCTGCGAAATTTTCGGGAACGCGACAAAAACAGACAGAAATCGCTTAGAAACATTCCAAAATAAAATACTTCGCTACCTCACAAACCAGAGTAAACTCGTCCCAATACAAGAGATCAGAAACGCACACAAAATACCTAAAATACACGACTTCATTCGAGCGCAAGCTGAACGACTCGAGAGGTCCCTTCCACGTAACACGCTTACAAAAAATATATGGGATTACTCCCTACACAGGAAACGCCGTCCGAGCTACAGACTACCAAAAGAAATTTTATTTCGGTAACATTACCGAATTCTTTCCTATGACTTTCTTTCTTATATATGATTCAAAAATTAATATGTATTTGAGCCAGGGTTTATGTATTATGTTTAAGGCATTGTGTAACTGCCATTATATTATCATTTTATTTTGTTATCATTGAATGTTTAAAAAAAAAAAAAGTCTCTTTTGAAAAGAAAAGTAAAAAGGGGAAAAAAAAGGATAAAAAGAAAAAAAAATATAAATCCAATGGATAAAAGAAAACAATAAAAAAAAACAGAACAAAAGAGAAAAAAATATATATCCTGTATAACCAAAAATTAGACCAGAATCGTAAGTTAATTTTAAGTTTTTAGACTAGTAAATGTTTTTCCGTCCTGTTGACGAGTTTTTGGGCAAAATGTCTCGGCCCTTAGAATTAAGCTAATTTTAGTTCTTCCTTTAAGTTAAGGCCAATTGCCAACCCACTAGAGGTCTTTCTTTCAACTTCTCCTTCACTAACACTGGAAAGGTACACGTTCGCCATTTACACATTCGATCGCCATTGTTTCCCCTGTGCGAATTGCACAAACACTACCGCTGAAGGGGTGGACGTTGTCTCACCGAAGCAGCGATAAAAATGAGGGCAAAAGCCCAGTCAATAGGGGGTCTGGTCTGGTCTAATGGCAGCCATCAACACTGAAGACGATGCACGAGTCGGGCATCGAAACGTCGGCCAATATGGAACCCTTGACCCGGTGGAAGACCCGAGAATCCTTCACGAATATAGAAGAACTGTATAGTAAAGAGCTTAGACCAACAAAGTTAGACATAGAAAGGAACATGACGTAGAGGAAGATAGCTTAGGTCCAGGCATACTAGACAATGAGATAGAAAGGGCATTAAGGGAGATGAAACTAAATAAGGCCGTGGGGGTGGATAACATTCCCGCGTAACTTTTAAAAGGTTTAGGAAAATGTGGGAGGAAGAGGCTATATGGGCTGATCCGTAGTATTAATGAGGAAGGAATCTGGCCGGAAGACTTTGTGAGATCAGTTTTAGTTCCTATTCCGAAAGAGGTAAAGGCTACATCATGTGAGGACTACAGGACGATAAGTTTGATATCCCATGCAGCTAAAGTTGTTCTCAGGATAATAAACAAAAGGATAGAGGGATGTTGGACGGGATGAAGGGAGGAAGAAAGTACTCGGAGCTGAAGAGGGACTTGATGTAGAGTAGGATGTTGTGTTTTGCTAGGGGTCACAAATTATTTAATTAGTAATTTTATCCATCCAAAAACCTACCTTAACCGGTAGATTACCTAATAATAATAATAATATTTATATATATAATGTATATATATATATATATTTCTATATATATAATATATACATTTCTATATATATATATATATATATATATATGTATATATATAATATATATATATTTCAATATATATTTCTATATACTATATATATATATGTATATATATAATATATATATATTTCAATATATATTTCTATATACTATATATATATATATATATATATATATATATATATATATATATATATATATATATATATTTCTACGTGCATTCTCGTTTCTCCCAGATGCGGCACGCAACATGACATCCTCCGGGAAGTCGTATACTAAAACGCCCTCATGCACCTCTTTGACCGTGCTTTTAATTTATTTGAAGCCTCACGTGTTTATAATGTCATCCTCCTTCCATTTGTAGGGAATTCACCCCTTTCCTTTCGTTGGTTTCTTCATCCCCAAGAGTTATTAATATTGTAAATGTGTCGGTGTCTCTTGCGAATATTATTAACAAACACACCCGGCGTCATTATTCTCTGCTTCGTATATAGTTTATCAGTGATCTGTATCGAAATGCCGTCGTGGTTCCTTAAAGCCGTAAATATCTTAGACTCAGGTGTTTTGCGTATTCCACTGTTTATTTTCATTGTATTTATACTGTTTACGTGTATTTTGACGGGAGCGTTGGTTAGGGAGAGCTGCCCCCTTAGGTGAAGCATCAAGTGCTCCTACTTAGTGTTTTTTACCGAGGCATCTGACATCTTTAGGAGCTCAGGATCAATTTCTCGAGAATTCGAGTCGTCTAGGGATGTCCCACAAATCCGGGGAGCTCTCCCATCGTAAGCCATAGGCGGCGTGAGCTAAGGGCGATTCCCCTCACCGACTTATTGTTCCGCTAAGGATATCATTCGTCGCAACTCTGTGTGAATCCTATTGCAATTCTCAGTGTTGTAAGTGATGAACATTATGGAGCTTTAAGCATGAAAGAAATTATCTACGAACTTGTTCGTCCGTGCCGAATTAAAGAAAATATGAACACCGAGGCGGTTTCTCAATCTCACTGAAGAGACATTTCCGTTGAGAGTTGCACTCGTGTTCTCGTCCTGGCATCCGTGGCACTGCACACCGAGCACTCCCAACCCCAGATTATGGCTTTGGTTCCAGCCACTTCGTGTTAATCCCCACGTCACCCAATCAACATGGACCCTTCCCATCCATCCCCCGGGAGCGCTCCGTGTGATCGGTAATTTTACCTTAATTCCGCCATGACTCCCTGGAATGCGTGTGTACCTATGAACCATTTGCTAATGGGATTCACGGAAGTTGACTCGTATACGTGAATCCTCTCTCGACTTTAGTTTAGCCAGTAGCGTATATTTTGACGGTGCGACATCGTCTCTCCATCGAGGCCCTCGCAGCGGTGCTCCCGTTGCCCTTCGTTGTTTTCCGACACTTCCAGCCGGCATGTTGCCAATTTCACTTGGCCCTGATGGATGACCCAATGGTGCCGAACTTTGGAGTCCGCCAATCAGGGGTCGTCTTTTCAAAGGGATGCGTGTGTTAAAGGCGTAAACAAAATCAACCAGCCGAGAACTGGGTCCTGAGATGCGGACCGTTCCTTTCCGCCACAGTGCAGGGGTATTTGAACCGACCGACCCCGCGCGCACAAATGATTTTACCGCCGAAAATGGTTAAGTTGAAAGAGCACTACCGCAATATCACTTTTATCCCAGCCTTTGTTCCTTTCCAGTGCCCTTGTCTTTCCTCCCCCCCCACTCCTCCTCCTCTTCCGCGACCTCCTCTCCCCACATTTCCTCCTCTCCTCCCTCCCCCCTCGCTCCTTTTCTTCGCCGTTTTTTTCCTTCAACCTTCTCCATCCCATCTCTTCCTCCACACCCCCCCCCTCCGAGCCTTCCCGCTCAAGGTCAACTACTTACGCTCTTCCACCGTTAAACGATGGTATTGAATGCTACTTGCGTCCTGGAGATTCCCCTTTTATGAGTCGAGTGTTTGTTTTCCTCCCGGATCACTACTCAAGAGACAGATATTCTGATTCGGAAGTTTTTGCATCCGAACGACTCTTCTTCGCTCTACCGTCAACATGAATCAGTAAATATATACATATATATGCACGTTATCGATGAAAGAAATATTTTTAAAAAAGACGATAAGATATAAACACTCATGCTGGATTTATTTTTTGTTGGTCCCAGCTACCTTCCTCAGAGTATGAAGAGTCACTATACATGTGTGTGTGTGCGTGGAAAAAAATGTACGTTGTAAAAAAAATTCAAGCATGCATGTAAATATATGTGTGTGTGTATTTTTTATATACATGTGCCCGCGTAATTTTTGTGGCGTTAGCCAAATGGAAAGAGGGAGTGGAGACGACAGGAAGCCATGTATTGTATGGCGTGTGAGATAATGCCAAATAACCTATGTCTTTTCCGCTCGGCTAATTCCGGTAATGCTATGATGTGAAAACAGTCTGCTATGGTACCAGGAAAAATAAATTAGGCATTGATCGTTAGGAGGCGTTTTTTCATCAGTGAACTGTATTTTCTCTCGGGCGAATGGATTTGCTTAGTGTGCCTGCGTCCCTCATCGTGGAGGGTTTCTTAGTGCACGTGGAAATAAAAGCGCTCATGCTCCGTAAAATATGGATACCCGTAATTTCCGTAATGGTGTTTCTCGCATCTCGCGAGGATGACGAGGATCCGTCATTTAGTTGATTCGAAGTCATAAAACATTTCAGACCAGTGAATATCAACTCATTTCCGGGCGCATCCTTAGGCCATATTCCGGAGGAGAGCTTCCTATCCCAGGGCCCGAGGATATGGACTGTTTGTGAGCTAATGTTGAAATAACGGCGCACGCGTGTCTGTATCTTTATATTGGTTGGGTATAATTTAAGTCCGAAGGGTATCAGCTACGGTCCATAGTTGATGATCAACTTTTTCTTTTCCCATTTATGGAAGCGATTCGTTCCATATCGAGTGTAGCAGTCCGTTTATGTTTAAATACTTTCGAGATTCTCTGGAAATCAACGAAATTCGCAAAGGATTCTCCGAAAGTGTATCCCCTCACTTATTAGAATATGAATAGATTGGAGGGAAAGGAGGCTAATCCGCAACCTGTACATGTCTCAGACTGCACAGGTGCGAGTGGGGAACGGGGAGTCCGGATGGGCAGTGTTAGGAAGGGGTGTAAGGCAGGGTTGCCCATTATCACCGTTGCTGTTCAACCGGTATGAAGAGGAAATGATTAAAGAAGCATGGGAAGAACTGGAGGCAGGAATGAAAGTGGGCGGGGAATTCGTTAAATCAGTTAGGTTTGCTGATGACCAAGCTTTAGTTTGTCATTCAGCCAAGGGGTTACAGGCATTGCTGAGTGAATTGGAAATTCAGTGCGACAGGCATGGGATGAAAATCAATATTAATAAAACAAAGGTTATGCGATTTTCTAGAAAGAAAAAGGCTAAGCTAAACATTAAAATAGGAGGACAAAAACTAGAGCAAGTAGAACAGTTAACGTTTCTCGGTAGTGTTTTCGACCAACACGGTCAAAGTAGTAACGACGCAAGGAGAAGAATTGCGCTAGGCAAAGAGGCTTTTATAAGGAGGAAGGAGTTGATGACAGGGATGTTGAGTAAGGATGATAGGAAAAGACTGGGAAAAACTTTGATATGGAGCAAAAACGTGGGCATTGAAGCAGGAGGATAGACGTAGACTGGAGGCTTTTGAAATGCGGGTGTGGAGAAGAATGGAGAAGGTGAAATGGACAGAGAAGAAAACAAACGAGGAAGTACTTGGTATGGTGGGCGAAGAGAGGGGCTTGTTGGGAGAAATCCTGTGGAGGCAGGAAAAGTGGCTGAAGGGGGTATTGACCGGCAGCGGGATGTTGAAGACTGTAATTGAGGGGAGAATGTTAGGCAAATGAGGAAAGGGAAGGAACAGGATAGGGATATTGGACGGGATAAAGGGAGGAAGAAAGTACACAGAGCTGAAGAGGGACCTGATGTAGAGTAGGATATTGCGTTTTGCTAGGAGTCACAAATTATTTAATTTGTAATTATGTCCATCCAAAAACCTACATTAACCGGTAGATTACCTAATAATAATAATGTGAAATAAGCTGGTCGGTAATTGCTGAGATCCTGCATAAACTCGCTTTCGTGACGGAGGGAATGATCTGGGCCACCTTCCAGTCGTGAGGTACGGAATCTTCTATCGACATTAGAAAATCAATGTTTAAGTAGGTTTTCGCGTCTTAAGTAAGTTGATCTAGTATTCTAGCGAGTAGTATCTTCCCGACTTGTGGTTTTTCTCTTCATATTGCGGAACTTTTTCTTTTAATTTCTTAGACCTTAATATGTCGCTCATGTGCGCTTCAGATGCGTGAGGGAATTCGTCTACATTTTATGCTACAGGCGTTTTGAAAAATATTGCTTTTACGATATTGTCAGTCTGTAAAAGTTTCGTCGTTCTCCGCCTTTAAAGAATCTGCAGTCGGGCGTTTTGCTTGTATTTCCTTGACGTGAGGCCGAAAATGTTTTCAGTTATCCTCGAGATAATTGCCGAACTCTTTGCTTTCAGAGAGAGGTGCGTAAGGTATTTGAGCATGATCTTTTTCTCGATATTTGCGGTTTTAATGCCGATCCATTCATGAAATTTTCGTCATTTTTAAAACTAGAATTTATTCTTCTTTTTTCTCCTTACGGCCTCCCTGATGTCGCGGGTCAGACATCTTGGCTCCCTATTTTCAAGTATGAATTTAAATAGGATTTATAACACGAACGTTCAGTTTTGATCCTGTCATCAGTATTTTCTTTTAGAGTAACATAAGCAGGAAACGTGATTGTTATCCTGTAGCCTATCGACATGGAATGAATACATTTTGTATAAGTTGTTACTTTGTGTAAATCAGTCGAGATATCATCTGCGGACATATAAACCTCCGGAGATGTCGGCCGCATAATAATAGTTTTGTTGCCTTTACGCCAAAAGACAAAAAGGCTTTTCCCACGCTTTTTTAATTGGTGGTACGAAGTACCCGAATGAAAATGGCGCTTTGTCAAGCGTAAATAAATGATCCCCTCTTTTGTGGCATTTACGCCCCTGCCAATCTTATTCGGACCATTATGGTCTCCGGAGCCCTTTTTTGGAAGTTCTACAGGCGCATTCGTACAAGTAGGCGTTTTACACCGAACGGCACGTGACAAGTTACCTTTTGGCATCTTTGTGCCTTTCTCTGCCCGGAGGCGGATGGCGCTTTTGTTCCCTATCCTTCTCCCTTCCCTTGCGTTATTAGCCACCTATTATTTAAGTCTGGAATTGCCTCTGCTCCCAAGCGCCACCCAAAATAACCCTTAATTACTTACGTGTCAATAGCTGCAATTTGTGAATGACACGCAACTCGGGGATTTCTCATTTCACCCGCATATCTCGTAGTCGGAATCACCTTATGCTTTAAGTGCGACCACCCCGAATAATTGAATTTTAGGAGCTACCTTCGGCCGGCGAAGCAGCTCTGGGGTTGTTTGCCTTAAAATTTATGAAGAGCGTTCTAAACGAAGCCCTTAAGACTCCCCCACTCTCGTTCCTCGGGCCTTAGGATTCAGTTTTCCTTTAAAGAATACGAAGTGATTTGATCTCGGGTATTTTCGAAGAAAAGTGCTAAAGTGCTCAAATCTCCGGAATGCGTGTTGCCACGTAATTCATGACGTGGAGTTTGCGATTTAGGGATTGATTTCAACGAGTGTTCAATTCAGAGGACGACCAAAGGATTTTCGTGAGTGCGTTTGAGTGAGTGGGAGGAGCGTTTGAGTCGCTGTGGTTCACCTTCCAACTAGCCTACGCCATAATAGGTAGCTTGCGCGTGCGTTGACGCGCTCTAACGATAATGTTGTATGATGTGGACACATTAATATTTTATTTGCTAAATATTTTCATGTTGAATATTTGAATATCGGAAAAGGCTTCCCTTCCGGTGGGCGAACGTATTGCGTTTCTTCTTAGGAGATACCCATGGATGGTGACCGAAAAATGCGGCAGATTGGTAACATTCCCTCCCTTCGTGACGAGAGAAGAGTTCACCATCAATTGAAAAGTTTTATGGAGCACGGGGAAATTCCAAATCTTTCCGCGAGCTGAGGTAAATATTTCTCGTGGCACCAGCGGACGATGTGAAAATCGATTCCTTTTCCATGAACTCAAGGTTCAAAATTGGCGAAAGCACATGAACACAATGCTCTGAAAGCCGCCGCGGTGGCGTGCGGCGGGGGAAGTGCTTTGTGACCGAGGAATATATCCAATCTAGGCTACTCCGCGATAATCACGGTGTCCTGAAAGAGTTCAAATGAAGCATCTTGGATGATCACGACAAACTAACTCCGGAACAAGGTACACACCTTGATTTGCAGCTTAAATTACGGATTTTGGAAATCCTGTTATGAATATGTGCCATTGAAGGAAAGAGTGTAAAGAATATTTACGTGGAATGGAGATAAGAGTTTGAAAAAAGTAATTAGAACCCACCGTGCACCCTTGATTTTTGCATTTTTTTACCGGCGATATGATTTAATGATGTTGGCGAAAGCCTTACTCCAATAGTGACAACGACGCAGGCCCCACTCCCATTATTGTTCTATCTCTGCGATAAATCCATGTCTATGGATTGTCCCTCGTCACCGTTTTGGTATGGTATTCTTGAATTCTTGGACGAAATGGAGTGACCTAATTCAACGAAGGCACATAAATTCCAAAATGGAGGTTTGGGCGTACTTTTATCGATCGATTATGCGCGATATTGTTCATTTATGCGACCCTGTACGCATTTTTACCACGAAATCTAAATAAAATTTTATAAAAGCTGAATAAATGAGCAGCATGGCGTGTAATCCTAAAACATCAATCACCCAGCATGGCCACTGGCACCAAGGGAATTTAGAATAGTAGATGTAAAATCGTGATTAAATTAATTCGAAAAAGAACGGATGGACTGCCAGATAGCTAGAAATTGTCAGAATAGTCCAGCGTATGAAATTATCCTTCTTTTGGCGAATTGGTAAAATAATAAGTTACTCTTTTTTAATATGGTAAAAAAACTAATTTGAAGTCATTGCCGATCTACTACCGACATCTCGTTGCGTAGTTGTGGAGTGCGTTCTTCGTGTGACGCAAAATGATGGTCGATTAACTTTTTTTCTGCAATTTTCCGCGTAAATATGTTTTACTCACGGGGCCCCATCTCGCGACTTTCCCGTCGAGACAAATTTCAATGTCTGCAAGCTCGTGTCATTCATCGTGGGTCCGAGCAGTCGTTTTAAACTGCGGAACCGACAAAATACGCTCCCTACATCACTGCGGTGGGGAAACCTAGTCTCACGAGGCGTAATTTCACGCTAGGCGAGGGAGGGTTGAGAGCGCCGATACCGCCACGGCCCAACGCGTGTGGGTGGCTTTCACGGCTGCGGTCGCCTCACCGAGGAAACCAAGTGCACGGTGAACCGTAGGAGTGCGCTCCTACCTTCAGTCGAGACCGTCGTTCGGATGGTAAAGAATAGCACAGGTTTTTTTGGCTTTTCACGCACATCAAGTACCCGAATTAAGTTTCCGGAAAGAATTATTTGGTAGAAAGAACATTTTAGAGGGCCACTCGGCCGGTGTAAATCCGACCCTTGGGTCAAGGGTCAAATGAGTGACGTTAAGTTTTCGCCACCACGGCAAAATAGTTTCCCTTTCCGAAGTTATACGCACTATCCGTCGTCGTAGAAGCCTGTGCATGAGATACCCGTTCCGATTGGCCCCGCAGCCTGCGAGCCTTGTCGTCCGGGTCGGGTCGCATGCAGCCTGAAGGCGGGTTGTGGAGAAATCTGAACATACGCCATGGGTGGCTGCCCGACTTCGGTGGCTCGCCATGTTTTTCGTCGTTCCGTGAGCGTCTCCGGAAAAGATTATTCGACGAAGAACTCCGCATTTAGGAGTTGTCGAGGCCGTGTGCAAATTGCCCTGGTCGTCACATGTAACATTCATTGCCCCCTGCATCCGCCCAGGGAAGGTTGGTAACGCTGTCCCTCTTCCACCCCTCCCTCATTGACCGACCGACCCCCCGCTCCCACGAAGTCCCGCGCCGCCACATCCACCCCTAATCTCCATCGCACGTGTGGTAACTTTCATTGGATCACCCAATCTGCCGCCGTGGACCCTCACCGGGAGGGATGGAGGAGGGGGTACGAGGGGTGGCAAGCGAACCCCCGGCGCCCCCCGACCCCTGCGACCACACCACCCTCACCCTCGACCCCCCGGGCCTTCCTCGTGGGTGTCGTCCCCGGCGTAGAGTGCGTGTCGTGACCGCCTCGCTTGCGCAGCGCTCGCCCCCGTGATGTGTATGGGAGCGGGAGTCCTCTCTGGGGGGGGGGGTTGGGTCTTCCGACAGCCTTCCTTCTCCCCCTTCCAAACCCCCTCTCCCACGAGGAAATCTCTCCTCCACCCCCGGAATGAAATTTTCCTCGGCAAAATTCTCACCCGCAAAATAAAATACCCCCCACGTCCCGGGTGAGTCCCCCTCCCCTGGTGCGCCGTGAATAGTCCGCGGGGGATCGGCAGGGGTCCCCGGGGGGGTGTTGGCTTCCGGCGGCGGAGAGCCACCGTAAATGTGGTGGAATTGTTGTAGGTGTCCATGCCCCGAGGGGATTGATGTGGAGTTACACCCGTGTAGCGCGATGTTGGCACCGGTGTATGTACTCCGCTGACGAAAGCTGATTCGTAAGTGAGAGGGATTGCCTCTTTAGCCAACTTTAGATGACCGTGATGTCTAAAATCCGTTGGACGGAGGAGGGTGGGGTGGCCTTAAGATTTTTATCGTTTGAAGTCACGCCTCTTCCCAAAGAGAGGGAAGGTCGATGAGGGGCGCAATGCTCAACTTCCCTGAACGCCGAGAAAAACGAGTACGTTCCGGCAGTTGGATAACTCCGGTCTAACCTGCGGTGATGTCATTTAACTCTCGGCGAACTGATCACGTTGCAATTAAAAGACTGCTGACGCTGTTCTATTGGTCAGTAGGTGAACGTGGAGGTCATAGTGAGGTCGGAGCGTCAGGGATGAAAAATATCGTTCATCTGTGAGTTTCCCCTCCGTATTTGCTATAATTTCAGTTGCTGCCTTTCACCCATTCTAGTGCCCTGGTCTCGGTACGTATATATGTGATATGGATACTTCCAAATTTATTGAGTGCTCCTCTTCAATGAGGTTTTTGGCAAACTGGGAAATGAGATCCTTTTTTGGGAACAACTCTTAATGAAATAAATATAAATAATTCGGCAAGCATTCGACTACGGGTGATTCTTTTTGGCACGAGACCTTTGTGGATGGGTTGTATATGGCAAATGACACTGAAATAAACTTAGGGGGTGGGTGGACTTGGGTTTCTCTTGGCTTTGATGAAGAAAGTCATATGAATTCGTAACACTATATTTCGGCTCGATTATGCAATAATCACGAAACAACTATTTAAGTTTCTGGCTGGGAAATGCTTGGGGGCTCACGGATTGAAGGCCAGTGGTCCTGTTGTCGGTCATTGGTAAACCTTGTTTGTGGGTCATTGGTAAACCAAAGGACTTTGGTATCTCGGTATTCATTTGGGAAGGGCAGTGTTTCTCTCTTTGTTTAAAAATCGCCCCACTCGAAGCGACTGGCTCTTTACAAGTGCTGCCTTCCATTCGAAATACAAGTCGTGTGTATAAGAAAAGTTTCTTATTTCAACTACAGCATGAAAACATCCGACCGAGGGACGCCAGAGACCATTAAAATAAGATTCTTGCGTACTTAGCTGATATCTGGCACTAGTTTTGGGTGGTTAAATGACTTATAAATGTACTCGGTTACGGCCTCCAATCAGATTCAAGCGACCCTATTTTTAGCATCCAGAAATCCCCTTCATGCGATCATAACCGCGATTGAGAAAACATAGTTTGGCACAGTTTGTTTATTAAGCTGCGAATGTATTCCGCAATCACTTTTTAAATGCATTGCTTTGCATATACTTTTCGTGAATATAGTGGGTTGAAATCACTTCCGACTATCTCAAGTAAAGCTTGTAGCTATGCGTTGCCGTGACTATCATCTACACTCCAGAGACAGAAGCGAGTCTCTGTGATGAGAAAAATAGTATAAGCTTACATATTTTTGTGGAGCAAGCGGTCATTCTAGAGTGATTTTAAGTTTCCCAGTTTTATAATCGAAACCTTAGACTTGGATAATGGGTGGTAACTAGGTAAAAAAATGTGGGTTGATGGATCATGAGTCTTGCAGTTATCGTTCGGAGCAAAGAGAATGCGGAGCGAGGAGAGAATGGTGTGCGATGGAAAGGGAAGGAGTGCAATGGGAATATCTAACTTTCTTCCGTAGTGTTGGAGGGGGCGATCGTTGGAGGGGGCGATCGTTGGAGGGGGCGATCGTTGGAGGGGGCGAGCGTTGGAGGGGGCGAGCGTTGGAGGGGGCGAGCGTTGGAGGGGGCGAGCGTTGGATGGGGCGAGCGTTGGAGGGGGCGAGCGTTGGAGGGGGCGATCGTTGGAGGGGGCGAGCGTTGGAGGGGGCGAGCGTTGGAGGGGGCGAGCGTTGGAGGGGGCGAGCGTTGGAGGAGGCGAGCGTTGGATGGGGCGAGCGTTGGATGGGGCGAGCGTTGGAAGGGTTGAGTGTTGGAGGGAAGACGGAAGACTGACGTTTTCATGATTGATACCTCAATAGCTTAAATGGAACGATTTGGAGAAGGAGCTCGGGATCGTGCGGTGGGTTCTTCCCAACCTGAGGGCCCAGGTTCGAATCCCGCTGTTGGCTGGAATTTTCAGCGTTATTCTGATACCTACTTGGGGTTCAATGTGGGAAGTACTTTGAGTGTCTGTCGGATGGGACGTGAACTCGATGACCCTTTGGAGCCTTTCGTTAAGAGTAGGTTAATGCCGACGCCGGGCTTCTTTCCACCCATCCTCCATTCCCTGACTTTCCTGCCTCTACCGAATAGCCCACCGATCTATTTTGGCGCTAATGACCTTGGTTGTCGGTCACCCACCCTAACTAATACTGCGACTACCCTTTACTGGAGAAGAGAGAGCAATGTTCGGAGATTCAAAGTGAGTTTGAGAGGTGGTTGGATGATGGACGAAAGACGGCGCAGGGGTTTCGGTCATGACCAGAAAGTCTTCATAGTATGGACAAATAGTGGCGTTATAGCGAACTTGAACGCCATCGGGAACACGGCATGAGGATTGTTGAAATCAGTCGGGGAGTTCATATTCTTTTACGGAAAGGGCGGAGAAGAATGCGGCGCCCACACTGCTGGGGTCGCTCCGTTTGATGTCCTCTTTGGAGACCTCCACAATTCATGTACAAGTTTCTTCATATTTCTTAGGATAGCATATGTTTGGTTTCTTCCGAGTTCTTACGGAAACCTGATTGATATAACTTTTGTTGCCATTCCCAAGGTAATATTTCGTGAGTTTCTCTTCCTGTACGCCTTGTGTTCCTCAAGAAAATGTGCAAAATGTCGTGTTCAGGTCAAAAATACTGAGTCTATATGATGTGTAGAGTGTGCACGTTTCCCTGGTGCATGGATTTTGTGGGTAACTCGGTCTTATATTTCCAAGAGGAGTTTTCGATTTGTCGCACATTCTGAGTTCTCCTCGGCCCATGGCTTGGGTCCAATCTTGTACTGCCTCGGTAACACGACCGATTTATTGTTATCCGTCCTTTATTTGATATTTGGAGAAACGGGTGGCCCGTCGGCCGGTGACCTTTGGCCCTGGATTGCGGGGGATGTCAATATTTGCGGTGACTAGGGGCGTATTTCTGCAATCCAAATACCGTAGATTTCTGCCAGGGCCGTGGGCTCTACTATTTTTGTTGACCGGAACTTGATTTCCGCCTTCTTGCAATCTTTTTCGCGATGCGGTGTGGTTAGGTGTTATCAGGGTTGCTTGATTTTTAATAAGCTTGTCGCACTCGCCAAAATCTCCTTTGGTCCCCGCGTAGTTTCGCCGAATATCTGCGAAGCATGAGGCTTGGAGAGCAATTTATAAATGGAAGCGTGTTGAAATGGAATCGTATGTAATCAAATAAATCAAAATACTCTCTATGTTATTCACTTGAAACAATGAAATGAACCACAATCCAAATGAATTGCAATTGCAAAGTGCAGATGTGTGGATACTCTGCGTTGAAGTCAGCTTAAATTAAATATGGTAGAAGAGCGTTAGTAGCTGGAATGATGGATTAAGTCAAGGATGCTTAATCACCGCCCTTAAAGCAGGGAGCGAAGATAACTTCTTATTAATATGTATAGTGGATATTATGGAATATGTAAAATCAACTTGTAACGTGTTTACAATAAATGTAAAATACTCTAATATTTTTCAGCTGAAGCAAGGAAGAAAATGAATACATAAAATCAGGGATAGGCATGCTTAAATTTGCGGGAAATATTTTCTGTTTGGGATCACAAGCGATGGAAAACATAGAGCAGAATAGCAGAAGAGTGAATGTGAGGAAGGCTCTCTGACTGAAAGAATGGCCACCAGCGACGAATACTAGCAGTAAATGAAACAGGTCAATAACATGTGCACTAAATTCACTGTTTTCAGCTGCTATGAGACGTGCAAGATAGCATTACCAGAGGAAAGGACTAAAGAATGCTGTACAAAATTCGGAATAATGGTAATAAATGTGACACGCCGAGTAACTAATTAAGAAATTCTTCTAAGAGTAAAAGTTCTTATTTAGGTTCTTAAGAGTTCTTAAAAAAAACTCATTGGGGAGAACTTAGAAGGAGAAGGAAACAAATTGACTTCATCTTTTGGCTCTATAATTTTCGGAGGGCCGTAATGGAAGGGTATAAGGGGGGGAAGCACTACCAAAGACGGACAAGGATAAATACTAAAAGGAATAGGATTTTGCGAAGAGTTACCACAAACTTATACTTGAACAATCAGTGATTATGATAAATCCATTTTCATTCCCGTACGCGCTCAAAGAACAAGGCTCATAAAGTGAAACAGCAGTGGAAGAAACCCAAACTCGTCCAAATTTCTCGTGAAAGAACCTTTAAAAGGACTAGACCAAAAATAAGTAGAATAAATCTGAGGAACAATTTATTGCAGATCGAAGTACAAATAAGCTAAAATTCTTCCTGAGAGCACCCTTATATATCGACGCACCAATGCCAGTGCCTCAGCCAGTTGTGGTATGCTTCCTGTAAGGCATCAACAGGACCCTCGTTCAGGCACCTCGTCACGGCCTCTTTGACATAATCCAGTGGTCCAAAATGGTAGTCAAAGGGGTTATATTTGGGTCGTACTCAAAGGCCCATGTCTCATCACCAGCAACCACCTATTCCGAAAAATTCGGCTCACTTTCACCGTGGTTCAAGAGGTCCTGGGTAAGATTGTCACACAAGCATCCACTTCCGACGGCACCTTGGGACCATCTTGGCACACCCTTATCATGGCATAATCTTCTGTAAGAATGCAATGCATTGTGGTTTTCTGAATATTGCGCTCTTTTGATGACATCCTGACGCTTGGGGGTCCTTCAGAATTGAGCATGTGTCTCATTTTTGTACATACACTGTGTTGTTGATGGATCTGCCTGGCATTCCTTATCGTCAACCTCCTCGTTACCCTCCAAGAGCATGCCGTGGAAGCAGAAAACCATCACTTGGGACATTTCTCCATCTCCATAAGAATCATTAACCATTGGTCATGGCCTCCGAACCCAATTTTCCAAGCATAATGCTCAATTTTATCGCATGTCATTGCTCCATGGAAAGTAGCATCTTGTGAGTATCGAATTGGGGCCCAGTCTAGCAGCAATCCGCACACTGTGCAATGCCCAATGTTAACTGACGTGGGTCGCGTTGATTTCCAAAGATTTCCATCACCTTTCCCACCACAAGTCAACCCCACTTCAGCCATCTGCGTTGGTGGTAAAAAGTCAGTGTACTTATTTTTGGGACAGACCCTGTACATTTATCCCGAAATGTCTTAAAAAAGCAGTTTCCATTGCAACGAAATATCGCAATCAAGAAAAACACACTCGAGCACTAACCCAAGGTACAGTTTGCTTGTTTTGTTGAGTATGACATCCTGTAATATTTATCCCTCCATCCTCAAGGTATCAATTAGTTAAATTACGGTGTTTTATTTTCAAATTGAAAGTTTTAATTTAAAACCGGTCTTCGAATGAGGTATAGTCATAAAAAATGAGAGGAAAGACAAAGTCAAGTGGATGGTTATTTAAAAATTTTACTTCACATGTGAAAGCCAATAAAACAGCTGAAGTACTCGCTTGTAAAATAGCTTAGCATTTCAGAAACTACCTATGCGAAATAAATTTGATTTTTTTAATTGGAAATTGTTTCTACTTTCCCTTGCATTTGTCCCATTACCTTAACATAATTTAAATATCTAGGCAGAAACAAAATTCATTGATAGTCTACGTAAAAATGAGCAATTAATTGTCGTCAATGAGGTTGAGTAGAGCAAAAAGGTGATTTCGGAGTGAGGGGGGGGGGAGAGGAGCACTCCCTGGAAATCGTTGAAGCATCGGGGAGGTTTCCGTTGTGACTTTTTTTGTCGTCACGGCTCGGGCAAAACACGCGAAGGGGGTCGTGGCGCAGCAAAGGGATTTCGTTTCTCGCGAGGGATGGTGGGGGGCGCCGTTCAAAGCAGGGTGGCCGTCAAGTGCCTCCGACGTCCACGCTCGCTGACCGTGAAAGGAAGTGTTGATGCCGGAAGCGGGGATCGAATCCGCTATCTTCCGAGCGAGCCGGCCCCCGCTCCACGGTCCAGCCCTCTCCGCCGGGGGAAGAGACTTGGCATTCTCCGAGACGAGAAAATGAAACGTTCTCCTGTCTTTTACAGCTTTCGCCCGATCACATGTGCCCGGCCTCCGCCACCCAAGACGGGGAACTTCGGTCGATCTCAAGCCCATTCGAACGGTGAAATTTTGAGCCAAGTCTAAAAAAGACTCCTCCTCGCAAGAATCCCGAATGTCTTCAGCCTCGCTCGCGTGCGATAGTATGGAGGCGTCAAGTGACTCGGGCCTGCGTTTGACTAAGGACGATGACTGGTCCTGCCGAGGGGGTGTTAGTGACGAGGTAAAACCACGTATTAATGCTTGCTTAGGCGGAGTTAATCGGTGTTCCTCTGTGCAAAAATTGAATGGGAATGATCTGAAATCTGGGCGGAAGGAGTCGTAATCGAGAATATGCAAGGAATCTTTTTTCTTTTATGTTTTCAAGTTAACAGTGCACAAGAGTCTTCGTAATTGATATCGTCGCTTTCCTCGGCGAGTGATTTGGAGGCGTCCGGAATTATTTAGCGTATTTCGGAACGGCTGCAATTTTGTTTCCAGGGGCATGGATGCTCGGGCCATCCTCATGCTTTCTCCCCAAAATGCGTTTTAGTCCAAAATATGGCTCCGTGGTTGTACATTCCAAACTCATCGGCACAATGCCGTATTATTGGATCTCCGGAAGACTTGGGTGACCTCACGAGTTAAGTGGTGCGAGGAAGCATATCGAAGGCGGAAAACGTGCATTAACTCTCTGATAATCCGTGCAATAATTGACTCGCTAAATAATGAAAATGTCCATTTAGGGTATGTTTCGATGGGTTGATTTCAGTTGTAAGCACATGGAAGGAAAAACGCGAAAAATATTTAAAATTCGTTTTTAATGCATTTACTCGATGGTTTGTTTTGGTCGGGCCCTTTTGGAAGTTCACACTTAATCCCAGAATATTTCTGCGATTCATAAATGAGCTTATTTTTGCAGTGTTATTGATAAAAAAATGATTCAGTTTTTATTTAAATTTATGATTAAATCTGAAGTCGAATGTTTTAGTTAATTACATTGAGTTTGGTTTTCAAAGACCACGCTAATTTCCTCGGATTCTTTTGTGGCAAACTTATAGTAATTGCTGTGTAAATAACGCTTTGTTTTCCTTCGCTAACAGCAGGAAATGCGAAAGTGACGTTTCATTGGCGAGTAATTAAATTTTTCAATAATATATTAACAATATTACAGCATTAGTAGAAGAGATATGATTGATTGCAATTATTAGTCACGCGTTTACGAATTCATGTGAAGTGCAATATAGAAGCTAAAGCCTGCTGGCGGTGCCAGAACGTTTCCACTGCTTCTGATTGCGAAAAGCGGCAAAATATCTAGGGAATATTTGTAGTAGTAGTTTTGAGGGGAGGCGACCGACTGCTGAGGTCATTTGCGCCATAGGGGATGGACGGGAAAGGATGAAGGGTGGAGAGAAACCCAGCGTCGGCATTAGCCTACTCTTTACGAAAGGCGCCAAGGGGTCCACAGTTTAACGTCCCATCCGACGGACGGCGTACTCACTCAAAGTGCCCTTCACAAAGCACCTCAAGTAGGGATCGAGATACCTCTGGAAAATATTCAACACCGCCGGGATTTGAACCCGGGGCCTCGGGGTGGGAAGCCAGTACGTTAGCCCCCGCACCATCTCGATCCCCGGGAATTTTTGTCGCGCGTATCGAGTGACTACGTGACAAGATTATGCAAATACTCTTATGATAGTTTCTAATCTCCTATTTTTGCGTTAGGTCCTGAAGCATGCAAATGAAATCGGCGGTGGTCATTGATCTACTAAAAAAGTACCTCTTGTCATGTCCTTTCGTTCCTTGCAAGGGTATTTGTGGTGCCATTGAAATTCGACGCCCCCTTCGGCGAACATTTATTGACTGTTTGAATCCGAAATGGTATAATAGGACTGAGTCGCACTCCCTTCCACGTTTCCCGAATCTACGCCACGGTGCCATTTGGCTGTTCATAGCTCACCGCTGTTAAACAGTGAAAAAAAGTGCCCGGTTATATATATCAGCAAAACGTATTTCACAGCGTAACCAGGAAAAGTCGTCGTGGACAGTTTCTTTGCGGACAAAGCGTGCAAAATCCCACCCAGAAATGGCAGAAATCGTTAAAATTTTCATTCAATGTACCACTCTTCCATGCCAACCTACTTCATTAGAAGTTAAACCTTATACGATAAACCTCGTATATTCCGACAGGGTCCTAACTTTGTTATCGGATAAGGATTCTCTTCTTATTTTTACCCTTCATTAATATTTAATGAGGGTTTTGCCTCGTGTTTTCAATCCTGCGAGGCATTCTCCTCTCACGGAATCACGTTATTCGTATGCAAAGCTCGGAGTGGATATCCTCGCGTGGAACTCTTTGTCTTACCCCTCATTCTTTTTTCATTTGCCTCCCTCCTCATGAGTTTCTGTGTGGGAGGGGGGTCTTCGTGGCGCATTGCGAGTGCGGAGAGCATGGCAGTAGAGCTAAAGGCCTCCTCCAAGTTTCACGAGGGGAGCGAGATGAGGATGACGGCGCTCTAGAGCACAAAAGACGGGGGGAGGCTGGATATTGGCTTTGGGGGGTTTGAATGGGAGCGCTTTGGGAGCAGCTAATGAGCCGCGCTTTGCAGACGCGGGCTACTGCCGGCCGGCTTGTTGATGCTGACGTCACCGCTCTTCCTAAGAGTACTCGAATCAATAAGTGTAAACGAAGGGAAGATTTTGCCGATGGCACGGGGGTCCATTGGAATGAGCGGTAATGGGGTGAGGTGTGGTATGAGGGGAAGGTCGAGAGGGGGGGGGACAAAGAGCGGGACTCATCGGCTCGTCAAAGTACAATTACGCAGACAGAGTTGGTAGAAAAATCGACGGGAGGGATTTCGGAACTGCACTGGATGTTTAAACATTGTCGTACTGCTACTATTCGGGACCCAGAACGAATAACAATGTCGTTCGACTCAGGAGTTTTCCTTCGGTGTGGGAGTCGTCAAAGCGGTATGAGAGCAGTTGCGAAAAAATGCCTGCGATCAGAAGTTGGTGAGCGCATTTTTTAGAAGTTGCGGAGTCCCTCTTTTCTATGTAATCCGCTGTCGTTCAGGTGTGAAGTTTCACAGTGTTCTCTCTCGATGAGTCGTTAGTGTTGGGAATTTTTGCTTAGTGTTTTGCTTTTAAACCTTTGGTGCCCGTATTTCGGACGAATCGTTAACTAATTATGTTTATATTGTTTTAGGGGGACGACGTAAGGCCAACACGCCCTCGCCTTTGTTCTTTTAGCTGCCACTTTCGGCCCAACTCTCGTGTCTGTGCCTCGGGGCACCCTTTGCTCGGGGATCCCACCATTGGTGGAACATTTTTTCGCATGCGGAACGTTTTTTCTGTAAGTATATAATGAGCAGACGCGTTGAGTTAAGAAAGAACGTTAAGAAAACTGGTCATATAATTCAACTCATTGTATTATGCCTTTAGGCTTGGCAAGTGCTTTGAATTTGTCAGAATTTGACGGGACAGCCCGGAAGGGTTCTTATTGTTGTGGTGGCTATGGTGAATCTACATCAAAATCTTCAAACCGCCGTAATGGCGTGTATTGTCGGGGGCGTTCGGTGACCGACCATTGGGGTGACTCGTGATTATCAGGCGTTGGGTATAATTTTACTGTCCTAAGGTGTCGGAAGCGATATTCTCTGCTGTTGTGTTACAAATTTTGCGAGGGTAAAGGGATTCCTCCTATTGGTCTCTTCGGCTGTCAATTTTCTTAAGAACTGATTTTAATCAGTTTTCCCTCACAACTGAATCTAACCCTGTATTGCCTCTGTTGTATTCTCCCCTACCTTTGTTATGCTAAAAAAACTGGATTTATTTGTATTCATGCAAATTCAAGTCGCACAATCTTCGTTCTTTGTGCATATAATGGCCGTGCTCTTGCAGGCGGAAGGACCGGTTTCTGTTCTAGGGTAGGCAAGATGAAGCGTTTCCCCCTACCAACGTACGGCATGTGAGTATGGCATTTTGTGCGAAGGGCACTAAAAATCGATGTTACATCGACAGACGGGTGAGAATGTGAATTTTTTGGTTCACCATTAATTGGCCTTTCGTCGGAATTTGGAGGATGTCCCCAAGTGCTAGCCACCTAACTCCAGTCGTTTGATTTACGTAAACGGTGAAAAGGGCGCCAGAAATAGAGTATCTCCAACAAATTAGTACTGCTCATCTACATCTACATGGTACTCCGCAAGCCACCGATAGGGTGTGAGTGAAACCCAGGCATATAAAATAAAAAATTAAGTATTTCTGCCAAGAAACTGCGGGAGATGCCGCAGCAGTAATTTTGACGGGGTCAAAGGCGAATGATTTTTACACTCTGAAATTGTTGCAATGAAATAAGTATTTTTTAATTACAATAAATGTGTAATGTAATGCAGTTAGGTATTTAAGTGTGAAATACTTCTCTGTTTGCCTAACAACGGGGCTATAGACTTAAAATGCGTGTTACAGAGTTCATATCTGAATTTAAAAAAAAGATGGTAAGCACGTAAATGCTGAGGATAAGTGAAATCGTGTTCCTTGACATCATGCGCTCAGCAATCAACAAGTTACATTCCCAGTCGACGTATAAGAAATAACCCGGAACTTAGTGCACAACGCGTAAGTTGGAAAAGCGTTAATCCGTCAAAGGCCTTGTGACGCTAAGTTGATGGAAAATATGATAAATACTCGCATAGAGAATGATATCACGAGTGAAGAATGGAGTGAGATTATTCACGATTATAAGGGAGGTCTGAGAGGCGACGGCCTAGAAAGAATTTCGGGAAGCGTTGAGCGAATTAAAAAGGAAAAAATAGCTTAAAATGTAAACGAGAATCCGAAGGCAGTTGGGTCATATATCAGGGAGCTTCCAAGAGTTACTAACAGTATAATACTAGTAATGTGTGCCGCGGATGTTGCATGGATGGTTCCCGAAACTGTGTAAATTTGAGATTTCACAACACAGAATGCAGTTAAAGGCAAAAGAGGAAAAACAACAAAGCGCCGCAAAGAGGTAGTTGTTGGGCTATTTATTTTTATTTTAGCTCCATGCATAATCATGTGGAAATGTTCCACGAAGTAATTTACTTGACCTGCATTCAATTCCGGATCTTCCAAGTGCCGAATCAGTGCTCTGGTCAATCACACCGACTTCTGTAAATTGTATGGATTCGTTCGGTGGATCGCGGGGGGTCGTGTGTTTTTGGAAGTGGTAAAGTAGAATTAGAATGGCTGGCGTCCCGACACCCCATGCCATACACGTCCATGCAACGGCTTTATTGGTTGTGTTTAGATGTAGATGGGCTAAGAACGAAGCAACGAGAAGCACACTAAATGCCTTGGAGTCACACCTGCCAGTAGGACGGCCTGCTCGAGGAAGACCCAGGCCAGGATAGGGTGACCGTCCACCGCGAAGCAACTCGGCTTCATGAGACATTTAAGAGTGTTTACTTCGCATTAGGTCACGGGATATGCGGTCGCATGACTGCGTAAATAGGGAGTAAGCTTTAATTTAGGACTTAGATGCAGTTCAAAGCAAGTTCTTTTTAACGAGGATAAATTGTATGAGACGGTTTTATCGAAAAGTCTCTTACGGAAGCTCCGCCAAACAAAAGAAAGCAAGACAGATAATTCAGTGTCTAGAAAGTGCGGGGCACTCAAGTTTAACGCTGTCGCCAATGGAATTGTAAGGGCTCAGCATTATCGGCGGATACTGCGACCGCAATAAAAATAGGAGGAATAGATTTCGGCGTCGACAGATATAAAAAATACTTGTTCTAACTCACGATACGAAACATCATGTGCATAAGTGATTCGGAGGAAAAAAACAATATTGGTGGGAAGACGCTGCATTATCGGAGGCGTCACGATTGCTCCCGATTGACGGCTGGCGCCCCGTCCTTCGGCTCCCCGTCCGGCCTCGCCCACTCATGTCGGCTCCCCCGCGTGCGACGCGTCCGCGGATACCCGCGCCGCGGGGCGGTGACCATTGATCCCCCAGGGCGGAGGGGGAAGAGAGGGGCCGACGGGCCGGCTGCACTGCCTCGTAAATAAACTTGGCTAATCTTAAGAGCTGGGGCGTTTTTCATTTCGACGCCCACGGCAGGTTGTCGGGGGGGGTGGTGGGGCGCAGCATAATTTTCTGTGTCGCATGCAGAGTGGTCCCCGGAATCCGCATCCCATCCCCTCCCCCCAGCCTGCCTCTTTTTTTCGCTGTCCAGTCTTCGCTTCGTACTTGTGCCTCATGTCAGAGCAGTTATTATTCTTAATCAACCGCCTCTGTCGTAAATTTCACTCTCGCGGCGCGATCACCCAATGGGAATTTGCATACGAGTTAATATCCGCCGCGTATTTCAGCGGTGGGAAAAGTTGCAACTTAGAGTCAATTTGGACGTCCACAGAGAAGGAATCGCGGAGAGATCCTGGGCGGGGGGTTTGCAATGGAAGAGCGTCGTCCTAAGGGCGCCTCCAAGCCGTTCGAAGTGAATGGCGGTTTCGTCGAAGACATTTTTTTTGGTTCGCAGAGGCTAAATGATTGCTAAAGATCTGTGCTTTCTGGGGGTGATGAGGTGCATTTTAAATATCTGTCGCGAAATCGAAACATGCAGAAACTCGGATGCACTCGATTTCGACTCGGGAAAAGCGGTTGATTTGTGAGATGTGCGTGATTGAAGTTGTATACTTGCCGTGTTAAAATTACCAAAGAAATGACACCCTGTCTCTCTCTCTGTACAATTTCCTCTGTTAATTCTGGAAAAATCTCATTTTTTATTGCGTCGAACATTTTCGCTTCCCATGATGATTAATCAGCATACTCTTATGATATCTTAATGACTGCTGCTTTTCCTCTTTGCCATCCCCGAGCTAACTTTCTGTCCGGTTGCGCGGCTAAGCGTTCCCCAACTAGGCGACTCTTTGTTGTCGTCCCTTTATATGAACCCAAATCGTCGATTCGGAACCTTTGTTTTTCATATTTTCGTTCGGAGACGACTGCTTACGTCGCATTATCTCGGAAACCCTCAATTTGCTTGGCGCGCTCTGATATTTCTATTCATTTGTATTCCTTTGTTCTCTTATTTGAGTTTCTAATTGGGGCCACCATCAAAATCCTGTGTATCATTGTTTTTGACAGAATCCCCCCCTCGCCCTCAGCAGCCGTCTCACCCCCACCGACATTCCCGTCTCGTTTCCGCTCCGAGGAGATCCCCCTCTCCTTCCCACACCTCCCCTCCCCTCTATTCCCCCGAGGCCAGCGTCCGTCGCCTCCACGGCCCACAAATGCCCGCTCCCTCTCGAGCGAGAGTGCTTTTCCCACGGATACCTTATCGACGCTCTTAAACCCCATTCTCTTCGTCCTGCAGGTGCTGCTAACGAACGCTACGCAGGCCTCGGAGTACGAGGAGATAGCGGTCGACAGCGGCAGGGCCCTGCTGCCAGACACGGCCCTCGAGCCAGCCATTTCCGACGGCCATCCGGAGTTCATCTATGTGCTGTCCACGGGCAAGGTGAGTCGAGTTACGGACGTCCCGCTCCCACCCACCGAGTGGCCCGGGACGCACGAGAGCGGCCGGGGTCGCGGCACTTGACAAGCCCGCCAACCCTCCCCCCTCGCACTCCTCGATACTTCCCAGACATGTTTTCTTTTTCGGTTGTCTGTTGCGGTTCGGCTGGTGTTTTCAAGTTGCCGGCAGGGCTCTGGTTCTAGCCGATCCCCCCCCTACCAATAAATAGCGTCAGCAGAAGGGGGCTGGGAAAAGATTGGGGGGGGGGGTAAATATGCCGCCCGTCTTCCAACCTTCCAACCAAAATAATCCTGGCTGTAATGCGAATTGCATTTAAGCCCTAGCCAAATCTTGGAGTCGTGAAAAGTTTGGTGCGTGACTACATTAAATAGTCAACTGGTTGAGTTAACAGTGTCAGGATTAACTTTGTGAAATTCCTTCACGATGAGGGTAAAACATATGAGAAACTTTACACTTCCACGCACTTAAGGTTTATTGGAGAAAGTATTGGGCTAGGTTTCTCCCGTTCATTTGCACCAGCGTTGAGAGCCAAAAAACTCGCGTCACGTAAAATGGCCTCGAAAGAATATTGTCACCAAAGTAGCGAGGCGTTCACATTTTAATAGGAAACAATAGATGTAAACGTATGAGAAGAATTATGCCGTGGAAATGAATTCCCCTTATTACCGAAATGTTCATGTTGGCGGCACGAATCAAATGTTTTCGGGTAATGTTTGTTTCGCTGCTGATCGAAGAAAACGGCCAAAACAGTTCATCGCCGCTCCCGATGTACCCAAACACATTTTATATAGTTACTCTATCCGTGATTGAAATCCAAACATACGCTCGTCTCGTAAAAGAAATGTATTGCTCGGCATGTGCATGTTCTACTGTGGCAATGTTTGCCGACGTGCATCTGCGGAGGGCGGAGGCAAATCAGATAGCAGGGGGAATAATATAATCGGCCGTGAAGGGAGTGCTGCATCCAACTGCTGGCGGTAGGATGTCCAGGTGAGGCCTCGCAAGTTATGCCATTTCCCGAGTGCTTGGCATTTTTGGGAAATGGGATTAGGTGCCATTCCCAGATTGTGCGACTTTCACAGACAATAGAATTTAGCAAATGGTGAGTGTCCCCTCTTCGACGATCCATGGATTGAATATTTTGATGTGAGTTGTATATTAATATATAATATACATCTACATTCAGATTGACGAGTGTGATTGTTCCTATGCAATATTTGCGCACGCATTATTCTCCCCTTCTCCTGTCGCTAATTGGTAATAATACCCCAAAAGTTCGCTTAATTGGAGTTGTCTATTTTCTCCGTTCTATCCCACTCTTCTCCTTAGCCTTACTCCTTTGCGTGGTTTAAGGCAGAAATATTTCCTGATGACTTCATCACTCCTCGCTGTTCTCCGGGTGAATAAATGCATAGTCAAGTTGTTGTTAGGTTATTTTAGGAACTTTTGCACCAGTGGTGAGCGAGTGAGCCTGTCGCTTTCGTCTTGGATAACAAGAAACACATCGTGAAACTTTCTACCACTTCATTATCGAAGTAAGCCTTTTTTATTTGTGCATACAAACCAGATGCTGGCTGCTGTTGGCAGTGGACCATCTTTAGAATTGTATTTTGTTATGGTTTAAACTCATGATGGATTATTTTTTAAGATGTGTTTCCATTGAGTGGGCGTTTAGATGGTTTTGGCGTCATGTGTCCATTCTAAACGTGTCATAAATATTCTCCTTTCTTTGAAGGAGCGTCGTTATTTTTTCTGAATTGAGCCAGTATTTTTAAAGCTTTGTGATAATATTTGCTTGCAATTTCAATTGTGTATATTATATGCACTTGCAGTTCTTGCAGTTCTTGCGTTCCACGGCATTCAATAGGATTCGGGTAAATTAACTAAAACTCGTCGATGCCCCTCATGGTGTACCCTTGCCCAAGTGCCATGCGAGGTGTTAATGTCGCGTGCGAGTGCATGGGGCAGGAGTTGAAATGCCGAGTCCTGAAAAAGGTACCTTCCCATCGATGTCCGTTTGCTCAGTGGAGCGGCAGGTTATTTGCATCCCTCGAGTCAGGGAGAGAAGGGCTTCTGGTGGAGCGAAAGTTGTCAAAGCAGTTGCATCCAGCGGGGACCGTTTCATGATTGGCCCTTGGTCAAAGTGTCAGCGTGACTGGGGATCATCCATGATTCAAGGGACGCTCATTGTCACGCGGGACACCATCCACCTTACCTCATTTGCCTCCAATTCCCTTCTACTTAATAGTTTCAGGCGTAACTTAGTGGCGTTGCTCCATGATGAAAAATAATGAAGTAAAAACTTCAATGTGCACTTCCACATTCAAAATTAATTAATTGCGATCTAGGTTTTTCACTGACGTGCAGCATCAATGTGCCTGAAGATGCTGCACAGCAGTAAAACCCTAGATCGCAATCAGTTTATTTTGACTGCGGAAGTACTAAGTTTTTCTTGAAATTATTCGTCCATTTCTCTTGGGATGCTGTGTTGTTTTTACTTCTTTTAAACTAAGCTTGAAGAACGAAGTATACAAGATTTTACTGATGAGTGAATCTACTTGGAAAAAGCATCGCTAAATCTGCGCCCTGCTCCAAGGGAAATAAATTACAACATTGGTTGTACTTATTTCCTAATGTTTCATGCTCAAATTACCTGCATTATTTGGGATATTTTAATATAATTATTAACTTTTCACGTCATTTCGTCCGTTCTCCTAGTAAATTGATATACCTGTAGTACTGATAAAAAAGCGCATACGTGTGTGTGTATACATATCCCTCCCCTGGACTACAATCTTGACGTGGTGGAAGGGCTTGCGCGTTCCGATGACCCCTAGAGTTATCCTGGTAGGATTAATAATAATTGCTCCTAGTAGGGTCACACATGCCAGATAGGTCGAAGGTTAGGAGCAAGACGTAAGGTAGTCCACGCAGCGTCTGCTCCTCGGTGAGGCGGCTGCAATGGCATCTGACCCCAGTGGGGCGGCCAGTAAGTGATGGTGTCACGTTAAACGCACTATTGAGGAAGGCAACGGGAAACCACCTCAATTATCATTCCCAAGCTAAATATAATGGACAATAAAGAGATTTGGAGTCCTGGCAACTACGGGGCTCGGCCCAATTGGGTGTATGTCGTGCCCGGCAGCGAGGGGGGCAAGGCTTCCGCGGTCGTCATCCCACGAAACCCTTGGAAGGGAAAACCAGCAGCAGCAGGACAGAAGAGGAAGGAGAAGGAGGCCACAGTAGTGAGAATAGGAACGTGGAATGTTAGGGCAATGGTGAGGACAGGGAAATTGGAGAATGTTAAGCGAGAGATGGAAAGGGGAAATATGGATATTTTAGATCTATGCGAGGAGAGATGGAAGGATAGCGGGGATTACTGGACTGATAATTATAGAATAATATACAGCGGCGGGGACGAGAGCCAACAGGGGGTTGCCATTGTATTAAATAAAGAGGTAGGAAGAAGCTTAGTCAATATAAAACAGGTAACGTATAGAACATCACTAGTAGAGATAAAGGCAGAACCGACGAACTTGGTTATTATTCAGGTATACATGCCACCGAGCGACCATAAGAAGGAAGAAGTCGATAGGATGTACGATCATTTAGAGGACATAATAGAGTGTGTTGCTACAGGATAATATTTGTCAGTGATGGGGGATTGGAATGCAACGGTAGGCGGAGGAAGAGATGGTAACGAGGTGGGGGACTACGTTTTAGGCACGAGGAATGACCGCGGGGAGAAAGCAGTTGAGTTCTGCAGGAGACAGGGGTTAGTTTTCGCCAACACTTGGTTTACACACCACAAAAGACGCAGATATACATGGAAAATGCCAGGTGACTCAGAAAGGTATCAGCTAAATTATATCCTGGTTAGACACATGTTTGGGAACAGTGTGATAAATTCGCACAGCTTCCCGGGAGCGGATGCGGACTCTGACCACAATTTAGTTTTCATGAAATGTAGCGTCCCGTTTCAAAAAGATAAGGCAGGGGCGGCGGGTTAGAAAATGGAATGTAGAAGCATTAAATGGTTTGAAAAGGAAGGAATACAAACAGGCGGTAGAGGAAATCATGGAGGATGGTAAAGAGCTAAGTACTATCGAAGAAAAATGGGAAAGTTTCAAGAAAGGGTTGTCTAAAGCCGCAAAAGATACTATTGGAACCGTTAACGCTAAAAGGACTAGGAAACCATGGATCACGGATGAGATGATTACAAAGATGGATGAGCGGCGAAAATGGAAGAATGTAAATACAAAATCAGGCAAAATGAAGTACAAAGATTTTAACAATAAATTGAGGCGGGCAACAAATAGGGCAAGGGAAGCATGGTGGAAGACGCAGTGTGAGGATATGGAAAGTCTGCAGAGGAAGGGTGAAATTGGTGCGCTGTACAGCAAAGTTAAATCTTTATCGGGAAGTAAGTAAGGAAGATTTATGCTAACAGTTAGAGATACGGGGGGTAAGAAAATAGCTGACACAGGAAAGGTCCAAGAGAGATGGAAGGAATACATAGAAGAACTGTATAGTAAGGTACTTAGACCAACAAAGTTAGACATAGAAAAGGAACATGACGTAGAGAAAGATAGCTTAGGTCCAGGCATACTAGACGATTAGATAGAAAGGGCATTAAGGAAGATGAAGCTAACTAAGGCCGTGGGGGTGGATAGCATTCCTGCGGAACTACTGAAATGTTTAGGAAAATGTGGGAGGAAGAGGCTATATGGGCTGATTCTTAGTATATATGAGGAAGGAGTCTGGCTGGAAGGCTTTGTGAGATCAGTTTTAGTTCCTACTCCGAAAAAGGTAAAGGCTGCATCATGTGAGGACTACTGGAATAAGTTTGATATCCCACGCAGCTAAAGTTTTTCTCAGGATCATAAACAAAAGGATAGAGAGTAGGGCAAATGATTACTTAGGGGATGATCAGTTTGGCTTAAGGAAGAGAAGAGGTACGCGTGATGCCATTGCAGTAATGAGATTATTAATCGAGAGGAATATAGAACACAACCAGGAGCCTCTTTCGTTGATTTCGGAAATGCGTTTGATGGAGTGAATTGGGGAAAACTAATGAGTATATTGCAGAAAATAGGAATAGATTGGAGGGATAGGAGGCTAATCCGCAACCTGTACATGTCTCCGACTGCTCAGGTCCGAGTGGGGAACGGGGAGTCCGGATGGGAAGTGTTAGGAAGAGGTGTAAGGCAGGGTTGCCCATTATCACCGTTGCTGTTGGACCTGTATGTAGAGGAAATGATTAAAGAGGCATGGGAAGAACTGGAGGTAGGAATGAAAGTGGGCGGGGAATTCGTAAAATCAGTTAGGTTCGCTGATGACCAAGCCTTAGTTTGTCAGTCAGCCAAGAGGTTGAAAGCATTGCTGAGTTAGTTGGGAATTCAGTGCGACAGGTAGGGTGGTCAATTGATCCGGGCCCTGGATGGGAGAGGGCTCTGTGGGCCACCCCGTGACCTTAGCGACGAGTTGCGAGCGAGTGCGCTAAAAAATTAAGCACTGACCGCTGGCCCTGGGAGTGCCTCTTGTTTTGCCGATCCGAGAGCTTGGATTTTTAATATCCGTAATCATGTCATGGTTAATTAGCAATGAAATCTTCCACGGGATAAATCAGGAATTAAACGGCCAGTTCATCGCCGGACGTCTTCCTTTATCTTCAGGTGTACTCCACATTTCCTCGTTGTTCACTGCGTTTCAGCTTCTATTTATCTTTGTTGAGTTAATTGGCAATTCCGTGCATGCATCATCCGCGAAGTTCATTATCCTCGTTGCAAAATGTTCCTGCCACTTCGAATAATCGAGCGGGGGATGGTCGAAAATGATTTTCACGCCTTCCTTCTCGTCACTTCACCATTATGAATTTCTGAGAGTGGCCGTTTGTTTCCTGTCTCTGCTCCCTAATATCGGAATGAATGTTCGTCGGTATGTTTGTAAAGCGTTAAGAGGATTGCACGGTTTTGGTTCATTCCCAGAAACAAAGTTGAACTGATAAATTGATTTGGTAATTCCCTAATCATATTACACTTGAATGTAGCCGTGCGCGGGCGAAGACCAAAGAGGTAATGCTTTCTTATCAGTCCGATGCATTTCGGGGGTTTTCTTTCATGTTGGATAAGCGCTCTAATCGAATTACACTACCTTTGTGTATGGGAGGAAATCAGCTTAAAAATACCGTTTACTCATCTCTGGGATACAAAGGAAACTCTTCTTTAGCTACGCTCGGCGTGGTGGGCATAGACAATCGTTGTGGAAAGAGTGCCGAGGCAGATGGCAGTCGGCCCCGCGTGTGTGACCCGTTCGAATTGAATGGAGAACTGGGGGGGGGGGTTTGTGGTGCCAGGGAATCACAAAGAAGCCATTTCTATCGCCACATTTCTTTCTTTTTATTCCTCTTTTTGAGCACGTGACGGCTTAGTGTTCATTTCCAACTGTGCTCTACGCTCGAGTGAGTATAATCGTTTAGCCCCCCACCCGAAAAAAAGTAAATTCCCAACGCGCAATGTTTACCAACGTCTCAGCGAAGTGTGTTGTTCCGATGAATATAAAATGGGAGGACATTAGGGGAATATTACGAGGGACACCCCACTCTATGATTTGCATCAAACAGTTCTTTTGGTGACAGGGCCCCACCCTTTTCTGATTATATGGTAGTTTTACGTTCCTCCTTTTCCAGGGCGGGCATGTGACTGTTGGGAGTTCGGAAAGGAAGTTGCCCCTGCAATGTCCGTGCAGCCGTATTTTAAGGCGTGTGTATCGTGAGGAGGGGAGGGAATTTCCAGGCCGAATATTTTGACTAACCCGTCTAAATCAATTCCTTGATTTATGGTTTACCTTAAAGACCAATTTGCCGACCCCGGTGGCGGCGGGGTAACGTCGTCGTCTGCCATTCCAAGGGTCGCGGGTTCGATTCCCGCCTGGGTGAGTTTTCCTCCACCTAGGGCTTGGGTGTTATGGATAAATGTGACCATTGTTATCGTTGTTAATAGTATGATGTAAAGGCCAAAATGTGCTGTTTTCGGACTAATACTGAATAAATGAATAAATGAAAATGAATTTGACAAAACCTTGAGTCTGAAAATGGGTCAACTCTGGCACCTGCCATATTCCTGTTTCACTGAAAGAGAAACCTAATTTTAATGGTGAATTACCCGCTAGAATATGTCATTGATTAGATATTTTCGATTTTTTTTATTCTCGATGGTGTCCTAAAGATATGGTTTCAAACATTCTTCATGCGATTGGTAATTGTGCGTTGATTCGTTTTCTTTTATCTTCGAAAAGCGAGGCCAATATTCTTCTCTCTTTTTTCTTGAAACTAATTCCGGGTAATATGTTGCACATGTTTAAGTTGAAGATTCATGACAAGGACACTGAAAATCAGTTTTATATGTAGCTCAATTTCGCCCCATTCGGCTTCTTTTATTTTGTTTACCAAACGTATTTATTTAGAAATGTATTTCCACGAATGAGGAATCGTATGCGGACGCTTGTTTGTTACCTCAGAGTAATTGCACTCGGTGAATGTTTTTATTCACGTTTGCTTCAAGTGGAAAGTATCGTTATTTGAAAACGTCTTCGTGATATTTTGATTCTGAGCTTGTGGATTCATTAATGAAGAAATCATTATTAATAGTTTTGGGCAAATCTTTGGGTGCTCAACCAATTGAAAAAAATACTTTAGCCCAGTAAATCAGAATTACCGTAATGAACACACTATATGTCTACTTTTGTGAAAAGGAAATTATAGATTGAAAGCATTTAACATATAAATAATTAACATATTCGCTGAAATCCCTGGAACTACCTCCAATAATTCTGTACTTCCGAATTTTGCATTTCTTCTATATGAATAACAAAGTTCCCGTTTAATGTGTGGTGGTAGAAGTGGTGATTGTAGTTTTCCCGGGAGCATCCAACTTTGTGGAGGTCGTCTCAACCTCGGATCTGAAATGGCAGGTGAAGAGTTACGTGTCGTCCTAAATAATTGCGTTCTTATGCGATTCTCCGTTCTTAGTTGCTCGGGCACGTTGCGTAAGGGGATCGTGTTCATGTATGATTCCGACTAGGACCTTCACTGGCATATCAGTCCCCCTGACGTAACACAGAAGCAATGAACAAACGAATCAGGAATGATTCCCGGTGGAAGCTTTCAGACAACGGTAGGATTCCTCCGCTAGGAGAACACAGTGGAAACACCCTCGAGTGCTTTATCTCTGCGAGCAATCCGAAGCATTTCCTTTGAATTGTTTTTGCTCAACCAATCACGATGCACGATTGCTTTCTATTATTCGACGAGTATTTATTTCCCTACGGCCATCAGTAACAGGAGTACCAGAGGCAGGACTTCACGATATGAAGTTATATCGGCACCATGGCGATGCATATGTGTCATTATGATCGGCATTGAAGACTTACGGAAGACATCGGTTGAGGGCCGAGAAATTGGGAGGGAACAATAGTTGAGAGGTGGCTGGCTCCATTATCCAGCGTATAATGAGTCCTTAACGATATAACGTCCCGTTGAATCGTGGTCCTCGTGGTGCATACCAGGGTCGGGGTTGCCCAGGTGACGGAGGTGGCGGCTTGCACGGGACGAGGGTTGTTCCAAGCCGCACGCACGGGAAACACGAACCTTTAAAACATTCTGCGTTCTTCCAAGAAGTGCATTCGAAGATGAAGAGGGTCAGGGCGCACTTAAATGTCTTGAGTACATTTCTATTGTCCCGCAGGTTGACTGTGGCGGCATGGTTTGGTGCCGTTTTAGTGAAAGAAACAGTAGATTAGGCAATTTTAGTAAGGATATTTGAGTTGCCTTCATTGACCTACGGCCTATCTTATCATCGTAAAGGAACCCCGTCTATTGTCCTGGAGTTCATTATGCATAGGAGTCGGGATGAAAGCCTCTTGATACACGTAGAGAGCAGGCAAAACAAGGCTCAGAAAAGCACCTGAGTTTTCTTACGTAAGACGGGGGATAATCATACCACCAAAATATATTTGTAGATGGGACCCCGGGGTTAAAAAAAGAGCGGCCGACACAGGCAAATTCAAATACTCGTTCCCACAGTGTACGCAATCACAACAAAATCGGATACAAGAGTCAGGAAAATTAATCTATCAGCATTTGACGAATTGATCCAACGTAGAAATGATCGAATGGTGTATATAGCCATATATGTGCTCGACGGCTTTGGTGCATGGAGGTAACATATAATTAAGGGTGTGTATAACTAATCGTCCTGCATTTATGGCTGGTGCCTCGACACCCCCGCCATATGCCCTTGCAGCGGCTTGCTAAGTAGTTTGTGAATAATACGAACGAGGCTTCGCGGACCGAAGGTAGCGCGTAGAATATGTGAGCACAGAACACAATAGTTAATCGTAGTCGTTCGGTGTTCACAGCGTAGGTTTACTTATATTTTGATATTTTATATTGATCAAGTTCCCGATAAGCCAACGCTGTGGTTTGTGGCAGGGGCTGATTACACGCCAGACTAATTTGGACCAGAACATTCCTCCCTCCCTGACGCGATCGAACAGCGAAATTCTGATCCCTTATCGTTCGTGGGTAAAAAATGACATCTTAAATCTATTTGTTCTACGGTAAATATCTCCAATTTTATTGATATGATCTCTCCTACCGAAGTTCGATGGGGGTAATAATACATTTTCAACATCACAGCCAAAGACACCTCCTTCCAATTTATGCAAGAACTTCCATCTGTAATTTAACCTTCGCTCCGGGAGTGATTCCCAGCCTACCTCCTCTAATATTTTGGATACGCTACCAATTTTATCTTAACAACGTTTCACTAATCTGGCTTCTCTATGCTGCACGCGATCCAATTCGCCAATCTATCAAACTTCATGAGGATCCCTTATACTAGCACCATATTCCTAATGAGGCCTAACGAGCGAAATATACCATTTCTCCTTGACTTTTCCTTCACATTTTTCTTGGGAAATATTGAGAACATTTCTTAAGAATGATCAAATGGTACCGGCAGTTTTTGGTTAGTGAATGAAAACGATGGCCATTGTCCGCGCATTCCATTCCCACTGCCTACAACCACGAAGTGCTGGGGAGAATAAATATTATCGAGTTAAATTGATGAAGCGGGAAATAATAGATGAGATCCATAAAGACGAAGGCAGAGATCGTCATAGGAACAGAATGTGGCCTAACGGAAACATAGCAGACAGCGAAGTTTTTCCCAATGATTTAGTTAGCTGCATGAAAACCAGTCCTAATAGGCTGGGTGGAGGAGTATTCATCGCATTTAATTCCCAACTCATTAGTTCTCGTTAGAAATGCGGCGAAAATAGTGCAGAAAATATTTGGTATTACGTCAAGGATTGTAATCATAGCAATTAATGTTCATTCTGCAGACCAATTGACTCTATGTTCGATGATCAATTGTTCACATTTTTCACCCACCATAGCAAGGGTGAATTTCCTGCCGCCGGTGATTTTAATCCTCTGACGATTTGTTTGGATTTATATTGCATAGGAAAACGTGCAAAAATCAGGATGCATATAACAAATGTTGATACATCCGGCAAATTCTCGTTAGAATAAGCAGTTAGTTCGCCTCCCCGAGATAACAGAATAATTGACATATTTGCGACTACGGGCTGTGAGAAAATGCAATGAAGGCGAGGTTAGAGCGGGGAGGTGTTACTCAAGAGCCAGAGGTCCTGTCACAGACTGATTCGGGTATCCATTCTTCCCTCACACGATACACAGTAATGACACAATAGAACCAGTGCCCGCCCCCCCCCCCAGTGGATACCTTTAAAGGCAACCGCGTAATGAATCGATTAACAATTATTGCATGATATACATAAGCAGATGAAAGCGTATTTTTCTATATGACCTAATACGTATTCAAATGCGTGTGTGAACTAGTAGTTGTTCGTGTATGAAAGGTGCTCAATCGTCCCCGCCACACGCGTGACAATATTTAAAGTATTGCCTGGATCCCCGCAGGATACGTTTTCTAAGTATTCCCTCGACTCCACGCCATTCCATGCGCAACATTGGTGCGTCACCCATGGCCTCATTGCCCGCGAAGCAAGCGTTGGCGTGCCCTCCCGGAGCTCTCACGGAATGATATGTTCTGTCGCGTTGCTATCATTTTCGATATTTCTCGAAGGCGCCCATTTGCTTCGCCCTGCCGTCATCGCACTAACGTTTCGCCGAGATGGACTTCGGAAATAAAATGTCGCCCTGGGCTGATTGGCGGCAGGAGTGGTCGTTCATGAGAGTGCTTGCTACTTGTTCGCCGCTGGCTACTTGTTCGCCGCTGGCCTTGTGGGTGAGTGGGCGTGCGCCGTGGGTCAAGAGGGGAGGCGATGAAGACCCACCCGCCCGCTCCCTCGGAGAAAGTTTTGGTACGAGGGGTTTAACGGGAGAGGGGCGGAAAGAGCTTCGAATTTGAATGTGATCAGGGTTCTGAATACTTTATGAATCATTGCCGGAGGGAAACGCCGGGCAACGACTGGAACTCTTGTCCATAAAGGCTAGCGAGGGAACACCGTCGGAACACGCTGCCATTCGTTGAGAACGTGCTTGGCTGAGCCCACTGCGAACCAGATTGAAATCTTTTTCTCTAGTAAACTCGTGTTTGCATTGATCGCTGCGTCGTCGAAGGAAGTGACTCTCTTCGATCGATTCCGTGGCAAGGGGTCACTTCCATCACCGGAGTGCGTGTTTGGCAAAGCATACGTGGGTGCGCGTTTGTGTGCGTTCTCCTGGGAAAGCCGTGATATCACGGAATACAGCGGAGGCATTGATAAAGAGCTTCGACGACCAGTGGCTCTTATTTAGCCTATGAATTGAATTTATTGGGGTAGTGAATTCGAGAAGTGTTAACATGTATTTTCCCGCCTGATATAAACACAACGTGTAACATTGTATTAATAATGATTCAAATAAAATCATTGCTTTGGTTTCAAGAGTGTTGGTGCCGATCAGGATACGGCAATTTTTTATTGACGTGGGGTGGCTTTGGTTTTGTATGCCTGCCACGTCTGAATTGCGTTGTAAGCATTTCCTTTTGAAGCACAAGTATTAATCAGATGTTTTCAAAACCACTCCACGGGCCCCCAAATACTGCTTCTACTCCTGAAATAGGAATGGTGAACAGAATCCATTCGAATCTTATTACTTGGCTCGATTTAAAAAATATCGTATACCCTGAAGTGGCCGAAGGTAAGTCGGTTAAATCTTTTTCGAATCTGGTTAAAATTGAACTCATCGGTAAAAATTCGTGACATTCAAGGAAAAAAGATACACGAATGGCCGTTAGGGTGGACAACATTCCTGCGAAACAACGAAAGGTTTAGGAAAATGTGGAAGGAAAACAGTTTTTATGGGTGATTTCATAGCATGTATGAGAGTGGAATTTGGTCGGACGACTTCTTGAGATCAGTTATAGTGCCAGTTCCCAAAAAAGGTAAAGGTTACATCGTGCGAGGACTACAGAGCAATACGTTCGATATCGCACGCAGCTAAAGTGGTTCTCAGGAACATCAACCAAAGGATGGAGAGCAAGGCGAATGGTTACTCAGGGGATGAATTGTCTCTCCTAACATGGCACAACGTGACATCCAACATTACGTAGCTGCGATAAAGCAGTTATCCGAGGAATGACGAAGCAGAGGTTCAGGAATGGTGCGATCGAGGAATGTGGGAGATATTAATGTGGAACTACGGTGGTTTTTGATGCAGATGGAGACGAAATTAATGCAATTGCCTGCTTAAGAAGAGGAGCAGAAGTTTCCCGAGAGGCGTTGCAGATGCGCAAGTGGCCATTGAAGTTTTTTTGGGTAGAAGAAATTGTAGAGCGGAGAGAGTGGCTGCTTTGACATTTGGGATGCTTGCAGTGCGATGAATGCGGAGGAGGAGAGTGGCAGCGGGGCGGAGAGGGGTTGTGGGTTTCAATGCTTCGCACCGAGTGGCGGGAAAAGGAGGGGCATGGTGGAAGGAGGAGGGATGTGGATTCTTTATTTTTTATTGTGGTTAAAAGTTAATTTAGGAATTGGCAGATTTACTGATATGTCGGGGAAACAGAAGGTAATGGTGAGATTTGAGGCTATCGGAGATGTCCAGTCCAGGGAGTGAATTTGGCAATGTGGAGTTGGATTTTGCTACTATAGAGTAATATGTCGGGGCTACCACGTTTGCTAATGGGGGAGTGGTGGGAGACCTTGTCCAAGTCCAAGTCGATTGAAGTGATCCTATAACTTCTCCTTCGGAACTGGTTCCACTGGAGGCATGGAGTATAAGGGATAGTGCTAGGAAAAGGGGTTATATTAGGGAAATGTGAGTGTTAGGTATAAAGTGGGTTGTGGGGTTTTTTTTTAAATTAGTTTTTTTATGTATATTTATTTTTTTTGTTTATTTTTTTTATATTTATTATATTATCATTATTTAAATTTTTTTTCTTCTTTTTTTTTCAATTATTATTTTTTTTATTTTTTTTTGTGTTATTCTTTTATTGTATGTGTTTTTTTTAATAATTATTATTATTTTTTTTTTAACTTTATCATTTGGTTAAGGAATTAGGTTGGGTCAGGTGGAGTGAGGTGAGGGAGAACTGGAGCGCCTGGGCCTGGGTGGTTTTGTTGGTTAGTTGGTGACTTTCGTTTTCTGGTTTTGGGAAAGGTAATGTAAGGTTGGTTCAGTGCAGGGTGAAGGGAGGTGGTTTGAGGAAATTTGAGAATTTTCTTTTTAGAAGGAATGTTAGGAGCGGATTTCAGGATTTGCTGGGGGTATTTGGCTTTACCTGGAGGTAGAGAGTCAGACCAGAGGGAGGAAATGAGAGGGTTCTTGGATATGCGGAGCGATCTGCTGTAACTTTTTGTAGCTCTCAGTATGAGGTCATTGACTGTGTACATGTTTAGTTCCTTCCTTATTGCGGTATTGGGAATAAACCACGGCGCGCCCGCTATGCGTCTTAGCAGCTTATTTAGCCACACTTGGATGCCTGCGATTGCAGTTTTTGGGGCATTTGCCCATGCGGGGGATGCATAAAGGACCTGGGGTAAAAGAATTGACTGGAGAATTGCTAGTTTGGAGTTTAAGGAAGTTTTTGATGTTCGGGAAAGTAGAGGTTGGAAGGAAAAGGTGGATCTACGGAGTTTCGCAAGTTTGGTCGTGACGTGGGGAGAAAAACTTAGCCTTTCATCGAGGGTGACTCCGAGAAAGCTTACGGTGGGTTTCTGAGGAATGAGTTTAAGGTCAAGGGAAAGATAGGTGTGGGTGGTTTTGGAACGAGACCGGGAGAAGCAGAGTTTAGTACATTTTTCCGGGTTGACGGATAACTTCCATTCCTCAAGCCAGTCACCTATGAGGTAGAGATGGTCTTGAAGAGCATCGTCCGTTTTACTTGGCCACCAGCTTTGGGCCGCTATTGTGGTGTCATCAGCATATAAGAAGAGATGAGTGAGAGGGTGGAAGGGAAGATCATCTATAAATATATTAAATAGGAGGGGACTGAGCACGGCTCCCTGGGGAACGCCCGTTAGCTGTTTTTGAAATGGGGAGTGGTAGGAGTGATGGAGGATAGAAAAGGTGCGGTTACAGAGGAATGACTGAATAATTTTAATGAGGAATGGGGGAATATTTTTGTTATGTAATTTTAGTAGTAGGCCGTTGTGCCAAACCTTATCGAAGGCTTGGCTAATATCAAGAAATACCGCGGTTGTAATCATTTTCCTATTAAATCCTGATAGGATGAGTTCAGTGAGGCAATTAATTTGGTGAACTGTTGAGGTATTTGAGGCAAAGCCGAATTGTTCCTGTCTGAACAGGGGGAACGGAAGGGATTTTAGTCTAGCTAGAATTATTTTTTCGAGGACTTTGCTGAAGGCGCAGGTAAGGGAAATTGGCCTGTAACTGTGGACGTCTGAGAGTGGTTTAGCTGGTTTAGGGATCATGATGACATTGCTGCACTTCCAAGAAGAGGGAAAGTAGGAGGAGGCAAGACAGGCATTGAAGATGTCAGTCAGGAGAGAGATACAAGAAATGGGGAGAAATTTAAGAGCTTTAGTGGGGATGTTATCGGGACCAGAGGAGCACTTGTTAGGCAGAGCAGCAATGATGGATTGCACTTCTTTTAGTGAACATGTCTGTGGTTCTGGAGAAGGTAAGTATAGTGTAGCGGACGCATAGATGTCGGCTTCAGATGTCGGTGAGTGGAGAGATGGAGAAGAAAAAGCACCTAGCATTCTTTCGAGGAAAGCTTCGCCTCTCTCGGTGTCAGTGGTTAGTTTCCTGTCTTGGTGTAAGAGTGGTGGAGTGGACTTGATGGTGTTTTTGAGGGCGCGTGTCATTTTCCAGAGGGAGTTGTCGTTTCGGTTGAGTGTAGTTATTTTATTGTTCCACTGTGTGTTCTTATGTTTTTGTATTTCCCGTTTGACTGCTGCGTGTAGGCTGTTGTATTGCGTTTTGATGTGTGGTGATCTAGTCCTCTGAAATAATTTTCTTAGTCTGTTTCTATCTGTTATTAGTGTTTTTATGTAAGTGGGGAGAGCGGATGATAGTAGAGGTGTGAGAATTGGGTTGTTGAGCGACTTATTGAGTGCGGAGTGAATGTGGTCAGATAGTACTTCTATGCTGTGATCTATGGACGGTTGATCAAGGGCTGTAAGATATGTGTCAGGGAAGGCGGCTATGTTGCGCTGAAATTTGCCCCAGTTATGTGTGCGTGAGGTTATGGGAAGAGTATCTACGGCAGCAGTTTCGATGGAGTAGATTACGGGAAGATGATCGGAAGAGTAATGGTGCAGGACTTTAGCTGGAATATGGAATGGGTAGTTGATGGATAAAGCAATGTCTAGTATGTCAGAGGTGTCAGTGCCAAGATGTTGGGAGATGTGAGTGTACTCGTTTGGAGTGTGAAGAGAGATGTCCAGGTCCTGACAGAACTTAAATAGTTCTCTGCCTTTGCAATTGGTGCTGCGACAGCCCCAGTTGCAGTGCTTACTGTTAAGATCGCCAATGATTATGGTGGGTGCAGTGGGGTGAGTTAGATGCTTGAGTGAAGAAATGGAGCTCTGTTTGGGGGGTATGTATACACTGAAGATGTTGACAGGACCAAGAAGTGTATGGAGTGAAATGCCAATGTGCTCGAGGTTTGAGGTTGTGTTAGGAAGGTGTGTGTGCTGAAGCGTGGATTTGATGCTGATGGCTACACCTCCTTGCGGATGAGCGCCGTCAGCGACAGGGCGATCTAATCTGTATGAAGTGTAACCTGGGATGTATAGGGTGTGCTTGTGTGTAAGAAAGGTTTCGGACAGAGTGATTATGTCAGGTGAGTGCTTGGCAATGAGCAGGTGGAGTTCCGTGAGCTTGGCACGAATGCCGTGGCAGTTCCAGGAGAGGACGGATAAGTGAGAAATTTTAGATCGTTGTGCTGCCATAGTTCAGAAGAGAAGAAGCTAAGGAGGAGAAGAAGTTAAGGAATAAAACCGCCCGTTCGTGGGCCGGGGAACTGAGTAATTTTGCAAGAAATACGGTAGTTCTTTGAATTAATGCCGGCCAGTTAAAAAGAGGAGAGGAGGGATCAGAGGTGAGGTGGGAGGCAGGTATGTGAGTAGTAACAGGTTGAAGGGAGAGTGGGTGTGGTGTGTGGTCAATCAATTGGGGAAGTTGAGGATCAGGAAGCAGTGTGAGGGATGAAGGAATTGTTTTTGTGTCTTGAAATGAAGGAGGGGGGGTATGACTTTAAGTCCTAGGATATCCTCGCCATAGTATAGAAGTGGCGGTGGCGGGGGTAGGTAGGGTAGTTCTGGAGGAGGAGGGCAAATGAATGGAGTTACAGGGGGTGTAGATGATGGAGGTGGGGGAATAGGGGGGAATTCATCAATGTAGGGGTTAGTTTGAACCTTCCTATTACTGGCTGCAATTCTTTTGTCCCAGAAGTTTTCAGCGGGTGGGGGAAGAGGGATAATGCGGGTCCGGGGTCAGGAGTAGGTAGAGGTTGGCCTAATTTCCGAGCCTTGGCTTCGAGAAATACTGGGCAGCCGCGATAAGTTGCTGCATGCTGACCACCGCAGTTACAGCAGTAGCTGGGACTGTCGGCGGGGAGCGGGCAATTAGATTTATAGTGATTGTTGCCGCATTTTCGGCATCTGAGTGGGAGACGACAGTAGTTCTTAGTGTGGCCAAAGCGCTGGCATTGGACGCACTGTGCGGGATCGACGGAGGGAATGAACTCTTCAATTTTAATGTCAATACCGCAGTATGACTTGAGGTTAAGCAGATCGCTCTCTCGCGAAGGGTCCTCTAATGTGACTTTTAGATGGGTAAAGGAGGAGGCTTGGTGGAGGTCAGACTGCATTTTTACTATGCCTCTTAAGGTAAAGCCAGCTTCGTCCAGGTCTTTGGATACCTGTTTGGTCGAGGTGATGGGAGGTATGCCTTTTATTATGAAGGCTCGACGTCTTTCGGAGGGGATGGGATTGGTGAAATAGGAGAGGTGATTTGAATCTAGGAAGGATCTAATCTTACGGTGGTCGGATGGAGATTTCGGGTGGATATTTATATAGGAGTTATTGTAGGATATGCGAGGTTGGTAATTGGTTAGACGGATAAGCTGGATAATGTACTTCTGATAGGATTGGGTTGCGGACAGGCGAATAGGCGGTAGGTTTTTGGTAGGACGAGATTCAAGTGGAAGGGTTGCGTCAGAAGGGATACTGGGAACAGGGGAACAGGAGAATTTATTTTTCTTAGAAACTGTTTTCCAGCCATCTTCAGCAGCAGTTATCTGGGTCGCAGGCTCGGTGTCCAGCGGGATATTGCTGGAGGGTGACAATGTTCCGGAGGTAGGCGATGCGGGAGTGTTAATGGCCTGGGAATTAGAGGTGTCTTGGGCCGGTGCTTCATCGGCAGCTTCATTGGTTGCAGCTGGTCTTCCACAATCTGCTACGGGGACGCGGGAGCTTGAAGGGTGATTTCCTTGCTGGGTACAGGAGCGGCCGCTCGAGGTTTAGGGGGGATCGAGATGGTGCGGGGGCTAACGTACTGGCTTCCCACCCTGAGGGCGTGGGTTCAAATCCCGGCGGTGTTGAATATTTTTCAGAGGTATCTCGATCCCTACTTGAGGTGCTTTGTGGAGGGCACTTTGAGTGAGTACGCCGTCCGTCGGATGGGACGTTAAGCCGCGGACCCCTTGGCGCCTTTCGTAAAGAGTAGGCTAATGCCGACGCCGGGTTTCTCTCCACCCTTCATCCTTTCCTGTCCTTCCCCTATGGCGCAAATGACCTTAGCTGTCGGTCGCCTCCCATCAAAACTACTACTACTACTCGAGGTTTAGTTTTCTTAGATGGGAGAGCTCTTTTGGGTTTGGGGTCTTCCTGTTGGAGACGCTTAGCAAGTCGGGTGACTATCTTCGGAGTCATGTCCGTAGGATGAGAAGGATGAGGACCAGGGTTACAGTCGTCATCGGAGGATGATGATTTGGAGTTGGCAGAGGAAGGGGAATTGTTGCAGGAGAACGAGGAAATTGAAGACGGGGAATCAGGGTTGTCAGGGTCGTCAGAGTCATTTTTTCCCATTATGGGGGTCTGGGTGAGGGCAGAATCAAGGTAAGTATATAACCAAGGAATTAGGTAGGTGGAAGCGGACTTGAGTAGGGCTATGTGTTACCCTAATAAGTGGACCCTTCGGTTCCACCAGGCATGCAGTGGAGGTGCAAGCCCTCTGCCTGGTTTTCCCGAACAAGACGACCAGTGTGTGTCAGCAGCCGTGCACCATCCGGTGGTGAGAAGAGGGATCTAGTTAGCCCTCCCCACCGGACGTCACGACAACTGGATGGTTTATACCAGATATGCCGGAGCGTTGGTGTAGCTAAGACGGCTTGGTCCTAGGAGGGCCGTACACTGCGGGAGCGCTGGCTGCAGCCGAGGCGACTTGGTCCTGAAAAGGGCCGTCCACCTCACAGGATGTTCCAATTTTTGCAGTTCGCGGGGGTTGTTGCTAGGAGAGCAGAGTTGACCAGTAGGTGGGCGTCGGTGAGCAGAAGAGTACACAGCAGCACACGGTGAGGTCAGGCGCTGCCCGATTCTGGTACCGAAATTATTTCGGCAAACAAGAATCGGCGTCGTTGATTAGGGTTGACCAAGAGGTGTAGTCAGTATTCAGGAGGTTGTACACGGCAGGAATGCGGAGTCTCTGAAGAAACCCAGTCTCGAGACGAGTTTGGAGTCACGGGAGGGCTGGCTGCTACTGAGATGACTTGGTCCTTAAAAGGGCCGTCCACTTCAGGAAGTAAAAATGTTCCAACAGTCCACAGGTGTTGGTACAAGGAGAGAGGAGTAGTCCAGGAGGTCCGGGTCGGTGTGCAGGAGAGTATGGAATAATCAAACAGGCGAGGTCAAAGGTTGTCCAATACTGGTTCCGAAGTACTTCCAACCAGGAATCAGCGCTGTGAGAGAATAGTCCAAGAGGTCCAGGTCCGTAAGCAGGAGAGTAGTATCAGCAGGAGATTCTCCAGTCCAGTATGAGTCTTCAGTGAGTATCTCAGTCTCAGTCTTCAGTCTTCAGTGGGAGACCTTGTGGCATTTGTTGTTGGCCTTATATATGCGGTGCTTTTCTGGTGGTTTTTCCTGGACGGATTCGGTAAATGCATTATTTAGGAGGTAAGCGCGTATATCTTTGAAATTTCCATAGGGATCTGACATGGAAGAAGTGAAATATGTCGAGGAAGGAAGATTGAGATTCGCAGCAAAAATAAGAGTCCCGTCCGCAGGGCCTAAGAAGGAGGTTATTGTCAATGTAACGACGGGCCCTGAAGATCGTTGGTTTTTCCTCGACGATTTCTTGGGCGTCCATCCATTTATTTTTTATCAAGAACCGTGCGATGGAAGAAATAGCTATTAAAGTCGTCGGTGCTGAGAGTAAACCCCCAATTTTTCCTGTTTGGCTTAATCTACCGACGTATTGTGGACTTCCGTGAATGTTACGTGGGATTGCGTGAAAGAAAGCGATTTTCCATGAAAGTACACATACTCGCTATTAACGGACGCTCGCTGAGAAGCTAAGAGTATCTACGTGGTAAAGGCGGTGGTTGAGATGATTGATCGTCGGCACACGTGTGTCAGCTTACGGGAGAACTGGCCGCCACTGATTTCAGGCGAAGGAGGCGGCGACCCGGCCCTGAAAATGCCTCCCGCCCGCCGAACGCGGGTCATGCCTCCCGGGTTGACATTCCTTTCCCGCCGTCGGCGTCCTGTTCCATTCACCCGCTCTTCCCCCTTTTTCTCCCTCCCTCCCTTCCTTTCTCTTCTTCTCTTCCTCCCTCCGTCACGGCCCTCTTATAACATTCCTTTTAATCCTCCGAGAGCCGCCCTGTCAAAACAAAACGCCTCGCCTCCTCCACGCCCCTTGCAGCTCCGTCCTCTCATTTCTCCCTCGCTCTCCTTTGCCCCTTTCCACCGCCGCGAAATATCGCTAACCGCCCACTCCTCCCCGAGAGTTTTTACGGCAAAGGTTTTTCCTGCCGCAGCGTTAAGCAAATCTAGTCGGGATTCAATTTTAGCGAGGGAAATGTGAGGTGAGCTCGAGTTGGGCGCGTTTTCTGGTTCTACTTCCGCGGGAGAAGATAGCTCCCGCTGAGCCAGAGCGAGAGAGGTCTCTCTTTTTGCGATCCTCCAACCTGTGATGGGAAAATCTGCATTTTTCGCTCTCAAAGTGAGGCTCGTCAACCCTTCCGCCCACGAGTTCCCATTCGCGGTTCTTTATTTATCGAGAAAATTAACTCAAAACGTAGCTGAAACTACTAATAGGATTAGGAAACTTATCGTAGGATATTTACTCACCTGTGAGAATTGTGGGATGTACGGGGTGCGACAACGTAACTTGATGGTTGGAAGGGAATTCCCAATTTAAAGCAGATAATTTATTAAGATGCAAGAGTAAGTAAAGTTAGTAAGTGAGATTGTATGCATAAGTGAGTATCAGTTGTGGAAGACATACGAATTTTTAAGTAAGTTATTTCCTAATTGCGATGCGTTGTTGGATACATTTCACTTCATTTCCTCTGAAAACTACGTATTTTATCTTGCAGTATGGTTGAGTGCTGGTTCTGTTGCAAAGTGATATTATTGAAGGGACGGATGGAGTTATGGCTTTCCTTATTGCCCCTTTCAATGATGTAGGTTCCATTTCAGGAGGCTGTGCGACTTTTCGCCTTTCATCTGGTTGAGGTCGTGGACGAGCCTCGTTCTGCGATGTAGCTGGAATACCACAAAAGTCTCATTAGATCGACATTACGGTGCAATCGAGTGAATGGAATTTCATATCGTGTTCGTGCACATTCGCACATTCATTGCATTCCGCATCAGGACGCCGGGAGGCATTCTACCTTATTTTTGGTTCGTGTCCCCCCTCTCCATTCGGTATAAAGAATGTCAACCATCGATACCGTTTTGAAATCTATTGTATAATTGTCTAAGTATAGGAAGTACTCAATAATTATTCTAAGAACTTTATCCAAACGTTAGTGATGGCGTGTTCTCGTATAAAATTTGAACGTTCAACTTCCAGCGTTATTTCGATAGGTCGAATTTCTGACGGATCCAAACAGTGATGGGATGTGCCCAGGAAGTAAAGGATCGCTTGGTAACCTGAGTTCGTTGTACATTTGATACTGCCAGTATTTGTGTGACGGGAAATTAACTGAGTTAATTACTTTTGCTTTCCGCAGCATTGCATGTAAGCAGGTCACATCAAATATCCGCCCTACTGGGAAAAGACCCTTTTGTGACCGCCTCACTGAGGAAGGAACGTGATGCGTACAGCGTGCGGCCCTACTGGTTATCGGATCGAAAGATCTCTCACCACGACGAGGGTAGTGGGGATGATCGCCCTTTATCAATGCCATGTCTAGATGCATACTTCCTTTAGTATCTCATTAATTTCCAATCAGTTTCCTTTGCAACAATTTTCACGAAGAAAGGGTAAAAAAGTTAAATAGGAATGACGAAAAATTAAACTGATATTTTCCATTATCGAAGTTTTATTAGAGCCTTCTTTTAGCGTTTACATCATTATCCAAGGCTTTATCATGATGCGGTAATGCTGGGAGCAGGTCGCAGTTAAACTTGATTAGTTGAGATTCAATTTTAATTTTTCAAATTTGTTTAATATAGGTACTGTTTCTGCCTCTATGTGGTAAAAATCTTGTTGGTAAAAATGAACAGATCGCCAGCAGTCTTCCACGATGCTGGCTTTTATTTTGCTCTGGATTGTTCAATGTGGCAACATCGAAACCAGGTCAGAGAGCGTCTGCGTCGACGCCTTGCCCTCGAGCCGCTTCGGGGCGTGTGGCGACGGGGAAAAATATATTTTAGGGATAACTTTGAGTTTATTATTCAGTCATCATATTAGTTTTGTCACAGCTTTCTGGATCAAGGTTTTAAATAATCCTCAAGCGATTAAAGTTTCGATTTTTTTCTGTAATGAACATAGTAACTTCACGGTTTCATTCCCAAAAACGTGTTGTAATGATAATAAACTTTAGAACATAAGTTTTTCGTATAATGCCAAGTTTGGCATATTTTTGGTGTAAATCAATCGTTGTGGGTGACAATATCAAGCTCTAACGGAAGCCTTTGTTGCGGATTTAGCTTTTTTCAAGGTTATTATTTGGTCACACAACCCGTAGCATCCGTATTCTTAGCCTTTAAAAATAATGTTGTTGGTGGGTGTGGACCGGTACCACTGCCCGAAGTTTTCTCCGAGGCCTGCGCTCTGAGGGCATTTCACGGCGGTTTAAAAGAGGCGCTCGGGATGAGGTAAGTTTTGGCGTAATAATTGAAACCAGAATTTCATTTCTCAAGAGACAGTGCCACGTGGAAGCGGTGTGAGGACACCGTGACAAGGCAGGGCGACGTGGGCGAGAGTGGGACGACATCGGAAGCGTGGAAGTCGGGCGACAGTAAATGTGGCCGAGGCGTGTGTGTTCATCGAATTCCGTGCTCCACCAGACTTAACGGGAGGGGATGCCCGTGGTGCTGGGGCTTGGTGGTGGTCGGTGGGGGAGAGGATGTGTGACACAGAAGGTCAAACGAGCCGACGACGGTGCGTAAGTAATTACGGGTGGGAGGAAGGGCGGACCAGGAGCTCAAGGCTGGATGACTAGAAAACTTGGGTTTTATTTAGCAGTAGAAAAGGGTGTGGGATGAGATGAGAAGTGGTTATTAAAGAAGTGGGAATGTATCCTTCAAGTAACATCTCGTGTGATCCAAGGGATTTTTTTATTGAGATCCCTTTTTTACTCACCCGAGAAATATGTTTTTTGGTCAGCGACATTTCTTCTGAATCTCCTCTTGTTTAGAATATTATACTTATGTAAGGCATACATCCCACAGTTAAAGGACCGGAATAAATTTAAAAAGTAGGAATTCTACAAATTCGAATTCGCTGTTGTAATCAGGAGTTCAGATTTCGTATGATCAGTGTGTTGTGATGTAGTAAATGGCTTGTGCATGCGTTTTTGTAAGAAATTAAAACCAGTCACGAAATCCGATTACAATGTGTATTTATCAAATCCTAACTTCCAAAACCTCAAACGAGAGCTCCTTCATTCCTCTTGCGGTAATATTCTCTGGTCTGGGGGTTTTGGAGTATGGTATTATCAGGCTTTAAATGAATTATTTTCGAGTAAAAGTTAATAAAACAATTATTTATATTATTGTCAATTGTTTTTAGAAGTGTTGGCTAAGTAGTCGATTGATAATTGTTTCTTATACGGGGTGAGAACGAGCCTTTTTAGCCTACTCATTCATCTGCTCAGCACGACCCCCCACAAGCCGCCGCAAGGAAGTTTGCCGTGGTGAGGGCACCGGCTCTACTTGCAGGATGAGTAGCTACACTTGATTATGAGCAGAAAAGTACCAACTTCATGTACAAAAGTTCCTATCCACATATACGCCTGTGTACATCACCAAAAAAATTTCAACGTTGAGTCAATTCATCAAATGCTAGTAGATTTCAGTTTTTCGGGCTCTTTGATCCGAATTTGTTGTGAATGCGTATATTGCGGGGAAAGAACGAGTATTTGGTTTTCCTGTAACAGTGTTTCCGTCTCTCTTCTTTTATCCTGGTGGCCGAATCTTAAAACATATTTCGGTGGCCAGAGCATTCCCTCTGGTTCGACGGGAAACTCACGTGCTCGGTATCTTTGGTGCAAGTCTTAATGGTTCGCATACTCTTTTCGCAAATCAAGGGGCTCTCCGCCTAATGCCAACCGCCACGCCGCTCGAAACAATTTTTTACAAACCTTGTGGTTACCCTCTGAGCCGCTATCTAATCCTTTAATTAGTCTTACGTCCAATCAATCCCCAATACTTGCCGCGTATTTTAAAAGTGGCCTAACTAAAGCGAACCAACGCCCCTCTCTCTCGTTTTAGTACAATTTTCTAGTCCATTTCTCTACTTGACTCCTTGTCGCAATGAGTAAGAAATTAATGATTTAATAAGCTACAAGACTGAATATTACAATAGTTAAACGAGTCATCATGAACAAATAAATAAAAATGGGATTCATTAGTTTGTCCGTTGTCTGTGGAAGAAATACATGCAAAGGTGGAATAATGCAAAATATGAAAGGTACGCGTCTTTTAAAAGTTTCAAGTTGTTGCTCTCCCTCTGCACGATGCGCTAGCGTAACAAAATCGTACCCTTGCACTCGAATATATTTAATTAAAGAACACAATGTAATGATCGGGTCGAAGAGAATGGTGGAAAGGGGACGGTTGGTGGAATCCAACGGCGGCTGGAAAGATGAATGCAGGGCATTTTTATGGGCGGGGGAGGGGGGTGCTGAAGACTGTGATGGAGGGGAGAATGTTGGGCAAGCGAGGAAGCGGTAGGAAAAGAATGTTGGGCGGCATGAAGGGGGAAGGAAGTTTACGGAGATGAAGAGGGACTCGTTGTAGCGTTGGATGTCAGGTTTTGTTTTGTTAGGAGAGGCAAAAAGAAATGTATCGCCGTATAATTGTAGTCTGTGTTCATCCAAAATAACTTAACCGGTAGAATACCAATTATGACTCAGACTCGCCAATAAATGCACAATGTACGCGGGCATGCATATCTGCGTGTGTTTGTGTTCATGAGCAAATATTTATTCAAATACATCCATGGACTAATATTTGCGCTTACATGGCTGGTGCCCTAACGTCCCCCACCGCGCGTCTTTGCGTCGACGTTAGTGTTGTGTAAATGTAGATGAATGGCATTAACCATTGCCATTAATCATTGGCCGATGCAGTAATCTTACTTGGTCTTCGAGTAATGCAAAAACAGTTGGGCCAATTCAGATTCTGGTTCACGTGCCCTCCGAACAAGCAGCCGTTTGTTGCGACGATTAGTTGTAACAATGAAAATTCTCTTGTCAATGCTCGCTTAACGTTTTTAACTCTTGTCATTCGCACGGCGTTCCGGACTTATTCGTCCAGCGATAAATATCTGTTGCGTGAAATCGTCATTAGCAATACTCCGTAAACTGAGAACGTCCGACTAACGCGACAAAATCTGTTTGAAACGAAAAAAAAATCGACTGCGAGGAAGTTCGTATTGTGTTCTAATTTCGCCGCGTTCAATGAAGGCCCGTAAAATACGCGCACGTCATCATTTTAAGTAACATAGATTTTCAGTTGTGGCAAAACGGTTTCATCAATGGCAATGTGTGGTAGTAATGAGAGCGGACGTAAAAAGTATAGCCAGTGCCTGAGCTGTATTTTTTAAGTTTGAAGGGCTGAAGGCGAAGGGGGCATAAAACGTGTTTTTTTAATATATTAGTTCGGCTTTCCTCATATTTCCAGGTAGGTCCCATCTGCCGACGTTGTGTGGCTCCCGAATAATTCCTTCGTTAATTTTCCGGATCGGACGCCACGGGAAAAAGAGGCGAGAGAGAGTGAGGTGGACCCCAGGGCGCATCCGGGTGCTTCAGGGTCGGGAAGGGGGCGAAGCGTTGCGGCAGCCCTCTTCACAGCCATCCGTGCACCCGGGAAAGGGTTCAACCTGGCGCCGCTCGAAGTAAAAACATCTGCGAAATACTTCGCGGGGAAGTTATCATAGGAGGTGGTTGGATCGTGACTGCGCGGTCAATGTGGCATTGTATTTCAAATCATGAGGTTCTTAATTGATATTTTGTAACCTACTTGGAAACTTTATTGGGATTAGTTCTGAGGTGCCAATTCTACGAGAGTGCGACTGTTTTTTATCCCACGAATCAATTTTCGTCATTTGAACCAAGGCCGCTGGTGGGTTCTGTCGTGTTAACACCATTACATCTCTTGTATCGTTGCGTAAATTACGTGCGTTTTTCGCGGAAACGACATTTTATTATGCAACATTTAATGGTAGTCCTTCGCCGCCACGAGAGAACGTATAAAGACGTTGATTTTCGTTTTTATATGAAAACTGTCTGGGGAAGATCGTATTGTGTCGTCGCCATTTGAATAAGTGCCATTAAGACTAACAATGCGGAAAATATTTTCCCGGAATAATTTGACTTTTTACGCACGATCAAATATCGAGTATAATCTTATTAGGTCCCATAATTCCGATTGGAATGAAGAGTACTTTTCAGTGCGGATTGAAAATATTTCCCGCTAGTATTTGCCCTCCCGCCGAAGAAACGTCCGAAGCAACATATCCTTCTATATGAGCGCCCGTGTGTGGGATTTAAGGGTTAAATAAAAGCTGATTTGCTGTAAATTCATTCTTCGGGGGAAAAAGGTGAAATTATCCTCAACCCAAGTATTAGGAATTTAGGATGTTCTATTTTCCGCTGTCGACCGCATCTCATTCTCGGAACATCTTCCCGGGGAGCGAAAAGGTTTTGAAGCATTAGTATATTCTAAGAGTTTCAATATCCGATCGAAACAGTAGCAGGCCTTTCAAGAATTTGAAATTCCAATTGATATACGTGCTGCATTTCACGTTATTTTCGCCCGAGGCAACCTCCCCGCTTTAGTTGCCTTCGCTCTTATTTGGGGCTCAGACGGGCGAAAAATAAAGAGAGGGGGCACCAGCGTCTTCCTCTTCCGAGCGCACGGAACGATGCGGAGCCGTCCGTCCGCACGACGGCGAAGAGCTGCAGCCGAGGTGAAGGCAGGCGGCATTCCCTTCCGTCCCCTCGCACCTCTCCTGCCCCACTCCCGCCTCCCCCGGATCAACCGCCCAGCCCCCTTCCCTCCACCGCGCCGAAATCGATCGTGAGGCGAGTCTCACCGTTGTCTGGCGAAGGGAAAGACGCAAGCTTCCGCTCCCTACCTCCCCAGGGATACACTATTTCCAACTCCCTCGCTCGACGTTTCCTCCCGCGTCCTTCCTTCCTACCTCCCTCCACCCACCTGGGTTTTTTATATACACACACGGTCCGTTTTATTTCCCAAAAGTGGATGCGTAAACCCTTCGCGTACTCGCAATGTGCTGTTTTCCACCGTCCTTAACCAACCCCCTCCCTCCCCGCGGATTGAGGAATCCACTCTGGCGCAGCGGCGTTGACCGTTTCCTCTCCCTCGCCTGCTCCTCGTCCATTCCGTCCTTTCCTCTTTCCCCATCCTCCTCCCCCACCGTCGCTCTTTCGCCCTCCCCCCTACTACTCCCCTTTCCCCCTATCTCTCGGCTTTCCCCCGGCCCCCCACTCCCCTTCCTACCCTCCCCCGCTTCGCTTCCCGAGCCGCCTCTCTTGCCGCTTCAATGGGAGGAAGCATTCCATTCGGATTGTAGGCTCGCCGACTGGCTGCTCTCAGGCGAGCTCCTTCGCTAGCCAGTTTTCTCTCCCCCCCTTTTCTCTATCCCCCCCTTCCCCGCTCTCTCTCGCCCTCTCTCCCCCTCCCTAGCTGTTCAACCTCCCATCCTGCCCATTCTTTTTCTTTAAGAGTTCATACGGTGAGCGTGACATTCACCGCGAGTCGAACAACACGGTGAGGAGAACTGGCGCTTCCAAAACCGAATCCCCGCAATTATGCTCAGCGCGGAGGAGGCACCATTGCCTAATCCAGCCCCCTCCCTCTTTATTTCCCTCTCGCTTTGAATGGTTTCCTCAGCGTCGAAGACTGGATGGAGGGTTGTGGGGGGGCTTTCTTTTCCTTCGCCAAAGAAAGTGGGATCACTCTCTCTCCCCTCCCCGTGCCAAGGTGTTCGCGGACGGTGCTCGTGTGCCTTGATTCGCCTTCCCCTCCGGAGAGTGATCGGTGGGGCCATTTCCGCCGTCTTTACGATGCGCACAGTTCACGGACGGCGTCTTTATGCTGCGCCAAGGATTTGGTACCCGAGGCTTTGGGAGGATCCGGCTCAAAAATAAAATAAATTGTCAGTACTGCAAAATATTTGACATTCAACCTACTAACTCACAGTCCCTTTCCCGTAGGACTCGAGTTGGAAAATCAGTTGGCGCCTGTGGAAAATCTGTAATTGTCGAGCGAATACTCCACTAGCGTGATGAAAATGAAATAAAAAATTTACATGCTATTTCATTAACAGTAGTCTCATATTTATTGAGATTGTCTTCAATCGAAAACAACATATCCAGGCATAAAATGTTTCTAAATGGAGAAATTACCTAAATAGGTCAAAAACGTAAGTGAAAGCATAAACTGTGTTCGCGCTTCATCTGGATTGGGGCGTTGAATCGCATAGAGGAAGAAATGCGTGGATGGACCAGAGCTACAGGAATATAGGTCAAGGATTTTCAGATGAGTCACCGAATCCATACTCGGAAGAATTTTTTTGGGCGGGACAAACCCTGAACTATAAATGCTATGAATATATTGTTGAGCTGAAATAGTTGATGTAATTCCCTCCTCCAAACTTTCTGCATGCGGAACTGAATGCACAAGACTCAGTGGAAGTGACGGAGTTGCAAATGCCCATGTTCCTTGAGTTCATAATTTTACTTTACCTTTCAATCGCCTTGACTCGTCTTCAGAGAGATGCCATCGCTGATAATGCGGCTAATACGAGTTGTAGCTCCACGATAACTTTCAATTTTAAGTATTACAAACACTTCCAATATTTTCCGCGAGCACAAGAATAGTGCTATAATAAGTGAGCAGTCGGTAATCCTAACGCAAATATAAATTATGTGATCGAGAAATGAGGAATCAAGCCAGAAAATATCCCATATCCCATGAAGTGTTCCATTTTTCTGACTAAAACATTTCAGTATGCTGCTAAAGTTTTCTGCCTATTTGCGAGACTTTTCACGGTACGTGCGTTATTGATTGTGGTAATTGAACAATTTAAATGAAACATGTGGACGTAATATTGTGTTTGCGGCTTTGTAGTTGCTTGAAGATTTTTCCGAAGAAATTACTTTGGTGGGGTTGATTTCTTTTACGACACTAAATTTAAAGAATTATCTTAATCCTCTAAATGTTTTGAATGCAGCATACATTTACCAATATACTTATTATTAGAATAACATTTTTGGTCGTAGAAGCCCGTGCCTCGATTTTGGAACAGATTATGTACTGTGAAAAGCCAAATGAGTGTGTAACTAGAATGACATCTCGATTGATGAACATGCCATTTATACTTCATGTAAAGGAATATTTTCAGCTATCTTAATAGCACACATAAAATAGACTCACCCACCGAGTTTATTGGTGAAATATTTTAATTAGGGTGTGTGGCGGGGATATGTTAGGACACCTCTCGTGAAACATATATATATATATATACTACCTTGATCAAAAAGTTCCCGGAATAACCACCGTGTGGCGCTCCCATCGTTCCGATTTGAGTTCTGTTTTTTTTGTTAAATTGGTACATCTGTTGTTGATATTCCCTTTAAATCTTAGTGTCATAACTTGACATTTGCAAAAGTTACGGTCGGTTTTCGGTATGTCCATGAGTGCTTCCTGCGATTTTTCCATTACTTCCTCTCGGCTGCTAAAACGCGTTCCCCGTAATGGTTTTTTAACTCGATTGAACAGAAAGAAGTCACAGGGAGCCAAATCAGGTGAATTCGGTGGCTGTTGGATGGTATTTGTTGCATTTTTCGTCAAAAAATTACGAATAATGATAGCACTGTGCGACGGTGCGTTATCATGGTGCAAAATCCACGAGTTTTCTGCCCACATTTCTGGTCTCTTTCGGCGAATTGCTTCACGCAAACGTCTCATAACGCCCAAATAATACTCTTTGTTTACTGTCTGGCCTTCTGGCAAAAATTCATGATGCACTACACCGTTGTAATCCATGAAAACCGTCAGCATTGCCTTCTTTTTTGACTGAAAACGACGTGGTTTTTTTGGTCTCGGCTCATTTGGTGAACGCCATTCACTTGCCTGATGTCTGGATTGCGTGTCGTACTCATAAACCCACGTCTCGTCTCCAGTAATGATCCTTTTGATGAATGTGGGATCGGATTCAGCCTCGCAAATCATGTCTTTTGCGACGTCAACACGGTCTCTTTTTTGCATGAAATTGAGGTCTTTCGGCACCAACTTTGCTGCTACACGACGGAAACCCAAATCATTAACCACAATGTCTTGGGCGGATCCATAGGCAATGTTCAAGTCCTCCGCTATTTCTCTGATGGTTAATTTGCGGTTATTGACCAACATTTCTTTTACTTTATCAATTTTTTCACCGACTTTCGATGTCGATGGTCTGCCACTGCGTTCATCATCTTCGATTGACTCACGACCACTTCTGAACCGCTCGTGCCACTGGTAAACGACCGTTTTTTTTAGAGAATCGTTGCCGAAACACTTTTCCAACATTTCCAACCTCCGTGCGCCACTAAATCCGTTTTTTACGCAAAATTTAATACAAGTTCGTTGTTGCAAATTTAAATCCATTTCTGCAATTGTAAAAAATCGCCAACACACACAGAGATAGATGTACTCTTGGCTACTTAACTTTTGCAAATGTCAAGTTATGACACTAAGATTTAAAGGGAATATCAACAACAGATGTACCAATTTAACAAAAAAAACAGAACTCAAATCGGAACGATGGGAGCGCCACACGGTGGTTATTCCGGGAACTTTTTGTTCAAGGTAGTATATATATATATATATATATATATATATATATATATATAATATGTATAACACTTAGCACTAATGGACACAGACAGAAACACACAAAAAAGAGACTCCCTATTTTTCGAATTTTCGGTGGTCGTGACCACCTTTATCAAGGTTTCTGTGTTTTTGTCTGTGTCCACTAGTGCTAAGTGTTATACATTATTATTCACGTCCGTGAGACTTTCAAAAAGTGTTATATATATATATATATATATATATATATATATATATATATATATATATATATATCTCGCAGTGATGGTACTCTTCGCTGTCCCTGTTTGAAGTGAACCATGAGGTGAGCAGGCACTACCTTCCTTAAAGTTCCTTCCATTTACAGTAGACACGTAAAAGAAGAACATTATTACAGTGCGCGACCACCCACCCTAAACAAAAACACATGAATACGGAAAATTTCTTTACATTGTTGCCCTTTTCAATGCTAATTTAGATGTTGATGTGAAGTAACCTACGTATCAAAGTCAGTTGAATGCAACAGAGGAAGAAACAGAATTTTTTTGCGCCGTTTACGCTGGTAACACAGGACGTTTTTAGGCGATATTATGTGAATGTATGGAACGTAGCTGCGCCCCCGACGATCGCACTGCGGCTGTGGCCTCAGGTATGGATGGCATGACGATTGCTGCTCTAAGTGAGAGCTCGGAAGCTCCAGCGAGCTCTCTAGTTCCATGAGATGTTAAAGGCCTTCAAGGGCACCCGGCTCTTAGAATAACGACCCCCCTATCCCAATAACTGCCCTCTTATCCGTCATCGGGCAACTTAGACCGTGTGACGCTCCTACGGTTGATCGGTCTTCCCTTCCCGTGTGCCCCTCTCCCACGGAAATGAATCCGCTTGGGCTGCATTCGATCCCCCTCGCCAAGGCTAGAATTCATAAAATATGAGTTGCTAAAAATTTAATGTATTTTGTATGCCCCAGCCGTTACACAAGCCCATTGGATGGCTTCGTGGTCGTCCTATTCGCGAGTGCACGATCCGGAATTGGAATCATGTGCCACGCATTGAAGTATACATGTTTACGAGCGATGTCCAAACGTTCGTTGGTGGAAGGGGAGGTTAAAAGCTTGCCTCAAAGTAGCCAAAGCGTCGACCTAAGCCGGATGCTGAGCCGTAACGTTTGGGTTTGGAAAGCCGCCTCGTGCTGCTTGAAATGGGGTGCGCTTGCTCGTGGTGGGTCTTTCGGCAAAGGATATCACGCGTCACAGAAATCTGTCGAGTCTTACGTAAATCGAGTCTCTCCCCCCAGTTCCATATGAAATTTTGAACGAAGTTTAAAGATTTGATGACTAAGTTAAAAATTTGCAAGTAAACCTCATGCGAGTGAATTGGCACGGAGGAAAGTGACACGTTTCGGCAAGAGACAGGTTTGAATTAGGTCGCTATGAAATAGTCAAGGGCTTACCAGCTTTTAGTACCTCACGCCTTTCTTGGGTAGCAAGTATTAGAAGATATTCTGGCTAATACTGTAGAAATGTGGCTTCATTAGAAGGGCGGTAGATAATTGTAATGAAACGTTAAGGCGGAGGTGGTAGTGTAGACCTGTCACGTTTAGAATAAGCGGCTAGTGTTTGAGACTCGTATGGAGACATCTTTAAGAAAAAACATTTTACAGGCATTAATTATGCAACGCAACCTGTATTTTTAGTTGAGGAACATGAAAAAAATGGCCAGAAATTAGTAATGAAAGACGATTCTCCTTAATCATCCCCAGAAAAATGCCAAAAAGTTGGTGCGTTTGAAATGTTTCACCATGTTCGTCCGTACTTTTCCAGTTAGTAATTTGAATAGGGTGTCTTTCGTTCAGTGGTCAAGGTACCTAACCGCTCTGATTAAAAGATATGAATGGCAATGTACTTCTTCTAATAATAATTAGGAAAGGTGGTGAAGTAGTTTCCTCAATCACACCTTTCCTTTCTTTTATTGCGGAAGCAAATACAAAAAAAATAGCATACAACAAAATAGCATCTTATGTTGAGCGGGTTCCTGCTCTCGCTCAGTACCCCTTTAGTGTTCTGATATAATTAACATCAATTACACAACTTGAGAAAAAGAAATATCAAACAAGATGATACAGTAGCCTTAAATTACAGAAGTAATGTAGAACCAAAATTTAGTACAATTAGAGATTCTAATTATTATAAGAAATAAATATATTATTTCATGATAACACTTCAATTCAGAGTCATACAAGATTTTTTTTTCCTTTGATCGTACACTAGGCAAAATAATACACGTTAACTTAAAATAGCGATTGCATACAATTTTATGTACACAATAAACGAGCAATACAATTACTAGTTTTATCAAACTTTATTGTACCAACTTCAAATGTCACTACAATGATCAAATTTCATTGCACCATTTTAAATAATTGGTCGTGGTTATGCTCAAGGCAAAATAGCACAATCTCACGCATCTTGGTTTTCTTATAAGTCATGCTGTGCCAAATTTCATGCCTGGGTTTTTCATACTGTAGGCACTCCTCTATTCTACAGGTATGCTTAGCGGTGTCTTCTGTTAGGCAGGTACTGCATAGATTAGTCCTTGATTTTCCTATTCTATTGAGGTAGTGTCCAAAACTTCCATGCCCTAATAGGAGTTGCGTCGCTTTCTTAGTTAGCTTGAATTTTATCGTATATTTAGCCTTTCAACGACGTCTGGGAATATTTCTTCAGTATGAATACCCTTATCGGAATTCAGCCAGTCTTTATTCCACTGACGAATTGTTTGTTCCCTGAGTATTTCTTTTAATTGTTTTTTTTTGCTTAGGGCGTGATTGTGTTCGATTTCGGAGTTGAAGTATTTTGTGCCTTGGCCCAATTTGACTTCGATTATGCTAATTCTCTCCATAACCTCGTATTTTAGAGGTGGTTGTCCGGTAATTAAACATAGTGCGTTCGCGCTGATTGTCGAGTAACCTTTGCTAATTGCTAAGAGGAAGGGCCTTGCTTCTCTAAGTTTTCTTTCGATTCTGCTGTAGTTAACCTTATGACCCCAAATGGAGCAGCCGTAGGTAACAATGGGTATTTCTACAGCTTTGTATATCAATTGAAGGGAGTCCGTTCCAAAATTACTTTTGCAATACCTACGGGCAGCTTGGAAAATATTTTTGGTTTTGCTAACTATGAAATTAATGTGGGCCTCATAATTTAATTTTTCGTCTAAAACGATACCCAAATAGTTAAAAGATGATGTGCGTCGGATATTGCTATTGTAGATTTTAACAGTGGGATTCCTATACATTTTATTTCCGAAGACCATGTATTCTGTCTTGGTTGTTGAAATTACCAATTTATTAACTATTGCCCATTGTTCTATTTGTCCAATACAACTTTATGTCAGCTGTTCCATTTTAGCATTTGAGTTAGCTTCAATAGACAAAGCCATATCATCGGCAAAAGCTATTAACCTACAGCCTATGGGGAATTCTTTCCATAAGACCTGGTTAGTAATAAGGTTCCACATTAACGGACCCAAAACAGATCCTTGTGGGCAGCCCCTGGTGAGGATTTTCTTTGTTGAAATAGTTTTCATTTTGTATACTACCTATCTATTTGTAAAATAATTTGAAAAGAGTCTAGTTAGTTTCAAAGGAATTTTTAGTGTTTTAAGCTCCTGAAGGATAGAAGGCCACCAAACAGAGTCAAATGCACCTTTTATGTCAATGAAAACCACTAATGCATATTTACTTTGCTTATTTAAGTTATTAAAGAGGGTCTTGATTGCGTCTGATGTACTTCGGTTTTTCCTGAAGCCATATTGATTAGGATGATATAGCGTGTCCTCGCGAATTATTTTTATTCTCTCTTTAATTAATCTTTCAAATATTTTCCCTAGGTTAGGGAGGAGTGTGATAGGACGAAAAGAGCTGTACTTCTTCTATGCGCACTGGTCGTGTGATGACTTGCGAATAAGTTAATAATGGGGAAGAACCCGGCTCAGTGAATTCCATAAAGAACTTTTATCGCCGTGAGTCTGGTTTCATCAGATTTCGTCATCTTCAGGTGGTGGGCTAATTCCCACACGCACTCGCTCTTCTCCTGGACTCGGAAATTTGTCCAGTCTGTACCTGAAGGTGGCAGCATTTGTTTGAACCCTCCCTGGGCTGGGAAATGAAACGTTCGTTGCAGCTTTCTTTTCGGTGTCGTAATGTTTATTTTTCCTTCCCTGTGGACAAATTGCACAGGGTCAGGATTAAAAGTTTACGTTTAAATAAACTATCACTCGGTAATGACCGTCGCGTAAATTAGGGGCTCGGTGACGGAAGTGATTGATTCTATCATCGGATAAGCATTGTAGCTGCTTCCAATTTCCGAGTTAAGCATCGGGAGAAGGAGCCGAGGGGATTTTCTTTTCGATCGGTTTCCTAACATTGCCGTCGCTTATTTTTCTTTGCGTCATCCAGACGCCCCCCACTTTCTCACACTTCCGTAATCTTGTTACCTGCGTGCGATCTTTCCGGGTCAAAGATATTCGTCGTCCTCCGGTTAACGTATCGTGTGATATTTCCTTTGGTGCTCGTGAAATATACGTAAGTATCATGCTCACAGTTAGTACGGCATCTGGCTGAGAGGTTGCTCGGAATAATGTGGTGGAAGTCGTCGGAGTCACTCACTCCATTGCAATAGGCCGTCTGGGGTGCTCAACTATTCTTCGCGTCGCCAAAGTAAATGCATAATGCATTCGCTTGTCACCACATCCACCTCCGATGGACCTCGATGTGGAGGGTCGCGGAATGGCGGGTAGCGGCAAACCTTTGAAGGCCCTCATATTTATCGTGTCATACAGTCAGTGAAATGGGAATGTTCGCCATTTTGATGGAAAAGTGCGATATTTTATTCGAACTTACTGTGAGCGTAGTAGAACTAATGGCTTAGTATTATTATTATTTAATATTTTACGTATGAGGGTCGCGTAAGAGCAGGGGGTCGCGTAAGTCCAGGGGGTAGAGCGTTGGACTACTGGCCGGAGGGTCCCGGGTTCAATTCCCGGGCAAGGTACTCTGGGTACCTGCAGCTCTACCCAAGCTATGTGATTTTTCGGGTACCAGATCTTCCTGGGAAACCATAACCGGCACAGGGAAAGGAACTGGCCCCCCTACCCTGATGTGTGAATTTCACACGCCGTCGGGCTTAGTACTGGGTGAGCTCTACCATCACCTGCCAAACCGACCTTCGGGTTGATTACTGTGTTCATGGTTTTTTATTGAGGGATAGAATGAAGAGTGAAGCAGGTCCGCTAATTCTGTGAAAAATTGCGGTGGGGAGTAAATGTGGAACGATTCCTGTATGAACCCGAATGGCAGCTCCCCCTCCAAATGCAAAGGTAGGAAGCGGAACCAAGATGCCGGGGTGCTCTGGTGCGTTTGTGACGCCGCGGGCGTTATTCAGGCCCCGCAATTGCATTGGGAGGTCATATCATCCGGATAGGAGACCGGCATATGCTCCAGCAGCAATATTCATTCATCCCTGGCCAAGTTCGTACGTGCATTAAAACCATGGTGATGCGCACTCCAGCTGCCGTGATCGGAAAACATAATGGTAATCATAAGCGGCGACGTGAGAAAGTCTGTTGCCCTAATACCAGCTCCCACACGCGCCACCCCCCCCCCTGCTCATGACGTGGATTTAGATTTTTGTCCCTCGATCCGCATGTTTACCTCGCAGTCCGCCCTTCTAAGCATGCAGTTTTCATCCGCGATGCAATTTTAAGGCGGGCATCCACGCCCGCGCAGAGCTTTCAACCGTGGACCCATTCGATCCTTCGTTCGTGAGCTAGGGAATTCTGATCATCTCTCTTGTGGCTTCCTTGCTCAGTCTTCACCTCTGTAATTTGCTCTTTCTGATCATCCATCTGGGACCATCCACGTAAATTAAGCCAGATGGGAACTGCTCTTCATAATTTGAATGGCTGCTCCACTATATTTTGATCCGAGGTCGCAGTGATGATCCTGGAATTCGTGATAAAAATTGGTCGCTTCCAATGGGCCAGGATTAACACACTAACTAATTCCCTGCAGATCGAGATTAGAGGGGATTTGAGCATCTGGTGCGAGCTATCGGGCGTTATTATCCCCTCGGTCAGAGCGGCAACACACACGCTCTTTCCCCTTTCCTTTTTGTCCTGTGTGAGATATCGTCCCCGGTCTTGTGCAGCCGAAAGACAAAGTTTTTAAGACTCTTCGACAACTTTGTGATATCTAACGAAGTGCGGGAAACGGCGGCGCAGGTAAAGGACATTGCCTTCTGCACACAAAAATTGGATCTGGCAATAAGTACCGAGAAACTTTCGGAATGTCTTTCTGAGCGATGCCGGTATCAAATTGAAAAGTGAGCAAATAGTAATACATAAACGGATGCCTTAACTTACGGTTGATCTGCATTTTTCCAATGTGGGAAAATATGGGGATCGCTGAATGCCTGTATGCCGCAGATGTGTTCTTTCATCAGTTCATCAGTTCCCCCTCACGCCTGGTATCACCCCGGCAGAAAGATAATTTGCATGGTTAATAATATTCGATGGGTAAAAATGATCAGTTTCTGCCATTAATTGTCGGAATTTGTACGCGTACGAGTTGGCGATAACGTCATATCCTGCAAAAAAATATTAATCATATTATTAGAATTCTAGTTGGCTATTCACTGGTTGGCGTAACATGCATGGTGCAATATTTACTAACCTCTGTTCCGTAGTTACTCAGAAAACCCGTGTGCAAATATATATAAATATATGTATGTGCGTACATTTATATATTCTCTAAACTCTTCTACGTATATTTATATTATTTAATCTCTCCCTTCGCCTACCGTGGCATTCCAATCCGCCATCACTATCAAATGTATTCCTGCAGCAACACACTTGATTATGTCCTCTAACTGATCGTTTATCCTATCGACCTCTTCCTCCTTATGGTTGCTCGGTGGCATGTATACCTGAATAATAACCAAGTTCGTCGGTTCTGCTTTTATCTCTACTAGTAATAATCTATCCGTTACCTGCTCTATGTTGTCTAACGCTTCTTCCTACCTCTTCATTTAATACTATGGCAACCCCTCGTTGGCTCTCGTCCCCGCCGCTGTATATTATTCTATAATTATCACTCCAGTAATCTCCGCTATCCTTCCATCTCACCTTGCATAGACCTAAAATATTTATATTTCCCCTTTCCATCTCTCGCTTAATATTCTCTAATTTTTCTGTCCTCATCATTGTCCTAACATTCCACATTCCTATTCTAACTACTTTGGTCTTCTCCTGCGGCTTCTGTCCTTCTGCTGCTGGTTTTCCCTTGTAAGGGTTTCGTGGGATGACGACCGCGGAAGCTTTGCCTCCCCCGCTGCCGGGCACGACACACGGCCGATTGGGCCGAGCCCCGTAGTTGCCAGAACTCAAAATCTCTGTAGAGTCCATCATGTAAATCTTGGGATTGATAGTTGAGGTGGTTTCCCGTTGCCTTCCTCAATAGTGTTTCTCACTTATTGGCCGCTCCTCTGGGGTCAGACGCAATTGCAGCCGCCTCGCTGAGGAACAGACGCTGCTTGGACTACCTTTCGTCTGGCTCCTAACCTTCGACCTATCTGGCATGGGTGACTCTACCAGAAGCAATTATTATTACTCCTGCCAACACAGCCCTAAGGGTCGTCGGAACGCACAAGCCCTACCACCACGTCAAGGTCGTCAAGTTCCATGGGAGGGGTATATATGTATAGAAATATATATAAATATATATTTGATTAAATGGACATACGGAGTAAGGAACGAGGAAGTACGAGAATTTAGCAAAGTAGAAGAGAATAGGACCATATGGGGAACTCTACGGCAAAGAAGAAATAGAAATATGCATGCACATGGAACAAATTAAGAAGGACGTAAAACAGAGAAGGTATTATGGATTGAGGGAATTGACATTAAATAGAGTAGAATGGAGGGCTGCAGTAAACAAATCCTAGGATTGCGATACTGTTGATACATACATATATGTGTAAATATGCATAATATAGTGGAAGATCACACAAATTCGTGTTTGTTTTGGCCAGTGATATCTGATTGTTGAAATGACTCAATTATCTTTATTATTTGTGCTCACTTTCGCACTCAAGTGGAAGTGTTTGCCCAAAAAGAGTCCATCTTCCAATAATTTTATTTGTAAACTTCAGGGCAAATTCTTTTTTTCGATTCATTTCTTCAGTATTCCACCAAAAAGGTCGTCGTAATGATCATGGCGATTGCAGCGAGTCGATCGTAATATTCACAATGCCCTCCTCTAAGAGTTAGAGCATTATAAAATATGTGGAAAGGGCAAATTTGCATAGAAATGATTCGAAGGGGTAAATTTAAATATCGTGCCGTCTCCTGCCCACGAAGGCCAAGGCCGGTTTCTTTTTTTATCTGAAGAAGCGGGAAACGGAATTGAAAGGAAAACTGTTTTATAACCTGGAAATTACGTCAAAGGCACGAGTAAACGCTGATACGTTAACTGGGCCATTGGCATAGAGTTGATTAGTTAATTAAAAAGCGAAACGTATGCGTTAATCCATCCTTTAAAGAGGAAAATTAAATTATTCGCTGTCCCAGTCCTCACAGAGCAATCGCATTTCCCACGTGCGACGACAATGCGATGTTTGGAATTGTTTCATTAGCGGGATTCGCTCACAGGCAGCCGGGAAGTTGCGACGCGTCGACGGGGTAAGAGCTCAGAGCGGTAAGCGCTGATGAGTGAAACTTATTTTTAGTGACGTGAATGAATTGAAACGTGAATCTATGAAAAGCGATAGAAAATGGCAGATTAATGCGATAGCGGAGGAAGGGTCGCGGGAAGAGTGAAAGTGAGACAACAAGGAAATCTTATTTTCAAAGTGGATTCCATTTATTGCAGCGGATTGCTCCTAGCCACTCTTAATGCGAAGAATAATAGTGGTGGTTGTTTTTGGTCTTTTCAATATGATGCGGCGCTTTTAGAGTAATTTAGCCCCATTTGGTTTTAGTTATACGCCAAAGTTTTTTGGTACCTTATCCCACTGAGCGCTATCCAGCTCAGGGGTGCTTTTCATACAAATGTTTGGGTTAAATAAAATGGCTCTTCCATAGCACGGAATGAGCAGGCGGGGGACGTCTCCCTCTCTATCTCCTGTGAATCTTCCGGTCGAAGAACTCTTTGCAATGGCGTCACGAAAAAGAGTTTAAACACAAATTTCAGCGGGCATTTTCGATTTGAGAATTGATCACCTGGTCTTATCAATCAGTTGAACAAGTGGGTTCGTTTGATGAGGAAATGAGGCAAGCATTCTTCACAATTTCACGAGGAATCATATCCACATTTAGCAGAAATTCCTGGGAGTAAACGTCTTCTGACAATTCCTTTTGTGCGTGCCTGTAGTTTAACATAATACATTCTCTTTCTTCCGAAAAAGGTAAAGGCTACATCATGTGAGGACTACAGGATGATAAGTTTGATATCCCACGCAGCTGAAGTTGTTCTCAAGATCATAAACAAAAGGATACAGAGTAGGGCAAATGATTACTTAGGGGATGATCAGTTTGGGTTTAGGAAAGGGAGAGGTACGCGTGATGCCATTGCAGTAATGAGATTATTAATCGAGAGGAATATAGAATACCACCAGGAGGCATTTGCCTGTTTCGTAGATTTCGAAAAAGCGTTTGATAGAGTGAATTGGGAAAAACTAATGAGTATATTGCAGAAAATAGGAATAGATTGGAGGGAAAGGAGGCTAATCCGCAACCTGTACATGTCTCAGACTGCTCAGGTGCGGGTGGGAAACGGGGAGTCCGGATGGGCAGTGTTAGGAAGAGGTGTAAGGCAGGGTTGCCCATTATCACCGATGGTGTTCAACGTGTATGTGGAGGAAATGATGAAAGAGGCATGGGAAGATCTAGAGGTAGGAATGAAAGTGGGCGGGCAATTCGTAAAATCAGTTAGGTTTGCTAATGACCAAGCTTTAGTTTGTCGGTCAGCCAAGTTGTTGCAAGCATTGCTGAGTGAATTGGAAATTCAGTGCAACAGGTATTAGATGAGAATCAATATTAATAAAACAAGGGTTATGCGATTTTCCAAAATGAAAAAGACTAAGCTAAATATTAAGATAGGAGGGCAAAAACTAGGGCAGGTAGAACAGTTTATGTATCTCGGTGTTTTGGACCAACACGGTGAAAGTAGTAGGGACTAATGGAGAAGAATTGCGCTAGGCAAGGAGGCTTTTACTAGGAGGAGGGAGTTGATGAGAGGAACGTTAAGTAAGAGGATATTAAGAAAAACTTTGATATGGAGCGTAGCTTTGTACGGCGCGGAAACGTAGTCATTGAAGCAGGAGGATAGACGTAGATGGGAGGCTTTTGAAATGTGGATGCAGAGAAGATTGGATAAGGTGAAATGGACCGAAAGTAAAACAAATGAGGAAGTACTTGGTGTATGGTGGGCGAAGAGAGGGGTTTGTTGGGAGAAATCCTATGGAGGCAGGAAAAGTGGATGAAGGGGGTATTGATCGGAAGTGGAAGGTTGAAGACTGTGATAGAGGTAGAATGTTAGGCAAACGAGGAAAGGGAAGGAATATGATAGGGATGTTGGATGGGATGAAGGGAGGAAGGAAGTACTCGGAGATGAAGAGGGGCCTGATGTTGAGGAGCTGGCTGGATTTTATTTTTTTAAGAGTCACAAAATATTCATTTGATAGTTGTGTCCATCGAATAACTTAGCTTAACCGGTAGATTACCTTATAATGATAATTCTCTTCCTCTAAACACTGCCGGTAAAGCAAACTTGAGAAAGGAAAAAGATTGTTTAGTGTTCACTTCCGTCGGAAGAATGTTTCCTGTGATACACCACATGTGTGAAATTGGTTACGTCTCAGCCCTCGGATTGGTGAATTGTTTTAGCATTCATTGTTGATTCTGCAGGGGAGCTTTCATGTCAACACTCCCCCGCGGAACTGCCAGTCTTCGCATTAGATTGTGCACCTTCTCGACGGGTGTCCCTGATAAAGTCGCCCAAATGATAATCATTATTGGCGAAAGCACCGCTGGAAACAGTTCGTGGCATATGCGCGAATCAAAAAGGTTCAGTCGTGTTTATCATGCAAAATTCATAGATCTTCGGATTAGTGAATGATTGAATGAATGCACGTGAGTGAACGTGACGCAATTAGTGAGTGAAAGAATTAATATTCATTCATTCAATAATCCAAAGATTGTTTAACGCAGCCCTCCATTCTTTCATTATTAAAATGCTACATTGTAGTATACACTAGTTTATGGTCAAAAACACGGTACAACGCGTTTTGCTACGTATGGAGTTATCAATTCCGTGTTTTTAACTTTGAACTTATGGAATCGACAAATTTATGTGCATCATTATGGATATTCAGAATATCCACTGAGTCCCGCTAAATTCTATTGCGTTTATTCGATTCCTAATAGTTCAGAACAAATCCATCGCGTTTGAGGAACGTCCACGCAGTATTTTTTCCCTGATATTTCTCTTTCCGTTACCGGTTCGCCCGGATTCCCGGTGCGAACGTTTTATCTTTCGATTTAGAGATCGAATAGAACTTGAAGGCAAGCGGGGCTGACTTCATTGATGCCAGCTAGATACTGCCTGAGTAGTTCAGGGGAATAATATAATAAATACCAAATATGCTTCCTAAGAACTGAGGAATAATCGGGAGGAAGAAAAGTATTGGAAGATAGTGGTCATCCCGTTAATGGTCCTTGTTGGGGGAAAGGAAACTTGAAAAATCTGTTCAGAAGCGTCTCCGCTGATATTGTACGGCTTTGGCGTACATGATGAATTTCCCGCGTGGATAAAATTATGTTGGGCCGAATTTTTCTTTCCTGATCCCTCTTTGCCGTCCCGCTCTTGGCCACCATTCCACGACGGTGGGTTGGGTCGTTGCCGAGACGAAAACCCCCAGGATCCTATCCAGTTGCTATCCTTGTCGAAGCTCACCTCAATTCTTGCCCGACTTCTTGAACGGTTTGGAATCATCTGCTGTAGGCAATGCCCGAAACTCAATTGCTACAGCTTCAGGGAGCTAGCTGAATTGGTTAAATCCATAGCTTATTGTCCCCGAGGAAGCGGCTCTTTTGAAATTAAAGTGAGCAAAAATATCTTTCTACCTTTCTGAACGTAAGAGCCGAAACCAGTTCAATAAGTGTGCAAATCCTTAGCAAAGGCGCCGCTGCGCGGTTCTTTTTCGCCGGAATTCTACCGAGCGACGAGCATAAGTCGTCTTTCGCATGCCTCATTCCGCGGCGAAGGTATGCCTCCTACGAGGCTCAGGCATGAAGCAGTTTCGATTCGAGAGCATATGTTGATGTAAAGCATCTCCCGCGAAGGAAAAAGAATTCGGGGGGCTCGGCATGCCATGGGGACCGAAGTAATACAAGCGGGTAATTTAATACGTCATTGCCGTCGTAGGAGTGGCCTACTCATCCCACGCATTTTAAAAGAAGCATAGGTATAATAATTAATTGGATGAGGCGGAATATTTTAAGCGATGCGGCATGTTTTTGCCTATATAGTCCCCTGGAGATGAAAAATTCTGAAAATGGTGGAGATGACCTTTCGTTGTCGGAAGGAAGATGAGGGACCATGTGAGTATTCTCTGCGAAGATGATGTCGCATGCTATTTATGTCGCAAGGAATTGGAGGCAGCGGGCAGTAAATTTATACGACATTTCATTACAACTTAAGATGACCATGCGGGAAAAAGAGGGTTATAAACCCAAAGGGAGGCCTATTGTGTTTCACCTTAACGTGGGCGGCCGCCGGAGCAAAGCTTTCGCAAAAATGTACAATTTTTACCATCACGATCGTGCACGGACTCGTTGTGTATCGGGAAGTGGGTGAACGAGCATATTATTACGTGGAATGGATTCCTGAGGGGCGGAAGGGACTTTTCATTTTTGAGAATTTCACTTCCATCTTCTATGCTGAGCTCTCATCATTCACTGCGCAAAAATGAAGAAACAACGAAATGAACGGTAACGTGCCCTTTCCGGAGTGATTTCGTTATTTTTTTCTCCTTTGGAACACATCGATAACATGCAAATTTCTGTCCAAGGGGCCAGCTAAAGTATTTCTCAAGTCTAGCTTGTAAATGAAGGCGGCCCGTGTCAGACCTCGGAAATTATGGCCACTCATTTGTATTAAATTTTAATTGAACTTTTTGAAGTAATAATCCTGCTCTGCTCAATTGTTTTTATTTTGTGTTGTTTGGGTGATGAATTTGAGCAACTCCGTAGAAAAGAACGATTACAGGTGGTCCCTTTCGAATATTTCATAATAATGCATAAAGTTAAAAGTGGAAAACTAATGCATGTGCAGTAGACACCATGAGAAACTAGGAATAATATGTTTGGGAAGATGGCAAATACTTGACGGTAACGAAAAACATTTGAAAGAGAAGAATTGAAGGGCCCTAGGAAAAGTCTTTGAGTTGGGAAAATATTGTGGGGCGGCAGGCAATCGGTGTAGTGGAATGAATTTCTGGATGGAATGCTCAGTAATGATGCGTAGTAACACAGAGGTATCCGATATTGTCCTGAGTCCGTTATTTCACGGTATGTTATTGATACGTTCAATTTATGTAATGGCATTTAATAGGCGGAAATGTGTTGCCGTAACCAAGACCAAACTCTTCGCAAGAGAGATTGTTTTGTGCACGGCACTGGAGCTTTCGTCCAAAGAAACTGAATACATAAACCTGATCCCGGGCCGTTTATGTATCTAATGCAGTGCCTAATCAATTTTCAGTTGCACTCTGTTTTCGCGAGTCTCACGTTTTTTTGTTAAGCATTACAGCGTTAGTAAGTAAGTAGATAGTAAAGAAGTATTACAGCGTTTCTTTTTATGTAACGACGGCGTGTCAGACGACCCCTGTGCCACGGAAACGGGTATGATAAGTGAATCATTTGTAATAGATATTACTCTAGTGGTAGTAGTAGTGAGAGGCGACTGACAGCTGAGGTCATTTGCGCCATTAGGGAGGGAAGGGAAAGGATTGAAGGGTGGAGAGAAACCCGGCGTCGGCATTAGCCTACTCCTGTCGAAAGGCGCTTTGGGGTCCGCAGTTCAACGTCCCATCCGACGGAAGGCGTACTCTATCTCCACAAAGTACCTCAAGGAGGGATCGGGAGACCACTGAAAATTATTTCTTGTGTCCAGATTTTGAACCCGGGCCCTCGCGGTGGGGAACCTGTACGTTAGCCAGAGCACCAACCCGATCCCCCATCCTCTAATAGATTAATTATTAATACCATGCGGTGCTTTCAGCAAAACTCATTATTTCAATTCACTGTAAACCCTCCCGGGAGCTTTTGGAACATAAAGGATGTTTATGTAATATTTAGTCCAATTCAGTCATTGATATTTTCAAATTTTGAACCGTTGCACGTATTCGAACTAATAATGCCATTGAATACATTCGACCGACGACTCTTTTGTGAATTTAATGAGTGAGTTGGAAGGATTTTATGTTTAGTGTTTTACTTTCGGACCGTCGAAGCATTTCGGTATCCTATCCGATCGACTCAAGCAAATTTGGATGATTGTTGCACGAAAAAAATATTTATGTTTTCATGTCAGAAGTAGAGTGTACCTAGAGCATCCAATGTTGGGTAACATGAAATGCTAGTGATCAAGACAGATCCGAACTTACGGACCCAAAGCTAATACAAGGTATCAATTATGAAGCTCGTAGTGAAATGGATACGAATTCCGTAGCCAACGAATCCAAACGCCGATGCCGTTCACAGTTTCTACGGTTTGAATGTGGCTGCGATGGAGTAACTCCACAAGTATGGTGCCACGAGTCGATATTCCACAAGTGCGGCACGAAGACGCTTCACGTAAGGAAATGTTCGAGTAAGGCATCCCCAGAGTTCTCCAGACCCTCCGTGAATATGCTCTCAAGATGCACTCGGCGGAAGTGGGGGATTTTTCAAAATCTTGGAAAAAGGCAAATACCTCCTGGTTGTATTCTATATTCCTCTCGATTAATAATCTCATTAATGCAATGGCATCACGCGTCCCTCTCCCCTTCCTAAACCCAAATTGATCATCCCCTAAGTAATCATTTGCCCTACTCTATCCTTTTGTTTATGATCCTGAGAACAACTTTAGCTGCGTGGGATATCAAACTTATTGTCCTGTAGTCTTCACATATGTAGCCTTTACCTTTTTCGGAATAGGAACTAAAACTGATCTCACAAAGCCTTCCGGCAAGATTCCTTCCTCATATATACTAAGAATCAGCCCATATAGCCTCTTCCTCCCACATTTTCCTAAACATTTCAGTAGTTCCGCAGGAATGCTATCCACCCCCACGGCCTTAGTTAGCTTCATCTTCCTTAATGCCCTTTCTATCTAATCGTCTAGTATGCCTGGACCTAAGCTATCTTTCTCTACGTCATGTTCCTTTTCTATGTCTAACTTTGTTGGTCTAAGTACCTTACTATACAGTTCTTCTATGTATTCCTTCCATCTCTCTTGGATCTTTCCTGTGTCAGCTATTTTCTTACCCCCCGTATCTCTAACTGTTAGCATAGATCTTCCTTTCTTACTTCCCGATAACGATTTAACTTTGCTGTACAGCGCACCGATTTCACCCTTCCTCTGCAGACTTTCCATATTCTCGCACTGCGTCTTCCACCATGCTTCTTTTGCTTTATTTGTTGCCCGCCTCAATTTATTGTTCAATTGTTTGTACTTCATTTTGCCTAATTTTGTATTTACATTCTTCCATTTTCGCCGCTCATCCATCTTTGTAATCATCTCATCCGTGATCCATGGTTTCCTAGTCCTTTTAGCGTTAACGGTTCCAATAGTGTCTTTTGCGGCTTTAGAGAACCCTTTCTTGAAACTTTCCCATTTTTCTTCGATAGTACTTAGCTCTTTACCATCCTCCATGATTTCCTCTACCGCCTGTTTGTATTCCTTCCTTTTCAAACCATTTAATGCTTCTACATTCCATTTTCTAAATCGCCGCCCCTGCCTTATATCTTTGAAACGGACGCTACATTTCATAACAACTAAATTGCGGTTAGAGCCCGCATCCGCTCCCGGGAAGCTGTGCGAATTTATCACACTGTTCCTAAACTGTGTCTAACCAGAATATAATCTAGCTGATACTTTTCTGAGTCACCTGTCATTTTCCGTGTATATCTGCGTCTTTTGTGGTGTGTAAACCAAGTGTTTGTGATGACTAACCCCTGTCTCCTGCAGAATTCACCTGCTTTCTCCCCGCGGTCATTCCTCGTGCCTAAACCTTGGTCCCCGACCTCATCACAATCCCTTCCTCCGCCTACCGTTGCATTGCAATCCCCCATCACTGACAAATATTATCCTGTAGCAACACACTCTATTATGTCCTCTAACTGATCGTACATCCTATGGACTTCTTCTTTCTTATGGTCGCTCGGTGGCATGTATACCTGAATAATAACCAAGTTCGTCGGTTCTGCCTTTATCTCTAATAGTGATATTCTATACGTTACCTGTTTTATGTTGACTACGCTTCTTCCTACCTCTTTATTTAATACAATGGCAACCCCCTGTTGGTTCTCGTCCCCGCCGCTGTATATTATTCTATAATTATCAGTCCAGTAATCCCCGCTATCCTTCCATCTCTCCTCGCATAGATCTAAAATATCCATATTTCCCCTTTCCATCTCTCGCTTAACATTCTCCAATTTCCCTGTCCTCACCATTGTCCTAACATTCCACGTTCCTATTCTCTCTACTGTGGCCTCCTTCTCATGCCTCTTCTGTCCTGCTGCTGCTGGTTTTCCCTTCCAAGGGTTTCGTGGGATGACGACCGCGGAAGCCTTGCCCCCCTCGCTGCCGGGCACGACATACACCCAATTGGGCCGAGCCCCGTAGTTGCCAGGACTCCAAATCTCTTTATTGTCCATTATATTTAGCTTGGGAATGATAATTGAGGTGGCTTCCCGTTGCCTTCCTCAATAGTGTTTTTAACGTGACACCATCACTTATTGGCCGCCCCTTTGGGGTCAGACGCCATTGCAGCCGCTTCACTGAGGAACAGGCGCGGCGTGGACTACCTTTCGTCTGTATCACCTACCTTTATCTACCTTTCGTCTATAGATCGTTCGTGGAACGAGGGATTTCTCACGCATTTCCCTGTTTGTATCTCCCACGTAATAGCGTTCATCCAGTTATCGCATACAATCGAGTGAGGATGTTTAACTCTCCTCATAACCCGACAGTGTGTCTTTTATAAACTTTTCTCTCCTTTGGTACAGAGGGTATTTTCATTTGGTCGCCTTTGTGGTTTTTTCTATAGGAATGACTCCTCGAAAGCGAATCCCTTTAGTGGAGGGAGGCGACTGCCGGGTGCGGAGGTGCGTTGTGCGAGGAGGGTGGTATCCCATAACGCACACGCCTCTTGAAGTGCGACGCCCTTTAACTGTGAGAGGAACCCCATCTAATTGTATCTTATGTCCTCTTTTACATTTTTGAACAGGAAGAAGTTAAAAGAAATCCATCGTGCCCGCGCGACACTCTTTTTAAGTTCTGAATCTTTGGGACCCGCAGAGCATGCGCCCATCTTAAATTAAATTTGTTGGCCTCAAGTAGAAAATAACATCGGTCTGAGATTTCTAAGGAAACTGCATTACATTTTGGAATTGTAACGCTCAGTGCAGTCACGCACCAACAGGCACGCAAATACGCACGCACACACCCACCTGATATTTGGGGTCCGAGCACTTTTGAATGGCTGATCTACGCATCTCGGTATATGGGGGAATTTTTTTCGACGGAAGTGTACCTACGGGAAATTGCAAAGGTGCGTTACCTTGGTGGAAAACAATAACTGCCAAATTTGTGCCCCACCTTTAATTTGCCCACCGCTTCGGTAGTTTAACATGCGGGAATGCCGATCAAAGCGGTGGAATACTATGGAGGCGAAATGACGCCAGAGCCTGATGCCTTTATTTTCGCTTGATCATTAAGCGGTAATTAATCCTATCCAGCTGAGAGGCTCAAGAGATTAGGAGAGTTATATGAATGTCTTTCATCCTAAATTTTCGCGAGTGCTAGCATGAGGTTGTTTAGTTTCCTTTACACGATTTTATCATGAATGACTACACAAAATGGGTGATGGAAAATAAATGTGGACTGTGAATGAAAATAAAGTTGGGTTTTGATTCTTCATTTAGAGATTGCTTAAGTTTAGCGAAGTTCGTTTTCCATTTCGCTGGAGATGGATAATATCAGTCTTGTAGAACTATTGTCAGTAGGAAAAAAGTCGGTAGCCTGTCAGGAATATCAGACATTTTCCAATACAGTAAATTTTCTCGCAAAAAATCAGCATCGGCTGATTTATTCCATAGACAAGAAGAAAATTTGAATAAATTCCCCAGGCTGGAGATCGCAGGCTCCATCGGGTCGCATGTGGCCGCAGTCACGTGCTACCGGCGGAGGCTTCTGTGGTTTTTCAAGCAGGCACAAGGGGCCGTATAATAATATCGTTCATATATTTGGTTGTAAGCTCCATATAGAGTCAGTCAACTCTTTCGTAAAATCAATGACACTTTGTTCTCTTGAAGAAGAACTTATTTCGATGATCTTTCATACATAGCGTCGTGTGTGTGCATTGAAACTGAGGAAAAAGTGAAATTACGCTATGAAGTATAGTTATTCCACGAGGCTGTGATCCTGTGGATGTCAGGGGCGCATCGCCAATGGAAGTGACCCGGCTCACTGGTGTATCTGTCTTGTATTGCGTCCATTGCCCAGATTGAAAAGGGTCTAGGAGAAATCTCTTCCCTCCCTCAGGAACGAAACTGTAGGGCCGGCTACATGTACCTCGGAAGTGTCCCGCCCGCGGTTCCGGATGACTTTTCATCGGTTTGAATTATTTACTCCCACCCACTCTTGCTCAATCACCAATTTCGGAGAACGCTGAGCTTTAAAGAGATTAGTATGGTTTCCGTGTCATCTGAGGTTGTCTCTATCCTTCCACGCATCCGTCGGCCGGGAGGGAGACCAGTCGGGCAGTTTTCGTGTGTGGTTCAAGTTCAAAGCGCGCAAGGCGCCGCCGTGGTTTATATTACGGTGATATCTTCCACTAACCTTATGTGTTTTGTTATAATAACCCATTCTTTCCGAATGACCTCATTCGTGTTCTGTTCAACTGTTTTTAAGTCTCCCTTTCAATCCCTCGTCCCTCTCCGCGGGGGGAAATTACCGCGGGGGGATACCGTTGGGTCGCATTCCCTGCCTTTTACAGTCTCTTCGGGGGGTAGAGTGTTTTGTGGTGCATGTTCACGTGGTAGTGATGTTTCACATTCTTACTTGTTGTGTCCTGACATGAGTGTTGGATGAAGGGATTTTTGCATGAGTGTGTGCGCTGCTGTGGGTGTAATTTTCCACGTTGTTGTTTTGCATGTGGTATTGTTCCTTTTTACGGTTGGTGACCTAACACCCCCCGCCACACGCCCTTGCGGCGGCTTGCGGGGTATTATGTAGATGTAGATCATACAGATGGTTGTTTTGACCCCGCATCAAATTGCGTCGGGCAGTTGTCGTGCCCTGGAGGAGGGACGAGGGCACTCGCCGCATTTCAAACCTGAAGTCAGCATCGCCAATTAGAGCACTTTTGTGGTTTTTTTCCAGTGGCAGTGTCGCCTTCGGAATCGACTTTCAGCACTTCTGAGCTTTCATTCATCCGAGTTATGGCGGCGGGATCGCCGAGCTCTTCGACAGGCAGGGTTGAGGGGGCCCCGGTACCCGGGGCCGGTAAGGGCGATATGAAGCGGGGAAGTGTTCGTTTCCTCTAGGGTTTAGTGTTTGCCGTGCTCCTACGGGGTAATTATTTCGGTGCATGAATCTCAAATGTCAATGTAGACATCGGAAGCCCAAGAAAAAATTACTTTGCAAAATATCATTTTCGGTTTAGACGTGAAAGTGAAATAAAAAACTTCTACTGTAGGAGAAACAAAAGTTGAAGGTGGCAATTCACAATTTTGAGACTCAAGCGCGCCAGCATCTGGTAGTTTCTGCAATGCCTTCCTATGTGGATTTATGTCATTTTCATGAATGGCATGAAATAAAGTAACCAGGTTACCTTTGCAAGTCCAGGTTTACAGGTGACCGTTCTAAGGTATGAGCGGGAATGGGAGGGACCCGGATTGATTTATTTGCAATTTACGATACAAATAAATGAAGCTCAGGATGAGGCCAAATGGGTCCCTGTGGGTCAATACCCATGCCTTTTGAGTTGTGCCTGCTCTGTCCCATTTCCTTTTCTTATTTGATATCCTTCTTTGCGTTGGAAAAGCCCATAATTTTGCAGCTACGTTTCTGTAGAACAAGGAAGATGTGGGCGTGATTATTTATGCCAATCAGTGTCATCCCCTTTCGATTATTTTTAGCCTCGGCGCTTTTAACTCTTATAGAAAGTGATTGAAGGATGAGCAAGGGCAGAATATTATCTAACGTGAAATGATTGAAACGCAAAGATAACGGTGTAGATTTTATGAAATATTTCTAGACTTGAATTTACCAATTTTCGATTAAGATGTATCTATTTTGTTTTTTTTTTTACGGCTGTGCGTCCGTTCGCAAACCTCAAAAGCCGGGGGAGGGAAACTCGTGCGATTGTATCGCGTTATTTTTTGGAATGGTTAACTTGTTAGTAAAGTGGGTAACTTGAAAGTATGGAAGAGCTACATTTTGACACAGTACTGAGATCGAGAAAAGATGGCTAAAATTCTTAATCTTATTGGTGAACATTTGTAAAAGCAATGCTGTTGAAAGGTTTTCATGCATTCGAATGCCGAGTGTAGCAATATTGATAGGATTGATGTAATATGGCAAGAAATGGAGGAGACCGGATGGTATCCTGTAACCCAGTGGACCAAGCGCTTCAAACGTATGCGTCATGGGAATCTAAAGAGGGAAAGCGAATCTTAAAGTTTCGTAGGCAAAGAATATGAAGGAAGAAGGTGCGCTATGAAGAGAGACATTAGAGCCATCGGAATCATTCCTGAAACATATGAAGAGCATAACTATGGAATGGAAGAAGTTTGGCGGGCATCAACTGAATCGATTGGAGATGCAGATCAATTCAAAGTGAGTGCTGAGAAAAATATAAAATATCGAAGCGGAGTGGAGTGGTGGAGACTGGAGATGAAACGAGGGGGAAAGAGTGGAGAGGAGTGGCAAGTGAGGCCTTAACGAATGCAGGTGTTCGTGCGAAATAGTAAAAGAATAGCATAATAATTTCTAATTAAAACGGGCTCAGAAACTGCCAGTGTACTAAGGTCGAATGAAGAGTAAGGGTGATGGAATTCACCGTGCCTTATTTTATCGTGTGGCGAGGACAAAGAGGTCAGGCGAGCAGTGGATTCACTTAATTCAACTTCAGTCTCTTAATTGCGAGTCACCGAATGCCTGTCAACATGTAGCGGGGGCCGCACGGCGTGGTGCAGTGTCCTGCATCTGATTTAATGTAGGAGCGTTGCTATGACTTCGTTAACATTCCTCAGGGGGCTATTACGCGAGGGAAATAATAGGCTTAGCTCCGGGTGTTCCTCTCTATTTCTGCGTCGTAATAATCATGTAATGATCCTTAACACTTGGGAAGGTGTAGGCCACTTGGTGGAAGGTATGTACTACTGCATCACTTCCATTAGCGGTAGTGCCCACTTAAATGCCACCGCTACGTCTCCGAGAAAACATAGCGAATGGGCGGGAAGTATGTCACCAGTTCACGTGGACTTAATATTGAAATCATTTTATTTACGTATTCCCTTTCTCGGGATTCAGTAGCCTGGAATATTTCCAATCGTTATTTGCACGTCATCTTGTAATTTTTTTCACTCGAAACCTCGTGAATTTTATGAAGGACTCTAATTTGAAATTACAATCTGTAATTAATGGTGGAAAAATTAATGTATGGATTCGCCAATATAGCCAATTAGCGGATCATGAGGGTGGAATAGTTCATTTGATTTTTGTTATCGTAACCGACAGATGAATTGAATGAGCTAAAGCGCTTATTGTACAGCTGGAAGTTGATAGGCTCTTGGCTCAAAGCTGATGGATACGTAAGTCGTTCAATAAGTCATTAAGAAAAAATAGACAAATAAAGCATTTTGGGCGGATGTTTTTTATTTTTCAACATTATTTTCTTCTAAATCGATCCCCTTTTCCCAGCGTTTCTTCAAATTTTATAAGCCGTCCAAAAAGTAGGATTTCGGAAAATCCTCAAAATGGGTATCTGTGTCGGGCGATGGCCTCCTCGAACGACGTGAATCGTTTTCAGCCGAGACGTTCCTTCAAGTTTTGAAATGAAAAAAAGTCAATGGGGGCCTAACCTGGTGAATGCAGTGGATGTTGTAATAATTCGAAATGTAATTCCATAACATTCGCCATCGAATCTGCGCATGTGTGCACCTGTGCATTGTCTTAATGGAAGAGAATTTTTTCTTAGCCAAGTGAGAGCGTATTTTCGTGATTTATTCACGCAACCGGTACAATAACAATGCATAACTCTATTCATCGTTTGTCTTTGTGCAAGTAATCGATGTAGATGACTCCACGTGCATCCTGAAAAAACCGTGGCCATCACGTTGTCGGTCGATTTCGCCATCTTCGCCTTCTTCGGGAAGAAGATGCCTTTAGAAACCCTCAGTTTCGACTGTTACTTTGTCTCTGGAGTATATCCACTCGTCGCCCACGGTCGTATATCGATGGAGGCACTCGTCAGGATTACGACGGAGAAGCCCCAATCCAGCCTCCGAATACAGCCACCGAATCCAGCCTCCAAACCAGCCTCGGTTGCGTTTAACTGAGAGCAAACGCGACACCCATTTTACCGAGATATTTTCACACCCAATTTTTTTGTGAAAAATTGAAACAATACTGTACTCTGTGATATGCCTGTGGCCTCAACTATTTCGCAAACTTTGATCCGTCGATCACTCAAAACCATATCGTGGATTTTGTCAACCGTTTCGGAGGAAGTCACTTCCGCTGGACGTCCCGAAATATGTTCGTCATTTGTGGGTGTACGGCCACGTTTCAACTCATTTAATCAATTGTAAACAGTCGCAAAAACATGAGCTGGCCTGAAAAACTTCATCCAACTCTTGATCTCTTTTGGCGCTAAGCCTTTGAAATTATATGTTAAATCAAGGTACGGAAACCATTTTCCCATGTTTCTGATTAAACAAACGTTTGTTGCTTTAATCGACTATGGACATAGATCCACGTGACGGATATAGCTGAAATTTTAAAGCCGGTCTACTGAGTGATGAGGCTCACCGGAAGCAAACCTTTTCCGAACCAACGAGCGCCATCTCTTGGATTTTATGGGGAGTTATTGAACGACCCCTGAAGTCCTTTCAATGTGTTGTTTTGGCACTATCAGCTAAATCCAAGAAGTGTGATTTTCTGGGCCGAAGAAATTTGTCGGGAGTCGTGTCTCGGGGAGGGAAACGTCCCTCCTGAGCTTGGCTGTTTGAATGTCACTGGCCGTTGGGCTTAGGAGACCCACACCTGCCGATTAAAATGCCTCTCGCCGAAAGACAGTTAAAGCTAATAGTCTAAAGCTAATCTCGGAGGCCCGCGCATAAAGTGATGGGTGGCGTCACTCAATAAGTTCGACTTCCAAATCGTCTGGTATTCTCATGAAATGCTCCATTAAGTTATAACGACCAACACTTAATTGTGAGCGTTATGAAGCATCCTCTCGCGAGACTTTCCGGCGTGAGATTGATTTTCACGGATAAGTGAGCAGAGACCAGAAAAATCGGTGTATACTAGTATTCTTTAGTATCAAGTTAAGGGAAATAAATTTTCCGATTTTTTTCGTCCCAGGTGCTTCGACGTCTCAAGTGTAATATTTCTGAGAGGTTTTTAGGACATAAACTATGCCTTAAAGCAAGAATGCAAGCTTCGGACGCTTTTTATGTCCGTCATTTAAGAAGTTCAGTTTAAACGGTGTAGGCTTCGAAACCATTAAAAAATTGACAGCGCTGCATGATTTCACGTTTACTTAATAACGATAATGAGTTTCCGCAGGAGTGTGTCCCTAGAATGGTGAGCTTTGGGATTCGCTTTCGGAGGCGTTTGGCGTCGTCAGAGGCACGGGAGTGTTGTCTGTGGAAATGGAGGTTTCTTCATTTTGGTCTGGGCGTGTCTACAGCTCTCATTTCTTGTAGCATACCCGCGTTCGTAATCTCCGGTGAAGTTTTTTTGTGTTGGTGTATCCCCGGAAAAAAATATGTTCTCACTTTTAAAATACGTGTACATATAAAGATTCTCGCCATCAATGTAGATGTTTTCACCCCGGTAAAACTATTTTTTAAATTTATAATTAAGAGGAGGCTGAGAGTTTTATTACATTTCTGTAATATCCGTTGGTAACATCTCTATTTACAATCCAGGCAATCTTTTTTTCCCAACCTTTTGTGTATCCCAGTGCCCGCGGCCTGAACGCCTCTTCAAAGTTTTTCATAATCTCAAGAGCAAAATAACGAGTTAGTGTAATACGAACGTGTATCGTATGTCGTGCGGGGCAAATGGAAATTTTGTGTCTTGATCGTCAGGACTTAGCGGTTCAGTAGTGGGTATTTCGAGGGTTCATCGGAAACGTACCCTACTAAACGTGACTAGCATTATATCCAACCAAGCTCTTAAATCGTATACACGTAGCATATGAATAACGACTTGAAAGTGGTGGCATAGGGAAAACATTTTCTGACTTTGTTCGATAAACATACATTTTATTGGTTAAGGGTATTGGAAAAAATAGTATGATCGGTGATTAAGGTGACATAATATTCTAATAATCCTCCCATGGCAAACATTAATGTATTTTATTGAAATTATTAGTGTGGGGCGCACTTTTGGAAACACCGCCGTAGGCAATTCGTGGATACGTCCCTGATCTTGCTTCAGAACAACTCACTTTCTTGTGGCCAATTAATTCATGGCCTTACATTTATTTTTAGTTGGATCATACCCCGCGTATAAGAAGGTGACTTGGTGGTCGGGTAAATGTTTATACAAAATATTTATCACGAATAATAATTAGTTGTAGAGTTGTAGAGTAATTGTTGCAAAATATTTATCACGAATCATCAGTTCTAAACAACGAAGTCGTCATACCTTGATCTATCTAGGTTAACTTATTTCACTTAAGCAAACAAAAAAGTGCTGCCTTCACTGTTTTTCGCTGTCTACACTCTCCAAGTCCTCAAATTGGAAAATTATCCATCGTAAAAAAGAATGATAATTTTCCCAAGCTTAGGGCGTTTAAATACCGTTTAATACGCACGTTATACTTTCTTAAACAAATAAATGTGCACACGATTTAGTACATCCTTCATTTTTAGAAATTTCTTCGAACACTTCGTGTCGCGGCGTGCAAAAATTGTTCTTTTTCATTCGTCAATGTTTTGAACTTCTTCTGTCTATAACTGCTTTCCTGAAAAAGGCGGAGATTGCGATGGTGCGGTGGCTAACGTACTTGTTTCCCACTCAGAGGGTCCAGGTTCGAATTTCGGAGGTGGAAGATATTATTCAGTGGTAGCCCGATCCCTACTTTGAGGTGCTTCGTGGAGGGCACTTTGAGTTAGTACGCCGTCCGTCGGATGGGACGTTAAGCTGCGGACTCCTTGGCGCCTTTCGACAAGAGTAGGCTAATGCCGACGCTGGGTTTCTCTCCACCCTTTATCCTTTCCTTTCCATCCCTAATGGTGCAAATGACCTCGGCAGTCGGTCGTCTCCCCCAATAACTACTGCTACTGAAAAAGGCAAGTTTGTTTCCGGACGTTTAAAATGGTGAAAACTATTTAATTGCATTCTCAGTCCGGCATTACCGGCTACCTGACTAATCAAACGGACGCCTCCAAGGCTGCATCTCTTTCCATCTGCTCGAGCTTGCTATCCAGCGACTCAATGTGGCATTCCTGCAGAAGACAACTCCTCTCGGCAGTTTTTTGCTCTGCATGATGATGCCCGTCGCAACATGAAGTGGTTGATATCCCTCTTACGTGTTCCACATGCATGGAATGCCCCGTGAGCCGTCATCCGTGTTCGCGACGAAACCATTCTTAATTACCGTAGGAATTTGTTGGAAACTCTGAACTTTGCTGTCCTGTCTTCTTTTGTGACGGAGGAACTAGTATTTATATCCTTCTTCTCTGGGAATGTTTATCCACGATTTAGTAATTTGGAGTGTATGGCATTTTCGTATGGCTGGGTGTATTTATCTTAATAATTCCCTTTTTATCAAAAGTAACATTATGATTCCTGTGCCTTTGAAAATAAATAGCCATCCAACTTTCTTTCTTCATGACGAGAGGGTCTTCCTCCCATTGTTTCTATAGAACTGTTCTCTTGAGTAGATGTGAATGGAAATGCCGGGCGTTCGTCCAATGCGAAGCCCCGCTAGCAGCTTTTGAGTTACGCGAAGTTTCTCGTGCGTAGGCTGCAGATCACCCGAAGTATGTTCCTCTCCTCCGGGGCCGCCGTCTAATGGAAGCCGGAGGGGCACGGCGTTGGACTCCCCCGGGACAGGATTCGCATTGCACCGTGCCGTGGCTTGCTAATACTCGTTCTCTTTTTTGCGGGCCAGATTGCATTGTCCAATTCACGCCCAAAAGGTCTCTCGACAACATAATCGGTACTCTGCATTGCTCCTGGGTACGCCTCATTTGTGAGGAATTGGAAAAAGGCATTTCTTCCTCCCTTCCTTCCTCTATGGCTGTTCCGGATTCACTTTCACTATCTCTCCTTCTTTGTCTTCCTAATCCTCTTTTTCTTGATATCTTATAATTCAGCAGCTTCCTTCTTAATTCTCTTTTGGACAGCCGCATCCTATTTTTTCTGTTTTTCTTTGTATTTTTCTATTTTGTGTGTCATGTATTGAACCCCCAGCTCCTCTCATATGAATATATTCCTCGGTCTATTTGATTTGAACGGCATTTTACTGCTCGGAGTAATCCCATTTTCGAAGCCTCCATTTGGTTTTGGTCCTCAAGTTACGGTTGCCCAGCATTATGATCCATGTAGCATAACTCTCATGACTTCGTAGAAGTCTCAATTACTTTCCTTCTGTTTTACCTTTTGAGGATCTTTTTATCGTTCCACGTATCCTTCAGAAATCATTACTTCAATTTGCTGCCATTGTCTTCTTTGTAAGTCATGTCACTTCTTAAGTGTTGGCAATGAGATACCCGTTCTGATTTTCAATGACATTTTTTGTTCTCATCGGTTCCTTTTCCAAAAATGACATTGTTTTTATTGTTGCTATGGAGATTGTCAGGTTATATGACCACTCATAAGTTGTAGTTTCTGTACACCATTATTACAGCCTATTCATCGGCGAATAGTAAGTACTCCGAAGGTACCAATTTAGTACCCGGAGCTGTTAAATCCTTCTTGAAGCCTCTTTAAAGTTCATCAAAATAGAAACTAGGCAATTTTGGTGAAATACTACGTCCTTGTGTAATACCACGGTCAGTGGTTAAGTCCGCTGTTAACTTTTCCCTGTATCATTTTGCTGTTTAATGTAGGACGGACTTAAATTAGATGTTTAGAATGTCCTCTTTTATCCATTATTAACCATAGCATGATTCCGAAAGCATATTCAAAAGCATTTTCATAATATTTGAAAGCAAGGTGCGTCCATAGGTTAAGGGCCTCTCTTCGTTTCTTTACCATCTATTTAAACGTAAAGACATCGTCTGTACAAACTATTCCCTGCCTGAATCTAGCTTGTTCTTCAAGTAATATATTATCAGAGATTGTTTGAAGTGTTTCGTCTATTATTTTTCTGCACATTTTATAATCGACATTCAGAAGCCTAATGCCACTCTAGTGCTCTGTTTTACTTCGTAGTTCTCTGTATAACTTCGTTCACCCTGTTTGAACAAGGAAGTGAGGTTTTTAGCTACTCTCCATTCGTCGGATGTCTCATATCTTTTCCAGCACATGTTTTATAGATGCAACATTATATTTTCAAATTTTATACTCCAAAACTTTATCAGTTCATAATTAATGCCATCTCTGCCAGTCTCCATCTGTTCTTTGTTTTGTTCAGAGCACGTCTCAGTTCCTTCAGCATAGTGGGACTCATTCCTATTGCTTCCTCGAGAATGCTGACGTGATCAATCTTTTCGTATGTCGCTGAATCACACCACATTCCTTGATAATGTTGTATCTTTTACTCATGTGCTCTAGCATTTATAAATGCTCTATCTTATCTATTTTACTAAAATTAACGTCAGGTTGTATACTATTTCTTGTCTAGCATGTCAATCATCTTCTATTTCATTATGGTATCTTATATACCAGTCTTATTGTTGTTGTGGTACGAAATCTCATGTGGTGATACGAGGGTCATCCGGAAAGTAGTACCCGTTCGTGCCGCATGAAGTGCTGACGACGCGAGTAGTCGCTGGACGAGGTCAGATAGCTTCAGTGGCTTGTCTGCCTTCTCTGAGCCAAGTTGCGTGACGCTAGCATTGCCTGTGTTGTTTCTGTGATTGTTTACAATGTTTAAAAAAATTGAGAACGCCGCCAGTTGTGAAGTGAGGGCAGTGATTAAATTCCTCAATGCAAGAAACGTTCGCCCATGTGATATTCATCGCCAATTAAAGGAGGTGTATGGAGACAATGTAATGGACGAGTCGTCTGTTCGGCGGTGGTGTCGCAACTTCAACATGGGGAGGGGGAACACACACGACGATGAGCGTTCGGGGAGACCGTCTGTCATTACAGACCAACTGGTGAGCTCAGTTGACGAATTCGTGAGGAACGATCGGCGCGTCACAATTGATGACATCTGTGAGCATTTTCCCAATGTTTCTCGAACAATTGTTCATGAAATTGTTAAACACCATCTGCATTATGCAAAAATTTGTGCAAGATGGGTCCCTCGCGTATCTCAATGAGCTGGCGGCGAAGGACTATGCAGCAGGAATACAGAAACTTGTCACACGTTATGACAAATGCCTTAATTTGCTTGGAGATTATATTGAGAAGTAGTTTAAAGTATCCTCTTTCAAATAAAATTTTTTATGTTTGTTAATATTTACTTTTGTGTCTTTATTTCACGAACGTGTACTACTTTCCAGATGACCCTCGTATATTTTTCTTTTCACCAATGCATACACATCTACATCTATCTACATCTACTTAATACCCCGCAAGCCGCCGCAAGGGCGTGTGGCGGGGGGTGTTAGGACACCACCCGTAATTTAGAAAAGAAAAAGCAAAAAAAACCGCATGCAATAACCACAAAATCATATATCCACAAAAAAAACATGGCATACATTCATGCATGAACACTTACACCCCACACACATGCAAACACTCAATCTACATCTTACATACACATGCACCTGAAAGTATACCTAACAGCTTTGCAGTGTTTAACTTTGCTCCGACTTGTAAATTCAATGTTTTTAATATTTCGAAAGTGACTTCGGTTTCTTACTATTATGATTTCTGATTGTTCGGGGAAACAATGAGTATTTGTATCTATCTGTACTGCAATCTATCTCCCTAATTTTTTCTTTATGGTCTGATCTACCTAAGTAGTGTGGGGCCATTATAATTCCTTCAGTGTCATAGTTAAACTCGTTTGTTCTGAACCTTTCTAAAAGTCTTAGCCTCGCTTGTTCTCTCCGCACTTCAAGTGGTTCCCAGCCTAAATCCCATAAGAGACCTGTCACACTTGTGTTCTTATCATAACAGTTTTAAACGAATCTAGCGGATTTTCTCTGGACTTTATCTAATTCTATTTGCCAATTTTTCTCCCAAGGATCCCAAATACTTGCGGCTTATTCCAAATGAGGTCTAACTAGAGCAAAATAACACCTCTCTTTAATAAACTGAGTAGCTTCAGGCGTGATGTGGTGGAAGTCGAACATAATGAATAACTGATCGTAGCACTTTTCCAATTGATAAAAATATTTTTATTTACGACCGGGTTTCAGTGATGTAATACATCGAAACCCGGTCGTAAATAAAAATATTTTTATCAAGTGGAAAAGTGTTCCAATCAGCTATTCACCTCTCTTTAACGTTTTCGTTACATTTCCCCAACACCCGTTTTATGAAGCCAAGTTTCTTTAAAGCTGATCCGCATATTGTCCTGATATGTGCCCCCCATGAAAGGCGTCGTGTTAGAACAACCCCCAAATATTTAACTTGATTTGCCGTAGTCAATACTGAACCCTCTATTTTGTAGTTTATATCCTGTTCCTCGCTTCCTTTGTTCCAAAATTTCAAAACTCCGCATTTATCTATATTAAGTGTTAATCCCCATTTATTGCACCATTCCGAGATATTGTCTAAGTCTCTAGAGAGTAGCTCGCGATCTAGTTGGCTCCTTATTTCCCTGTACACCACCGTGTCGTCAGCAAATAACCTCAGATTGCTACCAACCTGTGTGCTTAAATCATTAATGGATATTAAGAACATAAGAGACCCTATTACACTTCCCTGGGGGACGCCCGAAGTTACATCTGTATCCGTTGAGCACAACCCATCTATGACTACTGTTTGTTTGCGGTTTGACAAGAAGTCTCTAATCCAATTTATTATTTTCTCGTTGATCCCATAGTATTTAAGTTTATGTAACAATTTATTGTGTGGGACTTTGTCGAAGGCTTTTTTGAAATCCAGGAATACTGCATCGACTAGTGTGTTATTTTCTCCCGATCTAAGTATATCGTGAATGAAGAGACCAAGTTGTGTTTCGCAAGATCTGCTTTTCCTAAATCCGTGCTGGTTGTGGATTAGTATTTTCCTACTATCAAGAAATCTCATAATGTTAGCCACAATAATGTGTTCCAATAGTTTACAAGAGATCGATGTTAAAGAAATGGGTCGGTAATTGGTTGGTTTATCCCTATCGCCGCCTTTATAGATGGGAGTTATATGGGCTAGCTTCCAGTCGCGAGGCACTGAGCCTTCTTCTATCGATTTTAGAAAAACAATATGTAAAAATGGGGCAATTCCTTCAGCTAATTCCTTTAATATTCTAGCAGGTATTTCTTCCGGACCAGGTGCCTTGTGTGCTTTGATACCACGGAGCAGATGTACTATTCCCTGCTTGGTCCGTGTAAGATCGCTCATGTGTTCCCCGGGTGGGTGTGGAGGATCGTTTGGTGTGTTTGTGTTTTTATTGTAGACGCTGTGGAAAAATGGTTTAAAATATTTGCCTTTTTCACGCTATCTGTAGTGATTTCTCAATTTTCCGTCTTCAAAGAATGAACAGTTGGACGTTTACCCTGTATTTCCCTAACATAGGACCAGAATGACTTTGGATTTCCCTCAAGATATTCGCTTAGCATTTTAGATTAAAAAGAGTGTAGTGCTGTGCGCATAATACTTTTCGTCTTACTACGACATTGTTTTAGTTGCTGTTTGGATGTATTCATATAAACTATATCGTCACTTTTTAAACTCTTTTTAAAATTTGACTGTAGCTTTCTTTGCCTTCTCAATGCCGATCTGACTTCCCCGTTGTGCCATCTAGGTTCCTTAGTGTCGCATTTGAGTTTGGACGGGATGTACGTCTTCATTCCTTCGCGTAAAATATATAAGAAATAATTCCAAGTGTTCTCTGTATTGGTTGTCAGTGTTTTTGTTTTGTATTCTGGTAATTTTATTTTTAAATATTCTCGTAGTCCGTTAAAATTTGCCTTGTTGTATAGGTATATTTTACGCTTTTCTTTGTTTATTTTGACGAACTTAGTTTTTAACTCTACAAGAATAGCCTTACGGTCACTGATTCCGTCTATTATTTCAATGTTAGTAATGATTTCGGGCATAGAAGTCGCAAAGATGTCTAGTATGCTTTGGCCCCGCGTTAAACGCGAATGTTCTGTCTTCTTATCACGACTATCTCGTTTCTCATCACCCCACGCACTGGGGAAAGAAGTGAGGAATGAAAGGATTCCTCGTTTGGCGCTGCTACTAGTAGTTCTTATTCCACGGGTTAACTCCACGCCTCAGCCAGGTAAATGAGCACCGAGGGACGGAACACGCGACGGGTGGTGCGAGGGAATGATGGGTGGTCATCGGTGGGTGGCTGGGAAGGGAATCACAAAACTTCTTCAAAGCGAGAGCAGTAACGTGACGAAGAGTTCTCTTCCATCGCCGTTTTATTTCTTGAGCGGACATGAATAGCATATAGTGTTCCGGAGAGGCTCTTCCCAAGCCGTCTGGATGGGCCATTGCATTTCGGATGGACCCCCACCCGTCCTCCCCGTCCCCCCTGCCCCCGTATCCCCCGCTCCCGGCGCCATCCTTGGCGGGGGTGCTCGAGTCGTCGATAGCGATCCACCAATCGATCGCCGATGAACCCGAAGGAGGAAGAACGGGAATGGAATATGTGACCAGGCTATTATCTTTATTGCCATCGATGCCTTTTATGGTTACACCTGTGAGAAACAAATAGTATCCATGAGGTTTTAAAATTAATTCGTGTAAATGGAGGTGATAAATTATTGGTAAATCATTGCATTTATGATATCAAAAGTCGAGACATGATTTCTCCTCGTAGATAATTTCCGTGGGGAACGTGAATAACAACACTGAGGCAGATCCCGTTCATCTGTTTTAGTGACTGGATCCACTGCCCTCGGATCCAATTGCAAATGTTCCATATGCAATTGCATTATTTGAAGCGTGGCCCCGCCAGTCGATACGCATTGTAGCGGGGTGTAATGTTGCGATTTCCGCTTCTTAGGAATAAGTTGGTGAACGACCGAGGGTTTCTCCGCTTGCTTACCCTCGGTGGGTTACGCAACGTGGCCGGATGGACCATCCCCGGTCGATGGACTTCGACCCTCAATTGGTTATTTGCAATCGTACTTGTCGACAAATCTGATCTAACTTGTTAGTAGTAGTAGTAGTATTTAGGGGAGGCGACCGACAGCTGAGGTCATTTGCGCCATAGGGGATGGACAGGAAAGGATGGAGGGTGGAGAGAAACCCGGCGTCGGCATTAGCCTACTCTTTACGAAAGGCGCCAAGGGGTCCCCAGCTTAACGTCCCTACCGACGGACGGCGTTCTCACTCAAAGTGCCCTCCACAAAGCACCTCAAGTAGGGATCGAGATACCTCTGAAAAATATTCAACAACATCGGGATTTGAACCCGGGCCCTCAGGGTGGGAAGCCAGTACGATAGCCACCGCAACATCTCGATCCCCCCCTGTAGTTGTTGCTATTAACGGATTGGTAGGAGTGTTAACAGTAAATGGCGGCATCGGCTTGTGTCCGGAGGTTCCCATCAGAATGGCGCCTTTGGGCGCGACCCGCCAAGCAAAAGTCGGGACGTGTTGTGGGTGCCGCAGTGCTTCGAGGAACCTTCGCGCCCCCTTTCTCCAAATGTGTGATTTTCTCACTTCGTGGTGGTAAGCTCAAGGTTTGCTTTCTCCTCGTCCTTCAAACCTTTTTTCGGGTTGATAATCGCGAGGTTATTGAAAACAAACGGTGCGAGTAGTGGAGAAGTTTGAACACAAAAGGAGACGGTAATGATTATCATAATGGTTGAACATCACGTGAGGAAAAATATTAATGATAAAAGGACACGAGGAGGACTGCTTTGTCGCACTTCCTCTAACGATGGATAAAGAACAAGGGGCGAAAGCATTCACGAAAGGTGAGAGAGGTTCTCTTACCGATATTAGCATTAATTACGATTTAGCCGTTTATTCCTGATTTGGTGGGTAAAAATGCTGCGGTTAGTTCCTCGAAACCAAGTGAGAAATGGCTGGGTGGTTTGGTCGAGGCGAGGACTCTCGCGACCCTCGGCGTCGCCTTCGGCGGTCACTTCCCCGTCGCGGCGCGTCCTCTGCCAGCCAAGGACCGAGTCACAACAGGCGGCGGCTCTTTCCGATCGCGGCGCAATGGGAAAGAGCCGCCTGTCAAGCGCACTGAGTAAACCCGAGGTAGATTCTATTGAAAACAAACTGATATCAGGAGGGCGCTTACGATTAAAATAAACGTGCCTCCAAATCAAATACGTTTTACGTCCTAATTTTCACCCCTGATATAGGGATGAAACGGTATAATGTACATTTTACACTCACTAATGCCCCATTCAGTTTCTATTTCCAAGGATTTATATCTCTTACGAAGGCGAAAATCTAACGACACTGATGGTCGACGCTGCAGAATATTATTTTAAGGAGCTTCTAGAGCTTTCTTCAAAGAGATAATGCTGTTGACGATAATATGAATTTCTAACGAGGTGGCCTTATATAAATTACTTGCATTACAACGAAGGAGAGTTGCATATTTTTGTAAGTTTATAGTAAACAAAGTACTTTGCCTTGCGTGGTAAAGATGCCAGAAATCACTTTACGGTAAAGGTTAAATTTACACAATAAATCTCTGCCTTAAATTAAAATGAAATATCTTTTGTGCTTGCGTTACAAACACGCTACAAACCCTCTTCCTTAGAGTCGATAAAAAACTGATTGACAAGCTTTAAAATGTCATTTATTTCGTCGAAAACTATAATAGAACTGGATAGTTTTCATGAAAATGTCACAGGAATAACTTGAATAATGAAGGTACTGTAGTGTTTGGTTATACTTGCATTATAAGCTATCCTAATTACTGCATTCGCATGCGTAGAGTAGTAGTTGAAATTTAGATATGTACTTGGAAAACTCTTTGCCCCAGTCATTGTCCTCATTTGAATTATATGCCCTTTCGGCTCCTAACGTTTAAACTATACGTGATGTCGATGATGCAAACCTAGAGTGCCCTCAACCTCTTCAACGCACCCAAGACCCTGGCTTGCGGTGCTCCAAGTAGATATTTACGGAAGGAAAGACGTGCGTCTCCGAAGAGCAGTGAATGCCTCTTCCCCCTGTCGTCGCCTCCCAATCTGCACCGGCGTCTCGCCGTTTCCACGCGTTCTCATCGCCGGCTGGCCGCGACTCTCCATCCCAGCCACAGGCTACGCCGCTCTCTTCCAGCCCTGAAAGAGGGTAAACAAATTAATAAACGCGGCGGCCGGATCCCTTCCGCCAAATCCCTCCCCCGAAACCGTCCGTCGGCCTTCATCTCGGCCACTTTCCGACTGACCCCGCCCGCTTCGCTTTTAACCCGCGTCAACTAAGCACATGCACGTGGCTGCGAAGGCAGATGGCCCGGCGTCTCGCGCAGCGCCCCTTTCCCAGCGGTCGGCCTTCCCTGCGAGACCCACAAATCACGCGCGATCGTTTATCTCAACGGTGGCCGGGTCAATCGCAGTCCATCAGTCGGAGTCGCGGGTGTGAGGGGGGCAAGAGAGAGAGGGGGGCAGGGGGATTGGAATCGGTGGTGGATGGCTCCCTCTGCCCTCGCAGTCACCCCCCTCTCTCTCTCTCTGCCGGCGATTGCTTTCGACGCGAGTCTAGTGCTGCCATCTGCAGCAATAGCACTCGATGCCACGGACGCGCAGGTGTCCGGGGTGTCGCGGCGGGAGGGGGCGCGACGGCGACCATCGCTCTCCGGCGCCCACCGCTCTCCGGCGCCCACTCCAATCGCCCGTCCCCTCTTCGGAGCTGCTCGTTCTCCGCCCCGGGACCCTGGAGAACATCCCCGCCGGCCGAGAGGTGTTCCATGTGAGCATCGAGGATTGACGCAAATTGAATGTGGCGATGAGGGGTGATGTGGAGGGAGGAGGGAATCACTCTCTTATCTATTTTTGTTCTGCTTTTTGGATTTTTGACGTGTACGATATTCAAGGGGAATGCCAATCTGGCTGTCGCCGGGTTAATTAGAATGGACCAGGCAATTGCCCTACTACTTTAGGTACAGACCTGTATGTACTCTGGCTCACTGCCGCTACACTCGCTTCGTGAAAGTTCACGTGAAAATGTTTGCAACGCAAGTGCCTTCCACGCGGGTGTGTGCGTCTGATCGCTTCATTTTCGGGCCAGAGACGGGGAGGCGACCAAGTGGTTCGTTGGAAAAACACCACCCTGCGTCCCCCGACCAACTCGGGCAGTTAACATTAACTTGTTTGCTTGGAAGTGGATCCAAATTTTTGATTTTCTGTTATTCCCAATGGTATGGTGGTAACATTTATGACGGAATTGTTATTTATTAACGAATATTCAGCATCTTAGTTTTTTTTAAGTTGTCAAGACCGTGAGAGCTGTCCAAACCTCGCCTATGACTCGATAAAATTCACAAATCTGCGAAATGAACTGATACTCACCTCGTTTGACACCCCTCTCGTGAATTTACATCTGCCGCACTTGACTCGATCCTCGAGGATGGAGTTATTCTTCGTCATCTTATTGATGAATCGCTCCGGTGAAATAATCGGTGGCTCTATACAAAGATGGCAAAGATTCGAGGAGAGTGGGGACCTCTTGTGATGATATGTCAAGTTTTCTCGTCATTTCCACATACTATATATCTGATTCGGAAAAGTCATGTAAAATTGTAATCGTTAGCGCGCAATGTATCAAGTACACATTCGAGCAAGGGAATAAAGTAACATTTCTCGTTCCATAAATTTTTACATTTCCTAATCCCATCATCCGACGTGGCGTGTCCCATTCATAGCCGTACCCGATTCATTTTTCTCCCTTTATTCTCATACGGGGTTTTTACGCTCAAAAATACATGCATGGAGTTTTTCTATCCCTCTTCGCTGCGCTTTCAACGACATCCAACTTCCCTAATCTCCTCTGTAGCTCTGGATTCCCGTTCCCTATGTTCTCTGCTCTGATACCGCGCTATTGGATTTGCTTCACACCGAGTGAGGAGAATTCCCGGGTGCATGCCTCGTTGAAGTCTCTCCTGATCTCAAAGCATGTGTCGAGAGCTGTTAATAGTCTTTAATCTGGTACTCAGCATGTTCTGTATTGCACGCTTTTATGCGTCTTGCCTATTCCAATTCTATCATCGGTGAGACTGCTTCCCCGGCACCGAATTGTTTCCCTTGTGTCAATTTTGATATTATACCAGTGACATGCTTCCTTTCCTTCCCATTTTCCCTTTCATTCATTTTGTTTTCTTTTGTTTCACCTCGGTTGATCTGTGTCTGCTCACTCCCTCGAGGCGGAATCCCGTGTTTTGCATCTCGAGCACGTACTCGTAGAATCAGTGAAAGAGTAGCTTTGACTACGGAAGGCATTAAAGGCGTGGATAAATTTTTTTCGTTGATGAACTTGGAAATTCCCCTGTTCTTTTTCGTAAACACGGGTGTTAACAATTGAATCAAGTTTCCCTCTCCTAATCCGATTCCCGAAAACCATTTTCACGGTTCCGTGGCACCCCTCGCCTGCACCACTGGGTTTCTTTCGGGTTTGCACCCGGCGCAAGGCACGTACATGTCCAGGTAGACAAATTTACGTAGATGGGGTCGAACGAAATTCCCGCGTCGAGATGTCCCGGGGACACGGATGATAAATCGTTCCTCTACGTGGATCCATCCATGGCCATCATGATCGCGTGCTTTCCAAGTATCCCGTTGCTATTTTAGCAGTGGAACCTCTACTTAGCGGCCAACGACGAAGTCTCTGAAAATTGGTCTCCATGAGGATTGGCCATTAATGAGGGAGGGGGGGGGGATTTATTAGCGACGACCTTTCTCACGGATCAGGTGAATTTTAATGTAATATGAAAAATGCGACCGCCATCCGTGACATTTATCGCTTGAATGAAATTGTGAGAAGTGATGAGTTTATGTAAACTATTTTGCATCCTAACGAAATAAAGGAAAGTACTCGTAATAATAACGAAATTTTATGAAAATATTAATGCTAGATATAATAATAATGCGGATAACCTGTTGTCTTGTGAACATGAAACAATTTAGACCTTAAGTAGTTAATCTGTTTCACAATAGTGGGAAAAGTGGATTAACGTAGGCGCGTGAATAAATCTTTTTTTCCCACATGAATCGTCAGTCATCATGCTTGCGTATTTGCCCCAAACAATCCGGCTGTCGACCCAGTTAGCGTGCGCGAGGTTTTCCAGTATTTCCTCTCCACCTCGGCGCGCAAGGAGAAGCCAGCGGTGCACTCTCGGATATGAGGTGCCAAGAGCCACTCGGTTTCGCCCTAAATCCTGCTCTTGGGGAGCAATCAATAGTTGGGACGCCATTCGTACCAATGACTTTATGTTGAGTGCTCCACAGTCGTTGCGTGAACGCCTCGGTCAGTCAGCCCGTTGAATGAAGTTCTACGTCATGTTGTATTTACAGGCACGGGCTCGCGAGCCCTCGACAATTATGCCCCCGTTGTTCATTCGAGAAGGTCTACTCACTCGCTCACCCCATCCACGAACCGAAATCACTCGGCGGTGCGCAAATATTCTGGGGAACTGGCCTTCGAGTTTGGACTCGTCAAAATTTGGGGTGGCTTCTCAAACGCGCCTCCTTTCTGCGGTGGTATGTTGACGATGTGTTAGTATGGAAGACGATGCGAATGCAAACAGTTCTCTTTTTTTTATGGCACGGCGACTTTCAATCTCCGAATCAGTCGGTCGATACTCGTCATCAATCATCCCTCCTCACTGGCTCTCTACTCTACCGTCCCTTCGTACACACTATCAATCGTTATGCAATTAATTCCCTCTTTACATGTCTGCATGTAGTTCATCTGTTGCTCACTGCTTATTTTCTTTATCCCCGCGGAGGGCATACTCGGAGGAATCCCATGAAAATACCCACGGCGAGAATCTGGTTTGTTTGATTTTCTCGCATTGCAGCAAAGCCAATATTGAACAGGTAGAAGTGGTAGAAACCCGGTGCGGCGACCTATTTATTGGCTTTTGTATTGGTTTTCATGTGTGTTTTGAATCAGCCTATAATTGCCACGTTCAAGAAATGTTTCGGCCACTTACTTCAGTTGACCCACTGCGATGGCAAAACTCCAATAGTATTAGTGGGGATTTTCCATTTCCCTTTGTGTATCCAATGACTCCATTGTTAATAAAAATATGGATAGCGTTCAGGGGTGTTCCGGGCATGCGCCTTTTAGTTTTAAAGATGCCTGAAATGGAGTTAAAATATTTCGTATTTCAGTGAGTTAATATGCCAGCCGAGATTTAAAATGAGCTAATGGTAAGCAGTGTGGTGAGCTTTACTAGCTAGTCGTAGGAGACGAATAAATGACTGGGAAATCTGCGATTTTAGGATACAGTGAAGAACAACTCACGTCGGTGGTCGTAAATGTTTTTGTATACCCTATTCAGTAATTTGCTTTTGGATGATCACCGTCTGATTATTTTTTCTTTCGCCTTCCATTGAAAAAGCAGACATTTTTCGTGATGTGCATGCCTATGCTCTAATATTCTTTGACGATTAGAGAACATGTCGAACATTTTTGACTTCCATTGACCTGACCCGAAGTTATAACGTCTATTATAACAACAATTTCCTGTTGACGATTCGTAACTCATTTTATAGACAAAAATCATAGAAGTGGACAGCAAGTGACTCAGACGCATATTTCAGCAATCTCCTTAAGTGTAGCTAGTGGAAAACTTTGGTCGCAAGTGCTTTCGCGGTTCTAGTTATTTCACAGTGGCAGGACTCCGTGAGATAGGAAGACGTGGTCAATCGTGTCCACCCCATGACCGTGCTCCAGGCGGGTTTCCGACACGCAAGCTTGAGGTCCAGGCGGCAAATAGCTAACCAGATTAGACGTGGCGGTCTGTTTTCAGCGAGTGCCCCTCCGGGATGGCCGGCCGTTCCATCCTTCTGTGCCCTTCAAATGCATTAAGGGTACGGATACTCCTCGCGACTCCAGGACCAACGGATATTTCCCGCCGAGATCCGAGTAAAAATTAATTCAAACATTTACTCCTCTTTCCCCCTCGCCCTCGGCTCGGGGCGCCATTCAGGGCAGTCTTTTCCTTAGGCTCCGTCCTAACGTGGCGAATGCCCTCGTTAGCGGCGAGGGGGTTGGTTGTGTGGAGGCGGCCGTGTTGACGCAGCGTCGCGGAGAAGATTTTTGCCAAGGGAAATATGTTACGCTGTGTGTGTTTGTTGGGGGAGATGGTTCCCTGGGTTGAGCTTTGCTCCTTTGCCCCCTCCCCCCTGCTTAGTGTTTCAGACTCTTATCGACCCTCCGACCCAGTCTCATCCCGTCCTCCCGCCGCCGTCGGGAGTATTGCGGGGGGAGCTCGAGATGAAAAAAATCGTTGGCTGCTAGCAAGTAAGTGTCCGTCTGTGCCTCGGGAGTTCCTTCCCGCGATTACTTCCCGCCAGTCCCGTTCCTAATTCATGCCGCTCTCGAGGCCAAGAGCGTCCGTCCCTTTGGACTGGGTATGTGCACTGAAATGAGACCTATCTCGCTTCAACTCGGATTGGGACGAAACTATTTAACCCTCTTAAAGCGCTTTGCTTCAGAGTAAGGGTATTTGGCGACGAACAATTGGGAGCACATTACGCCAGAAACTAATTTAATTAATGGTTACTTCAGGAATAGGCTTCATTTTTTCAAAACTTGTTCGGTGGATGGGATGTGGAGTAGGAACAAGGTCAAAGCGGAGTGATTACGACGATACAGGAACTCCGTTCCGTGCTCTTTAGGCTTGATTTCCATGGTGGATTCTTGTGTTTCCGAATCGAATTGCTCTCTTGGAAAACTTGGTCCATTTGGTGTTGGGTCTAGTTTCATCCCGTGATTTCTAGCCTCGCCTCCCGTTTTAAAAAAACTTCCGAAGCAAAATGGGCGGTGAGGCGTGCGAGACGTGGTCTGATCTTCGTTGACGTTAGAAACGCAAGTGAGCTTCCGGGTGGAAAGTATATCGGACGGAATTTCAACATGCCGACTCACAAATGAATCTCTGTGGATGAAAAGCGCTGGATCCGAGCCATGTGCCGGGCAGTGTATGAAACATTTCCCCCGCTCATACAAACTTGCTGATGGATGAGCGAATGGGATGGGCGATCGAATGGTAAGCGATAAAAAGTGGCGACAAGGAAAGGAGAAACTTTCGATTATTATCATCAAGGTTCTTTCGAAGCGTCAAAATCCTCAGCACCGTTTTAAATCTTCAAAAATGACACACATTGGGTTAAAAAAATCACTGGGAATATTTGTGTCTAATGGAAAATTATGTTTCAGCATCAAACATCTGTCGAATTCGGCTTGCGGGAAAGGCACATGTTGTTGAGGAACTGAATTTAATCAATTGTGGATCGGGATGTTATTTGAGGACCCGGCCTGCAACGCCCTGAGTTTCCCGTCTGCTCCAGGACGTGAAGGAATATATTTTAATTAAATTTGGTTTGTGTTACTTCTAAAGTACGGATATGCCTGTGGCAGGAAATTATCAACAATCGCCCATATCAGTTGGATTTTGAGAGCTTCTTAAGATCGAATATTGACGCAGAAATCCTGTCGAATCCTGTCGAGCTTTCAGATATTTCCATCCTCACGTGAGTGAAACTATATAGCCACTTATGACGTGTGGTGGGCAAAATGCTGAGAAAGAGTGATGTGGCCTGCGTACAATTTCTTGACTTCACTACAATATTCGTGTCTGAATCGGAGAAAAATCACATTTAAATCAAATTTTCGAGACGAAATTGACCCTAGTCGCAAATTGTATAGAATATCTGGGAAGTACTCAATAATAATAATATTTTGGAAGTAACTGATGTAGAGCGCGGCAAAGCATTCCATCGTAATTAAGTTTTAGATGATGGATTTCTATTTACGGATTAACTCCCAGGGGCAGGATGACTTCGTGAGTAATGCAATTTTTTTCCATTCTTTTTTTTTGCATTGTAGCAATGGCCTTACTGGTGGTGGAGGCACCATTCACCCTTTCCGGGGAGGTGCCATAGTTAGTAATGCCTGAAGCCATTACAAAAAGCGAACGTACTCCATGCAAGTCACTTAAAAAATAGCGTTATTTTGGAGATACGGAGTGGGTGCCGAGCTTTCCACTGTGAAGAAATAATTCTGAACCCAATCGGAAATGCTTAAGGGAATGGTGATGAATAAATTTGAGAAATATAAAAAGCACTAAGTTTAGCATGAACAAAGAAAAAGTGTTGCTAATAAGTGCGATTACAGGTAACTTGGCCTTAGCGGTAATTGGATTACTTGCGCTCGTTTACTCACCATCATTTCTCATGACTGGGGCTTGATGCTCTGGCGACGTGCCACGGATGTCTATTTTTAGCAGTTTTGTGTTTTCCCGGAAAAAAGCCTCATTTGCGTCTACACCGGTCTGGGCTCCCTCAGCACCGGAAGATTTCACGTGAAACTTCCCTCTATGCCCATTTATAATTTTTGTCTAGATTTGTACATCCTTAGCATATGCTCACCAAGCTAGTAGCTTTCATAATTCGTTTCGGGTAAATTCAATTTACTTATCGAAAAACCTACTTTAATTTCAATTTGTAACGGCTTCATTGGATCCTTTTTAACGACCTATTAATCGTTCCCGTGGTGCATTTGTTGCAAAATGGTTTTTTTGAGTATTTAAAAGAGATTTGAATAAAATTTAGAATCATGGCGTTTCTTCTGCGCTTGATGATTTCTGTTTTTACTATAGATCTGATTTGGACGTGAAAACATCAATTGATTCCTCTCTGCTTAATTTCCCATTAAGTGATCATTTACTGTTATTTTTTATTATTCTTATTATAATTATCCTTCAGGAGAATACTCGACATTAAACTAAAAATTCATTTCTCGAGGAAGGAGATCCTGAAATAACGAGCTCTCGAGAACTCTCCAATTCATTCATTTAGCAGCGTTAAGGGCTTTCACTCCTCCATTTACGCTGCCCCAATCGTATACGGAGGGCCTAGATGGCCAGCGGAAAAATACCTTGGGAGTCTGGCCTTATAATTATTCATTGCCAACAGTTATTTGTGATGATACAATCTTTATTTTATATAGAAAGTTTAATGAATGCTCTTGGTTAACAACTATAAAATCAACTGCCTGCAAATATGGTCGTTTAACGTCAGCGCGCGGAGATAGTTGTACGACGCAGATAATAATTATAAATTGTTTCGATTTCAACGAGATTGGAGAAGCAACAGTCCATTCTGTCGCGGAGATATTAGCGGTTATAGATTTCTGAGGAGAGATGTTTGCAGGCCCCGACATGCAACGAGAGAATGCACTTTCATCCTTGATGTGGAATTTCTGTTTTCTGGCTGGAATCCGATTCTAATTTAGGGCTCTAATTGAATCAAAGTCTCCCGAGAAAATCCCCTTATGTGACAGGAGGACGCGTAATTGGCACAAACGGATTAAAAGTGGTTACATTCCTTGTAGTCATTCCTGTCGAGTATAGTTTTCGGAGCGTCCACGCTACCCCGCGTGAAACACGAGGGGTCTTTGTGAAAACATCTATTTACTTTCGGAAATGGGTTTCACATATTTTATTTGGTGCCACGACTTTTTATTTTAAAGAAAATTACTTATATAGAGCTGGAAATGAAATTATGCTTATGCCTTGCTACCTTCGCGTGAAGCAATTTAAGATATAAGCAAAAATTGTTTGCAGAATTAAAAATGAGAGAATATTTACTGCCACAATATCTACACGGTCCAAATAGATGGATTACGCTTGTTTCGTCGTTTTAGTGAAGTTCATGAGAAGATTTCTTGATGCCGCAATTTTTTTTGTTAATAAAACTTCAGCCCAGCATGTTCCGCTAAAATATTTCCTAAGAACATTTTGCGAGGAGAAATAGGCGGAATATCGAACGATTTGCTGAATGGGGTGAAATTAGTGGACATTCGATGTCTCCGCCGATCTGGTGGGATTGGGATGTGGTGAGCTTTTCGATCCTTCTCCTTGATCCCAAATTCACTAAGCTTTCAGCGAAGGATTTCCAGGTCTCTTCTGTTTAGGAAATGATCAGCACTAGGTTCGACCGGAAGATCAGCCACCTCAGAGCCCTATCCAGCGGAGGAATCCGTCGGCTGAAATCTGAAATTCGTGGGCACCGGGCTCACGACGGTCTCGAAAACGCGTGAAATTTCGCTTCCTGCCCACCGCAGAATAATTGCCTAGAACCGACTCGGGGGGCAAGGTGGCGGCCTAATGTGACTTGAGTTATGCTCGGTTGTTCCTCCGATGTAGTGGTGAGGATAGGCCTTAACTGGGCCAAATGTTTGCAATGGTGGGGAATAAAATTCGTCTCACGCATTTAGGCTTCATTTTCCGCGCCAAACGTGAAGTGGTAGAGATGAGAGAGGAGGCTCGGAGGCCTTTCAACTGAGGGAAATGTATTCCATTAACGCGGTGTGTGGAAAGAGAAATTGTATTTCGCTTTTCCGTTTTCGCCCAGTTTTATGATTTTCCGAAAATATTTTCTCCTCGTGTTTCCTTCAGTTACGTCGGAAAGCAGTTTGGATCCATCCCATTGAAGCATCAACATTTTCAAGCCATACCGCCTTGGCACTGAATTGTTTTGTACTGCCGTTGGACTCAATTTCTAGGGAACACTCTCTCGTTTCTCTGTTGCCAAAAATCAAGTCTCCCGGGCGAATAGAAGAGCGATCCGAGCGTTTACTCAATTTCCAATAGTCGAAGTCTTTCAAATGAGACGTACTCCCTAGTGCAAACGATCGGTTTTTAATTTCCGCCTGGGATTCGTGCGTTCTAACTTGATCCACTCGATTGTCATATTCCGTTTATTTTTTTCATTAATTAAGCTTGTGGTCATGGCGGATTAAAACGAGTCGGGTGCGCTCTTGTTTTTAAACTCTAAGCTGCTGATAATTAGCGAAAATTGTAGTGAAAACGCCACGTACACTAGCCTATTGTAGCTGTGGCGGTCCTTACCACTATTTATTCATTACTTTTTTGAATTTCAGCTCCAATGTGTATGAATGTGAGTGTGTACACACACACACACACTCTGTAAAGGGTCCAGCCTTGCAATATTTTGAGAAAAATAGCCTACCTACCTAGAACTATGAGTCTAAGAGACACACACACATAATAGAAGGCATACACACACAAACTTATTAGAAGTCATAAACTGAAAGAGGTGGAAGATCTTGTAAGTGTATTGGACCAAAATGGTCAGCGTAGTAGAGCTATAAGAGGATGAATTTCCTCTGGCAAAGAAGCTCCCTCCAGGAGGAAATTGATGTAGTTGAGTAAGGATATTAAGACAAGAAATAATATAGGATAACAATGACGTGGAGCATGGTTTAGGGGAAATATAGTCGTCCGAACATGATAATTGTGGAAGAGGTGAAATGGACAGGAAGGAAAGCAAAGAAAGAAGACCGATGCACATTGGGGTGGAGAGAGAGGTCCAAAGGCAGGGATCCAAGGAAGATAGGAAAGGTGGATGCCCAGCACTTTAAATGTGCATGTTGGACGGAATGAAGGGAGGAATGTTGGTCGGAAGAAGGGGGGAGGAAGTCTGAGGAAACGAAGAATGGTTTATTGTAGGGGCCGATTTAAAATTTTTTTGTCAGCAGGGGTTAGGAAATGTAGCTTTGTCCAGTCCGTATCCATCCGAAACCTATCATTTAGGGTAGACTGTCCAATATTAATAACAACAATAGCATTGTATTAAAAATAAATAAATATGTACGTACCTACACGGAGAATGCGAGAATTTCGGATTCATTAGTACCCTAAAAGTCGTTGCCAGTTGGTGTTGTGTAATTTTGCACGTCGACCCCTCCAATCTCATGCTCTACGCGCCAGCCTCGGCCAGCAGGTATTTGGCATTGCAACTGCGCGATTCTATTTTTTTCAACTCTGTGTGATGTGTTGCAAACGTGTGGAGCTGGATGATGTGTATCTGTAATTAGCCCATCCTTTAAAGGAGTGATGTTAATATCCTGAATCGACCAAAGTCGTAATTGAAATGTTATGTCACATGCTCAACTTGAGACTGATTGTTTAATCATAATTGAGGCCTGGAGCGAGAAACTCTTTCTGTCCGAAAAGTTGGAAAAGTCAAGGAATATGGGAACTAATTTTACCTTCCTGTGAACGTTTTTAGAAAAATTGGTACGACATTTAGTTTTTAATTAAAGAGAATCTGTCTCACGCTCAAACATTTGTAATACCCTTGTTATTATAACTTCCTGTGCCTTTGCGGGCTTGCTTTGGGATGAGCATAGTCATCCTCGGGAAAGTGAGGAAATAAGTTTTATTTATTTTTTAAATTCACTCCTCGTTAAGACTTCTTCATTATTCATTTCAGATATCAAAGGTCAAATTGGAGCACTGCAACAGTTACACTAACTGCTCGGCTTGTTTGGAAGCAAAGGATCCGTACTGCGGATGGTGCTCCCTGGAGAAAAGGTACGTAATTGGGTACCCTGGGGAAGGGTGAACGAAAGCACTCGCTCATTGTGAAGAGTGGATCGGCCGTCCGTAATGGGGAACACTCTTGACACTTCTTCGTGACTTAGAAAATCGTTATCTTAGTTCCTGACTTCTATTCATTATTTTCCCACTGTCTTCCATCGTGAAAATGCTCGGAATGCCCCGTCGGATGGTGTGACTCCGGGCTCTTCAGGTTTTCGACAGGAACGTTTCCCCTCGACCAAATATCCCGATGCCTTCACCGGTTCCCTAAATAAACTGGGTACGTGATCGATTGGAGGACATAATTCCGTTTGTCCCCAGAAGGAAATGTTGATAGTCGTGGGGCATTTGAGTATGGTGGTGAGCGAAGGGAGAGCGCCGAAACACGGTGATAGGCGTAGGTTAGAAGCACTTGTGAAGCATGGAAGGGGGCAGAGAAGGATGGAAAAGGTAAAACGGACGGAAAAGGAAAATAAACGAATAAGTGTCAGGCATGGCGGGGGAGGAGGGAGGGCTGTTGGAAGATGGGCCAGGTTGACTGCGATGGAGGGCTAGGCGAGCGAGGAAGGGAAGCGGTGGGGCATGTTGGACGGAATGAAAGGAGGTAGATAGGTCTGCTGGATTGAAAAAAGAAGTTTATTCAAATCGTAGATCGTAGGCTTTCGCAGCTGTTGAGAGATGCAGAGGTAGTTCTCGGGCTGGACTGCGTGAGAGACATTTTTGGCTCAACGTTTCTCTCCCGTTGCAGGGAGCGTCTTCAGGAGCGAAGTAATTTTATGCTAGCTGATCCGCCGGTATTTATACCTGGTTCTCGGTCCTTTCACTTTTTGACCGTTAACGGGCGTTGATGTTTATGTGTTGGGGAGGGGGGTTTGTGAGTTTTGACGTGAGTTTTGACGTGGTGTCACTTTTCACGAAAGTTCCGGTGCGGGAATCCCTGGCCATACTTCAAAGATTCACTAGCAAAGGACTACCACCAGACTTCCCAAAACTGATTGAATTCTGCCTGGAGAGTAACTACTTCCTATGGAACGGCGATATATACCAGCAAACAGAAGGAGCGGCTATGGGATCACCATTGTCTCCGGCCATCGCCAACATATTCATGGAAGACCTCGAGGAAAAAAGCGCTGGCATCCTGCAACCTCCCTCCCAAATGCTGGCTACGCTACGTGGACGACACCTTCGTCATCTGGCCACATGGAGAGGAGAAATTAGAAGAGTTTCACCGAGAATTGAATAACATAAACTCAGCCATAAAATTCACGAAGGAACTCGAGAAAGACGGACGCCTTCCGTTCCTTGACGTACTCGTGACGAGGAAGTTAGACGGAACTCTCGGCCACTCAGTGTACAGAAAACCTACGCACACTGATCGTTACCTCCACGCCACTTCACATCACCACCCACAGCAAAAGGCAGGTGTCATCAAGACTCTTTTCTCCAGAGCAGAAAGAGTGTCAGGCGCAGAATCACTCCCAGCAGAGAAAGAACACCTGAACAGAGCCATGAGAAACAACGCCTACGATAATGCCTTCATCAGAATAGCCGTGAGGAAAAGAGATTCAGACAACGAGATAAAGGAGAAACCAGCTGCTTTCGCCCTTCTTCCCTATGTCAAGGGCACGACCGATCGCATAGCACGCATCCTCAGAAAGAAAAATGTCGTCACCCGTTTCGGCACGGTGAAGCAGCTAAAGGACATATTCCCCTCACCCAAAGACAAACTCCCCCCTCTACTGACCGAAGGGGTATACGAAGTACCATGCAGCTGCGGCGGAAGCTACGTTGGCCAGACTGGACGTGCTATAGAAACACGTATAAAAGAACACCGACCATCAGTAAAAAACAAACAGTGGAAAACATCAGCCATTGCGGAGCACATCATGTCGGAGCCAGGACATAAAATAGACTTCGACAACACGAAAGTCCTAGCGAAGAAACAACATCTCTACTTCCCTAGGCTAATTCGTGAGTCTATTGAATTAGCGAAACGGCCACGGAATTTCAACCGAGACGACGGCTTCCACCTGCCAGATACCTGGAAACGCTTTTTGCGTGGGGGGGAAACAGTCACCAACGGTCAAAAAGAGAAAGGCAACCTACCACCCCCACCCAAACCCCCCCTCCCCAACACATAAACATCAACGCCCGTTAACGGTCAAAAAGTGAAAGGACTGAGAACCGGGTATAAATACCGGCGGATCAGCTAGCATAAAATTACTTCGCTCCTGAAGACGCTCCCTGCAACGGGAGAGAAACGTTGAGCCAAAAATGTCTCTCACGCAGTCCAGCCCGAGAACTACCTCTGCAAGTTTATTCAAATGTCGCGTATCAAGTTGTGTTATTAAGCGACGCTACGAAGTGTACCAGTGCTCAGTCTGGTTCCTCCCTGCCTCTCTAACGGTGCACTCCCAAATGATAGCCCAAATAGTCTTCTAACTTTCGCGGGTCGAACATACAGAATCAACAAGTGAATAAGGAACATTCCTCTGAAAATAGCTTCTTCGTCAAAATGACGGGAAGAAAGGAGGAATATTTTTGTATGGCTTTGAATCAGTCGCAAGGTTAGTCAACGTTGACCCGGCCAAAAACGAGCTTCGAAGCTTAAACGTCAGAATGACTCCCGCCAATGATTGTGCTCTCTTGAAAAAAACTCTCCCTTAGTGAAAATCATCTTACTGAAAAACTTTAAGATGCCATAATTCCTTATGTTTGTCATTAATGTTATCCATAACCAACCACTGACCCCGGAAACATACAACCTTCGCAATCAAATCATTGCCCTTATTACTTTTGATATAGGCTGTTTTTCTTGGTATTTACTCACGTGCTTATGATTTTGAACTTAATTTTGTAAATGAAAGTATATAGTGCTTTGAAAGTTAAAAACCATGCTATTTGTGACCTCCAATTATTTTTTTTAAGGTAATCTACCGGTTAAGGTAGGTTTTTGGATGGACACAACCACCAAACAATCATTTTATTACTCCTAACAAAAGACAAAATCCATCATCCTACTCTATATCAGGTCCCTCTTCATCTCTGACTACTTTCTTCCTCCCTTCATCCCGTCCAACATCCCTATCCTGTTCCTTCCCTTTCCTCTTTTGCCCAACATTCTCCCCTCTATCACAGTCTTCAGCATCCCACTGCCGGTCAACACCCCCTTCATCCACTTTTCCTGCCTCCATAGGATTGCTCCCAACAAACCCCTCTCTTCGCCCACCATACCAAGTACTTCCTCGTTTGTTTTCTTCTCTGTCCATTTCACCTTCTCCATTCTTCTCCACACCCACATTTCGAAGGCTCCAGTCTACGTCTATCCTCCTGCTTCAATGACCACGTTTCCGCGCCGTACATAGCTACGCTCCATATAAAAGTTTTTTCGAATCTTTTCTTAACATCCTTACTCAACGTCCCTGTCATCAACTCCCTCCTCCTTGTGAAAGCCTCTTCGCCTAGCGCAATTCTTCTCCTTACGTCCCTACTACTTTGACCGTGTTGGTCCAAAACACTACCGAGATACGTAAACTGTTCCACCTACTCTAGTTTTTGCCCTCCTATTTTAATGTTAAGCTTAGCCTTTTTCCTTCTAGAAAATCGCATAACCTTTGTTTTATTAATATTGATTCTCATCCCATACCTGTCGCACTGAATTTCCAATTCACTCAGCAATGCTTGCAACTCCTTGGCTGACTGACAAACTAAAGCTTGGTCATCCGTGAACCTAACTGATTTTACAAATTCCCCGCCCACTTTCATTCCTGCCTCCAGTCCTTCCCATGCCTCTTTAATCATTTCCTCTGCACACAGGTTGAACAGCAACGGTGATAATGGGCAACCATGCCTTACACCCCTTCCTAACACTTCCCAACCGGACTCCCCGTTGCCCACCCGCACCTGAGTAGTCTGAGAAATGTACAGGTTGCAGATTAGCCTCCTCTCCCTCCAATCTATTCCTATTTTCTTCAATATACACATTAGTTTTTCCCAATTCATTCCATCAAAAGCTTTTTCGAAATCTACGAAACAGGTAAATACCTCCTGGCTGTGCTCTTTATTCCTCTCGATTAATAATCTCATTACTGCAATGGCATCACGCGTACCTATCCCCTTCCTAAACCCAAACTGATCATCCCATAAGTAATCATTTGCCCTACTCTCTATCCTTTTGTTTATGATCCTGACAACAACTTTAGCTGCGTGAGATATCAAACCCCATAAAGCCTTTGCCTCCCACATTTTCCTAAATATTTCAATGATTCCGCGGGTATGTTATGAACCCCCACGGCCTTATTTAGTTGCATCTCCCTTATTGCCCTTTCTATCTCATTGTGTAGTATGACTGGACCTAAGCTGTCCTCCTCTACGTCATATTCTTTTTCAATGTCTAACTTTGTTGGTCTAAGTTCTTTACTATACAGTTCTTCTATATACTCCTTCCATATCTCTTGGATCTTTCCTGCGTCAGTTATTACCTTACCCGCCTTATCTCTAACTGTTAGCATAGCTCTTCCTTTATTACTTCCCGATAACGATTTAACTTTGCTGTACAGCGCACCGATTTCACCCTTCCTCTGCAGACTTTCCATATTCTCGCACTGCGTCTTCCACCATGCTTCCTTTGCTTTATTTGCTGCCCGCCTAAATTAATTGTTCAATTCTTTGTACTTCATTTTGCCTAATTCTGTATTTACATTCTTCCATTTTCGCCGCTCATCCATCTTTGTAATCATCTCATCCGTGATCCATGGTTTCCTAATCCTTTTAGCGTTAACGGTTCCAATAGAGTCTTTTGCGGTTTTAGACAACCCATTCTTGAATTTTCCCATTTTTCTTCGGTAGCTACTTAGCTCTTTACCATGATTTCCTCTACTGCCTGTTTGTATTCCTTCCTTTTCAAACCATTTAATGCTTCTACATTCCATTTTCTAACTCGCCGCCCCTGCCTAATCTTTTTGAAACGGACGCTACATTTCATAACAACTAAATTGTGGTCAGAGTCCGCATCCGCTCCCGGGAAGCTGTGCGAATTTATCCCAGTGTTCCTAAACCTTTGTCTAAACAGGATATAATCTAGCTGATACCTTTCTGAGTCACCTGGCATTTTCCATGTATACCTGCATTTTTTGTAGTGTCTAAACCAAGTGTTGGTGATGAGTAACCCCTGTCACCTGCAGAACTCAACTGCTTTCTCCCCGCGGTCATTCCTCGTGCCTAAACCATAGTCCCCCACCTCATCACAATCTCTTCCCTCGCCTACCGTCGCATTCCAATCCCCCGTCACTGTCAAATATTTCCCTGCGGGAGCACACGCGACCCTGTCCTCTAACTGATCGTATATCCTGTCCACCTCTTCTTCCTTGTGTTTGCTCGGTGGCATGTATACCTGAATAATGACCAAGTTCGTCGGTTCTGCTTTTATCTCTATTAGTAATAATCTATCCGTTACCTGCTCTATGTCGACTACGCTTCTTCCTACATTTTATTTAATGAAATGGCAACCCCTCGTTGGCTGTCGTCCCCGTCGCTGTATATTTTTCTATAGTTATCACTCCAGTAATCCCCGCTATCCTTCCAACTCACGTCGCATAGACCTAAAATATCTATTTTCCCCCTTTCCATCTCTCGCTTAACATTTTCCAATGTCCCTTTCCTCATCATTTTGCTAATATTCCACGCTCCTATTCTAACTAATTTTGTCTTCTGTCCTGCTGCTGCTGGTTTTCCCCTGCAAGGGTTTCGTGGGATGACGACCGCGCAAGCCTGGCCTCCCACGCTGCTGGGCACGACACACGGCCGATTGGGCCGAGCCCCGTAGTTGCCAGGACTCAAAATCTCTGTATTGTCCATCATATTTTTCTTGGGAATGATAATTGAGGTGGTTTCCTGTTGCCTTCCTCAATAGTGCGTTTAACGTGACACCATCACTTACTGGCCGCCCCACTGGGATCAGACGCCATTGCAGACGCCTCACTGAGGAACAGACGCTGCGTGGACTACCTTTCGTCTGGCTCCTAACCATCGACCTATCTGGCATGGGTGACCCTACCAGGAGCAATTATTATTACTCCCGCCAGCACAGCTCTAGGGGTCATCGGAACGCGCAAACCCTTCCACCACGTCAAGGTTGTAGTCCGGGTCGGGGCTTCCAATTATATAAATGAAAAAATAAGTGAAGCGTTTTTTTAAATGGAGAAAATATGCGTACGAAAGATTTTTTTTTTGAAACGTATCATATGAAAGATGGAGCCAAGAAAATTATATTTTTCTTTGTGATTTATTCGAATTTAGAGAGCTATATTTGTGGATAAGCTTGAAGGAAGTTTCTTGAGGAATAAACTTCCCCATTAATGCGTAATAAACGAATTTGACAAGAGTTAGAGTTCATAAATGGGTCAAGAATATGAATAATTTTTTATGATTGTATTTTAAGGTGTGCTTTGAGAGATGTGAGTGGTGATACCATTCATTAATCGAAATTCAAATGGAATTTCTCTTTAAATTGCGGCGAAAGTTGTGACATCCCCACAGATTTCACATTGAGCGAACGCATTGAAATTAAACTGGATGTGCTTTGATCAATATTTATATTCCAATCAATTATATTTCTACGTTACCATCATTGAGAGTGAAGCATTGTTTTTGCAAAAGCGTACAACCCTCGGTTCTCCGAATAATTACGCTTTACGTTACGCTTCTCCCATTACGCTTCTCAGAAAATACAATTAGTTCCAGCACCTCTAGAAATTTCGTGGAATATAACCTTCGCTAAATTTTGGATCGATGCGGAAACACCCACGGCCAGTACTCTGACCTTAAATCTTTTGATGCAAAACAGAGATTTGTTTGCCGTGTTCGATGCTTTGTCCTTAATTAAGTAAGCAATTATTCCATATATGTTTCTTTATGATAGTATTTCATCGCTTTCTCGTAAGCTTCTTACGTATTTTAACTACCCCGAGGGGCTAATGAAATTACTTTCATTCTCGCTTTTGACGAGTATATAAATATCCATGTTGTGAAATGAATTTATCTTTATGAAAAAATTAACATAATTTTCAATTACATCGACCATAGATTAGGATGGTTAAAGAGACTCGAAGCATTAAACGGCCCGAATCTACCGCAACCTTGAACCGCATCAATTATGCCAGTTTTCCTTTGAAGTTAACCTGAATGAGTGCAAGTTGATATGCCTTTAATTATTTTAAGAATCATTTTCCATTTCGTTCCAGCATTAATTAATTGGTGCATAAAACATTACGAAATCATGAGACGAATTCCAAAACGCCGCTGGCGGAATTCTTGGAATATATTGCGGCGTTCGAAATATTTGAATGAGAAAGTGTAATCCGGCTATGTGAATGCTGCCATTTAATTTATTTTAACGAGACCGCTGATTATTTGCTTGTCACACTTCAGGCATTCCGCTTAAGATCTCTTTAAGAGTTGATCTTATATTCTCGTCATTTGATGACATGATTGACATCTACTCTAGGAATTAAAAATATGATGAATCTGGTATGGGGGTAATATCATTGATATACATGTATTTCAAAGCTGGATGAAATGGATACAAGGCATGCGATATCGTCGAAACCATAGGGCAGTGTTGTGCTTTATGCATGAACGAAAGACAGATTGAATATGCAGCAAATTGATACCCTTACTCAAAATGATTATCTTTAAATGATATTCTTACTTGATGCCGATTATTGTGATCTGCGAGATGGTCTCTGCTAAACATTTTGTTGACTTTGGAAAAATTTCTTCAGCTTTGGCGTCATCGGACGATATTCTTTCATTATAATGGCCAAGCCAACAGTGATCGTATTCGGAACAATTTCAATTTCTCTCGCTTGAAAAAGGGAAAATCTGCCCAAGTGAAAACCTCGTCACAAACCAATTGCTGGAACGTTGCTGCAAATTATGCAGCAACAATTATACTCAGGTAATTGTAACAAAAAGGTGTTCACAGATCTGTGATCAATTGAGCTCACATCAGAATGATTGCCACATAATGAGGCATTAAATCAATTGGCTGGCCAAGATGGCTGTCGATTGGGACCCAAGAATTTGTTTGTCCAAATAAAATGTATATTACAATACAGTTTATATGGACAAACGATTCAAATTGATCAACACGATCAAATGTACAAGGTCTGTTAAAAAATTATCGTGACTTTTGTGTTTTTTCAAAAATTATTTATTTATTCATGAAAATCTATTTGGCCCCTTCAAGGTAGTCCCCATTAGATATTATACACTTATGCCAACGTTCTTTCCAAGCCTCGAAGAATTTCAAAATATCATTTCTTTTCAATCTTGTTCAGCTCCTCCTTCGTTGCAGTTTTTATCTCGTCTATCGTAGCGTCGTCCTTTCATTGGAGTCTTCAAGTTCATGAACAAGAGAAAGTCACTGGGGGCAGATCTGGGGAATACGGTGGCTGCGGCATCATTGGTGTGTGTTTTTGGCCGAAATTTCTCGCACAAGTAACGATGTGTGAGCAGGGGCGTTGTCATGGTGCATAAGTCAATATTTGTTCTTTCACCAATCCAGGCGTTTGTGTCGGATTGCTTCGCGCAAATTGCGCGTAACTTGCTGGTAATAATATCCCTTATTTACCGTTCTACTCTGTGGCAAGAACTCATGATGCACACTGCCCCCTGCAATCGAAGAAAACTGTAAGCAAAACTTTCACATTCGACCGAACTTGGCGCGCTTTTTCCGGTCTTGGCTGGTGCTGCAGCTTCCATTGGGTAGATTGAGCTTTAGTTACCACGTCATAACCATAAACCCATGATTCGTCACCAGTTATGACCCTCTGGAGCAACTTTGTGTCGTCGCGGTCATTAGCAATATCATGCATTGCTGTTTTTGGTACGAATATCGCGGCGACCCGTGTCATGCCCAAATCATTGGTAAAAATCGAATGGCACGAGCCAATCGATGTGTTTAGGTCCTCAAGAACTTCTTTCACAGTGATTCGACGATTTTCTTCACTTAATCAATGTTTTCGTCCGTTGTTGACGTGCTCGGGTGTCGGCGCGCTCTTCGTCGTTCACATCCTCTAGGCCCTCTGAGAACATTTTGTACCGCTGTTAAACGTTCAATCGGTTCAAGGTAGCTACTCCATAGTCCATAGTCAACATTCGTAATGCGTCCGCGCACTTAATTTCATTTTTCGCGCAAAATTTGATACAGATTCTTTGATCCATTTTTGGTGCAGGCAACAATCGGAGACAAGCCAAAACACGTCCAAGCAAAACAGTTGTCAAAAATTAAAGGAGCATTCAAAATGGCCGAACTTTACGGCGTAAGGGAGAGACGTAAGTATCATACATCACGCCACAAAAACATGAAATATATGTAACCCGCGGAAATTCAAAATTCGCGTGTGTGTGTATGTGTATGTGTTTGTGCATGTGTGTGTTTGTGTGTGTGTTTGTGTATGTGTGTTTGTGTGTGTGAATGCAAGGCTGCATATTCGGGGAAGAATAATGTGGTGGTTTCCCATTGCCTTCCACATCGCAGTATTGATACCGTGAACTTAACTCTCGCACGCAGCTGTGGCAGCTGATGCCGAGTGCCACCAGTGCCTAATAGTGAAACTTCTGCCTTTCACCATGGGTTCAGGGTAGCATTTCAGTAGTAGTATTTTTTCACATACCCTCGCCCCGAAATACAATTATTGTATTTTTTCTGTTAATGAGTGGTTGCCGGCGGATAAGGGACAGCTCAAGGAACCCACGGCTCAGGCACGTGTTACAAGAAACAAGAACATCCTCACCAACCAACCACGAAGAAGTCACCGATGAGAAAATTTTAATTTCCTTTTATTCTCATTTGATTCTGATTAATGTCAATTTCAATGAAATTGACAGAGTATCTAAAAACCTATGGTGGTGCATTTTGATTTTCCTCACTCTTACAAAAAAGTTTCTTATACAACAAAAGTCTTCAAACTTGATAGAATTATGTAGACGAGTAAGTACTTTTCCTCAATTTGAAGTAACCTGACGATAAATGAACTTATTGAAGTTAACAGATTCTGTTCATTTCCTGCGTTCGCACGTTTAACGAGAAAAAATGAAGGTATGTAGTGCGCCAACACCCGTGCCAGCGGGAGCAGATAATTACTTTTTACTCGGTATATTTCCACTAAGTTATCTTCCCGGATAAAGAAATCCACCAAAGGTACTTTAGTGGTTCGTATAAAGGTGCCATATTAATGAGGAAATTCCTTGGAATTGACGAGGGTATAAAAAAAACTTTCGTATGCAAATTCAAGAGGTTGATTGAGAGGGTTGGTGAAATAAAACAAACTGAAGTTGTGAGGAGTGAGATGAAAATTCTTACAGAAAGCCTTTTCTTCGGAGAAGCTCGAGTTTTCCGTTTGAAAATGTATGAAGAATATTTCATCATCAAAGAACCGCTTGTTAAACACTTTTTGTAATGCCTTTTTCCATTGGAGCGACTTCATTTATTTGCCTACGTGCTTTCTTCCTCGAAAATGAACTTTTTTTTGTCCTTATCCCTCCTCCTACGCAAAAAAATTTGGGATTCATTAGTCCACGCTTTGCGACTCGTAGTTTTTCAAAGGAACACTTTAATCGCAAATTGAGAGTTTGTTGTACCAAATGGGAGGAATCCGGAATGTACCAAAAAACCGGACTATCCGAACTCTGGCTTTGCGCATGACGCCTACTCACATCCGGACGGCAGTGATTCAGAAGGCAGTTCAGGAAAGAGAGGCTAATGGCCGCCGTGTCCGTCGCGGGAACTTGCGAGGCGTCTCGCTGGAAGTGCTCTCAAATGCACGGTGCTTCATCGTCAAGGCACCGAGGACATTACGACCCAACGGAGAAATATCCTATTTCTAAGTGAAGAAAATTGCTACAAATCCAACCCCTTAGCAAAAAAATACCAAGAACAGAAAGAAACTGCCACACAAATAATAGAAAACTTACGGAAACTTTATCGAAATCAAAACACAATTTGAGAGCCCTATTAAATATAATTCAACATGCTAAAATCCATTCCAAAAGGGACAGTCAAATATGATATGTATGTGTTGTAACCAACAGTGGTCAAAGCAATCTCTGTCTGGTAACTGTGGTACTTTAAATTTCCTCATAGCTTTGAGGTAGCCAGGAATCACTCCATTCTCGCCAATAATTTCCAGGAATAAAATGAAAAATAGCAATGTTATATACATAATAATAGCTCAAGTCCACTGGAATGATACCAAAATTGGATATTAGGGAAATTCACGAATCAATCAACATGCGGAATCATTTTTCCAAATACAATTCACGAACAAAACTGCTGAAAACAAGTTAAAATCAGCAATTTTCCTTAATATTTACTCCAATTATTTTATTCCCCAATTACTTCCTTGTGAATTATCCATTCATTCCTAATTACATTCCTTGATACCGTGTGGCGGCTAGCACTGTAATAGTTAATTAATGCTCATTGATACACAGTGCCAAGTGCCCCTAAAAACGCGAACAAAACATACGGCGAGGGAATAACTCGACGAAACGGGATAGGACTGAGGAAAGAAATGTTCGCTGATTTTGGACAAGAATTTAGCAACTACGAATATATGAATTTTCTGCTCAGTTTTGGTAAAGAAGTGGCGAGGCTCATGGGATATCCTTAATTGAAATTAGAACGCCCAAACAGGCCCCAGCTGATAGTTAGCACGATACTGAAATTTCGCGGTGATATTCCGCAATAATTATTAATTATAATTGGTGGATAAGGTGCTCTCGCCAGGATATTTGAGCCCTAAGGAGAACACTATCATACCCACATGATAACATATATGTATAATCAAATAAAGAGATGGATCATTAATTGTACCATTTAATAACAATATGCTACGTCTGCGCCTAGATCAATAACTGACTCACAGTCAGAAAAGGTCCCATAGAAGTTTCCGATTATAGTAAGATGTAATCCTGAGTAAGAGGCCGCAGATTTTAGTTTCACCGATCATATATTTGTACCGTTATATTAGGCAGTTCCAATGTCCGGCGTATAATGAATCCACTACGCCGCAGAGTCCAACAGGAGGGAGGTGTTGGATTCTTGTCGTCCTGGTGTATACCAGGCGGCGCTGGCGGTGAAGGCGGCCGTCAGTAATACGGGCTGCTCCAAGCTACGCATTGTGGCTCATGTCGGGACAAACGACGCCTCGGAACGTGGATCTGAAGAGATCCTGCGCTCCTTTAAGGAGATACACTCGGAGGTGAAACGAGTCGAGGCAGAGTTGAAGGTCCCTATTAAGTATATATAGCATTGTGCCGCGTATAGACCGCGGAAGGCTCGTTTGGAGCCGAAGTGAGGGTTTAAATCAGAGATTGCTGGGATTTTGCCGGAAAATCGGAGCGGACTTCGTTGACCTGAGGCCTGTCCTCTCATCGTGTCGGGTACCCCTTAATCGCTCCGGGGTCCATAATACTGCCGAGGCATCGCAGTTGGTAGCGCGTAGGTTACACGAACACGTTTCGAGGGTTTAGCAAAGCTGGTAGGCAGCGCGTAGGTCATAAATTGGGATAAATAAACTAAATATCAGCGCTTTTTGCCAATTGAGATCAGGTTATGCCTCTCAAATCCCCAAAAAAATTGAACAGACAAACAGTTGCGTTAAAACAACTTATAACCCACGTAAATTTAATAAAATTGGTGCCTCTAAATACATATAAGATAGCAATGCGAGTGAATGTAATTCTTTTGCCTCTGGTAACCACGAATCGTCTCAGAACAGTTTTCTTAACGTACATAAAACCGAAAAACAAAAAGTAATTGACCAAGTTATAATTATAACATTAAACTGCCGTAGCATTAGAACAAAGTATCGGATATTTAACATATTTTTGTCTGTACAAACGCAGACAGTAGTTGGAACGGAAAGTTGGCTAACGGGTGATATAGCAAACAATGAGGTTTTTCCAAACGGTTTCATAATTTACAGAAGGAAATAACCAAATAGATTGGGTGTGGCAGTATTCATTGCAGTAAAGCCACATCTTAGTAGCCAACGATATGAAAGACACGTAAATGACATAGAAAGCGTTTGGTGCAACATTAAGGACTAAAATGGCAGAAGCCGATTCGTGTGTTCATTTTATAGACCCCCAGATTCTAACACAGATGTTCTACTCATGCTCGGCGAACAAATATCCACTCTCAGCAGCAGACATAGCAATAGAATTATTATAATCGCTGGTGATACAAATCTACCATCAATTGACTGGGGCAACTACTGCGTAGGAAAACCTGCCAAAAACCGAGATTCATGCCAAGAGCTCCTTCATATATTCACAAAACACTCCTTAGAACAAATTCTTAAATCACCAATACGGGGCCAAAGCATACTAGATATCTTTGCGACTTCTATGCCCGAAATCATTACTAACATTGAAATAATAAACGGAATCAGTGACCATAAGGCTATTCTTGTAGAGTTAAAAACTAAGTTCGTCAAAATAAACAAAGAAAAGCGTAAAATATACCTATACAGCAAGGCAAATTTTAACGGACTACGAGAATATTTAAAAATAAAATTACCAGAATACAAGGCAAAAACACTGACAACCAATACAGAGAACACTTGGAATTATTTCTTAAATATTTTACGCGAAGGAATGAAGGCGTACATCCCGTCCAAACTCAAATGCGACACTAAGGAACCTAGATGGTACAACGGGGAAGTGAGATCGGCATTAAAAAGGCAAAGAAAGCTACAGTCAAATTTTAAAAAGAGTTTAAAAAGTGACGATATAGTTTATATGAATACATCCAAACAGCAACTAAAACAATGTCGTAGTAAGACGAAAAGTATTATGCGCACAGCACTACACTCTTTTAAATCTAAAATGCTAAGCGAATATCTTGAGGGAAATCCAAAGTCATTCTGGTCCTATGTTAGGGAAATACGGGGTAAACGTCCAACTGTTCATTCTTTGAAGACAGAAAATGGAGATCACATTACAGATAGCGTGAAAAAGGAAAATATTTTAAACCATTTTTCCACAGCGTCTACAATAAAAACACAAACACACCAAACGATCCTCCACACCCACCCGGGGAACACATGAGCGATCTTACACTGACCAAGCAGGGAATAGTACATCTGCTCCGTGGTATCAAAGCACACAAGGCACCTGGTCCGGAAGAAATACCTGCTAGAATATTAAAGGAATTAGCTGAAGGCATTGCCCCATTTTTACATATTGTTTTTCTAAAATTGATAGAAGAAGGCTCAGTGCCTCGCGACTGGAAGCTAGCCCATATAACTCCCCATCTATAAAGGCGGCGATTGGGATAAACCAACCAATTACCGACCCATTTCTTTAACATCGATCTCTTGTAAACTATCGGAACAAATTATTGTGACTAACATTATGAGATTTCTTGATAGTAGGAAAATACTAATCCACAACCAGCACGGATTTAGGAAAAGCAGATCTTGCGAAACACAACTTGGTCTTCAAAAAGCCTCCGACAAAGTCCCACACCATAAATTGTTACATAAACTTAAATACTATGGGATCAACGAGAAAATAATAAATTGGATTAGAGACTTCTTGTCAAACCGCAAACAAACAGTAGTCATAGATGGGTTGTGCTCAACGGATACAGATGTAACTTCGGGCGTCCCCCAGGGAAGTGTAATAGGGTCTCTTATGTTCTTAATATACATTAATGATTTAAGCGCACAGGTTGGTAGCAATCTGAGGTTATTTGCTGACGACACGGTGGTGTACAGGGAAATAAGGAGCCAAAGATCGCGAGCTACTATCTAGAGACTTAGACAATATCTTGGAATGGTGCAATAAATGGGGATTAACACTTAATATAGAGAAATGCGCAGTTTTGAAATTTTGGAACAAAGGAAGCGAGGAACAGGATATAAACTACAAAATAGAGGGTTCAGTATTGACTACGGCAAATCAAGTTAAATATTTGGGGGTTGTTCTAACACCACGCCTTTCATGGGGAGCACATATCAGGAGAATATGCGGATCAGCTTTAAAGAAACTTGGCTTCATAAAACGGGTGTTGGGGAAATGTAACGAAAACGTTAAAGAGAGGTGTTATATTGCTCTAGTTAGACCTCATTTGGAATATTCCGTAAGTATTTGGGATCCGTGGGACAATATTTGGCAAAAAGAATTAGATAAAGTCCAGAGAAAATCCGCTAGATTCGTTAAAAATTGCTATGATAAGAACACAAGTGTGACAGGTCTCTTAGGGGATTTAGGCTGGGAACCACTTGAAGTGCGGAGAGAACAAGCGAGGCTTAGACTTTTCGAAAGGTTCAGAACAAACGAGTTTAACTATGACACTGAAGGAATTATAATGGCCCCACACTACTTAGGTAGATCAGACCATAAAGATAAAATTAGGGAGATAGATTCCAGGACAGATAGGTACAAATACTCATTCTTTCCTCGAACAATCAGAAATCATAATAGTAAGAAACCGAAGTCACTTTCGAAATATTGAAAACATTGAATTTACAAGTCGGAGCAAAGTTAAACACTGCAAAGCTGTTAGGTATACTTTCAGGTGCGTGTCTATGTAAGATGTAGATTGAGTGTTTGCATGTGTGTGGGGTGTAAGTGTTCATGCATGAATGTATGCCATGTTTTTTTTGTGGATATATGATTTTGTGGTTATTGCATGCGGTTTTTTTTTCTTTTTCCTTTCTAAATTATGGGTGGTGTCCTAACACCCCACGCCACACGCCCTAGAGGCGGCTTGCGGGGTATTAAGTAGATGTAGATATATATAATTAATACTGGCGCAATATAACTCGTAACGGATATTAAGAAAAGACTCGTTAAAATACAATTTTTACGAGTCTTTTCTTAATATCCTTACTCAAAGTCCCTCTCATCAACTCCCTCCTCCTTGTGAAAGCCTCCTTGCCTAGCGCCATTCTGCACCTTACGTCCCTACTACTTTGACCGTGTTGGTCCAAAATGCTTCCAAGATACGTAAACTGTTCTACCTGCTCTAGTTTTTGCCCTCCTATTTAAATATTTGGCTTAGGCTTTTTCTTTCTAGAAAATCGCATAACCATTTTTATATTAATATTGATTCTCATCCCATACCTGTCGCACTGAATTTTCAATTTACTCAGCAATGCTTGCAACCCCTTGGCTGACTGAAAAACTACAGCTTGATCATCAGCGAACCTAACTGATTTACGAATTCTCCGCCCACTTTCATTCCTACCTCCAGTTCTCCCCGTGCATATTTAATCATTTCCTCTGCGTACAGGTTGAAAAGCAACGGTGATAATGGGCAACCCTGCCTTACACCTCTTCCTATCACTGGCCAACCGGACTCCCCGTTCCCCACTCGCACCTATGCAGTCTGATACATATAAAGGTTGCGGATCAGCCTCCTATCCCTCCAATCTATTCCTATTTTCTTCAATATACTCTTGAGTTTTTTCCAAATTCACTCTAACAAACGGTTATTCGAAATTTGCAAAACAGGCAAAACCTCCTGGTTGTATTCTATATTCCTCTCGATTAATTGTCTCATTACTGCAACGGCATCACGCGTACCTCTTCTCTTCCTTAAGCCAAACTGATCATCCCCTAAGTAATCATTGGCCCTACTCTCTATCCTTTTGTTTATGATTCTGAGAACAACTTTAGCTGCGTGGGACATCAAGCTTATTGCCCTGTAGTCCTCACAAGGTGCAGCCTTTACCTTTTTCGGAATAGGAACTAAAACTGATCTCACAAAGTCTTCCGGTCAGATTTCTTCCTAATAATTACTACGAATCAGCCCATATAGCCTCTTCCTCCCACATTTTGCTAAACATTTCAAGAGTTCCGTAGGAATATTATCCACCACAATGGCCTTATTTAGTTTCATATCCCTTAATGCCCCCTCTATCTCATCGTCGAGTATGCCTGGACCTAAGCCATCTTCCTCTACGTCATGTTCCTTTTCTGTCTAAATTCGTTGGGGTAAGTTCTTTACCATATAGTTCTTCTATATGTCTTCCATTTATCTTGGATCTTTTCTGTGTCCACTATTATCTTACCCCCCATAACTTTAACTGTTAGCATAGATCTTCCTCTCTTACTTCCCGATAAAGATTTAACTTTGCTGTACTGCGCACCAATTTCACCCTTCCTCTGCTAACTTTCCATATCATCGCACTGCGTCTTTCAACATGCTTCTTTTGCTTTATTTGTTACCAGCCTCAAGTTATTGTTTTAATTTTTATTCTTCATTATGCCTAACTCTGTATTTACATTCTTCCATTTTCTCCGCCCATCCATCTTTGTAATCATCTCATCCGTGATCTATGGTTTCCTAGTCCTTTTAGCGTTAACGGTTCCAATAGTGTCTTTTGCGGCTCTAGAACAACCTTTCTTGATACTTTCCCATTTTTCTTCGATTGTATTTATCCCTTTACCATCCTCTAGAATTTCTTCTACAGCCTGTTGGTACTCCTTCCTTTTTAATCTATTTAATGCTTCTACGTTCCATTTTTTAAACCGCCCGCCCTTGCCTTATCTTTTTGAAACGGACGCTACATTTCATGACTGCTAAATTGTGGTCAGAGTCCGCATCCGCTCCCGGGTAGCTTTGCGAATTTATCACACGGTTTCTAATCATGTGTCTAACCAGAATATAATCTAGCTGATAACTTTCTGAGTCACCTGGCATTTTCCATGTATATCTGCGTCTTTTGTGGTGTTTAAACCAAGTGTTGGTGATGCTAACCCCTGTCACCTGCAGAACTCAACTGCTTTCTCCCCGCGGTCATTCCTCGTGCCTAAACCATAGTCCCCCACCTCATCACAATCTCTTCCCTCGCCTACCGTCGCATTCCAATCCCCCGTCACTGTCAAATATTTCCCTGCGGGAGCACACGCGACCCTGTCCTCTAACTGATCGTATATCCTGTCCACCTCTTCTTCCTTGTGTTTGCTCGGTGGCATGTATACCTGAATAATAACCAAGTTCGTCGGTTCTGCTTTTATCTCGACTCGTAGTATTCTATCCGTTATCTGTTCTATGTTGATTACGCTTATTCCTACCTCTTCATTTAATACTATGGCAACCCCTCGTTGGCTCTTGTCTCGTATTCTCTGTGTTATCCATCATTTAAATCTTGGGAATGATAATTGAAGAGGTTTCTCGTAGCCTTCCTCAATAGTGCGTTTAACGTGACACCATCACTTACTGGCCGCCCCACTGGGGTCAGACGCCATTGCAGACGCCTCACTGAGGAACAGACGCTGCGTGGACTACCTTTCGTCTGGCTCCTAACCATCGACCTATCTGGCATGGGTGACCCTACCAGGAGCAATTCTTATTACTCCCGCCAGGAATCTTCTAGGGGTCAACGGAACGCAAAAGCCCTTCCACGACGTCAAGGTTGTACAGGGTCCGGGAAGGGATAGTCCGGGGAGGGATATATATCTGTGTTTGAGTGTGTGTGTGAGTGTGTGTTTGAATGTGTGTGTGAGTGTGTGTGTGAGTAAGTGTGTGAGGTTAACAAATAAAGCAAATGAAGCATGTTGGAAGAAGCAGTGCGATGATATTGAAAGTTTTCAGAGGAAGGGTGAAATTGGTGCGCTGTACAGCAAAGTTAAATCTTTATGGGAAAGTAAGAAAGGAAGATCTATGCTAACAGTTAGAGATACGGGGGGTAAGTTAATAGTTGACACAGAAAGATCCAGGATAAATGGAAGGAATGTTTAGAAGAACTGCATGATAAAGAACTTACACCAACTAATTTAGACAGAAAAGGAACATGACGTAGAGGAAGATAGCTTAGGTCCAGGCATACTCGACGATGAGATACAAAGGTCATTAAGGGAGATGAAACCAAATAAGGCCGTGGGGGTGGATAACATTCCTGCGGAACTATTGAAATATTGAGAAAACTTTGGGAGGGAGAGGCTATATGGACTGATCCGTAGTATTTATGAGGAAGGAATCTGGCCGGAAGACTTTGAGAGGTCAGTTTTAGTTCCTATTCCGAAAAAGGTAAAGGCTACACCTTGTGAGGACTACAGGACAATAAGTTCGAATTCCCACGCAGCTAAAGTTTTTCTCAGAATCATAAAGGAAAGGATAGAGAGTTGGGCAAATGATTACGTAGGGTATGATCAGTTTTGGTTAAGGAAGGGAAGAGGTACGCACGATGCCATTGCACTAATGAGATTATTAATCGATAGGAATATAGAACACAACCAGGAGGTGTTTGCCTGTTTCGTAGATTTCGAAATAGCGTTTGATAGAGTGAATTTGGAAAACTAATGAGTATATTGCAGAAAATAGGAATAGATTGGAGGGAAAGGAAGCTAATCCGCAACCTGTACATGTCTCAGACTGCTCAGGTGCGGGTGGGGAACGGGTACTCTGGTTGGGCAGTGATAGGAAGAGGTGTAAGGCAGAGTTGCCCATTATCACCGTTGCTGTTCAACCTGTATGCAGAGGAAATGATTAAAGAGGCATGGGAAGGACTGGAGGCAGGAATGAAAGTGGGCGGGGAATTTGTAAAATCAGTTAGGTTCACGGATGACCAAGCTTTAGTTTGTCAGTCGGTCAAGGGGTTGCAAGCATTGCTGAGTGAATTGGAAATTCATTACGACAGATATGGTATGAGAGTCAATATAAAGAAAACAATGTTTATGCGATCTTCAAGAAAGAAATAGGCGAAGCTAAACATGAAAGTAGGAGGGCAAAAACTAGAGCAGGTAGAACAATTTACGTATCTCGGAAGTGTTCTGGACCAACACGGTCCAAGCAGTAGGGACGGAAGGAGAAGAATTTCGCTAGGCAAAGAGGCTTTCACAAGGAGGAGGGAGTTGATTACAGGGACGTTGATTAAGGATATTAAGAAAAGACTCGTAAAAACTTTGATATGGAGGGCAGCTAAGTACGGCGCGGAAACGTGGTCATTGAAGCAGGAGGAAGGACGTATACTGGAGGCGTTTGAAATGTGGGTGTGGAGAAGAATGGAGAAGGTGAAATGGACAGAGAAGAAAACAAACCAGGAAGTACCTGGTATGGTAGGAGAATTGAGGGTTTTGTTGGGAGAAATCCTTTGGAGGTATGAAAAGTGGATGAAGGGGGTATTGACCGGCAGTGGGATTTGGAAAAGTGTAATTGAAGGGAGAATGTTGGGCAAAAGAGGAAAGGGAAGGGACAGGATAGGGATATTGGACGGGATGAAGGGGGGAAGAAAGTACTCAGAGATGAAGAGTGACCTGATGCAGAGAAGGATGCTGGATTTCGTGTTTTGTTAGGAGTCACAAAATGTTTAAATGTTCAAAATGTTTTATTTGGTAAATGTTTCCATCCAAAAACCTAGCTTAAGCGGTATTATGTCATAATAATGTATACATACTAAGTGATTCCTGAAGGCTCCGCATATCATGGGACTGATTCGTCGTCCTCCCCTCCTACATGAAATAACACGTAACTGAATCATGGTTAATCAAACCAAAATTTTCAAGGAAAATCAGAATTGTCTCTATTCCTACTTCGTACTATTTGCGAAAAAGGAATCCCAAGACCGTGCAGTTGCATAATTCAAAGCTGGAGTTGTACCAGCCATAAATTGGCGCAACGTGGTGTATGTATGTAGAATGGCCTGTTTTCTTTTACTTGTGAACGAATTAATAATGTACTCCACGTTGTTGTTTGTTGCTTATCGTCGAGTTTTCAACCTGAAATGTGTTGACGCAAAGAATGTTTCTTAGACTCGGGTCGGCAAGTGCGCGTCTACTCAACCCGACCCAAGCTTCAAAGCCACCTTCTTCTATCTGAACGCACCCACCCCGAATTGGGACCGGAATTAATACCGCAGAAGACCTCTACTGTCACAGGTGTCGAACTTGGGTCACCGAGGTGGGAAGCCAATGAAATGTCCGCTCCCCGCCAACGTGGTTTTCGGTCGAGATGGCGGGTTAGTGCTTTCGGCCGTCGCTCGCTCATCCGGCGCAATCGAAACGAGAAGAGTGCCTTGCCAATTTACCTATCGCTGAAAAAATCGCTTCGAAAAGCTCCCCGGAAAGAGTGCCTCGTGAAATTTCCTACGCGAAGTGGCGGAGCAGGTGCAGGAGCAAATGCGCTTCCCCTCAGGATTCGCGGGGAAGCGCATTTGCTATTCGTACAGATTTTAGGAAGATTTATTTTTGTTTTTTTATAGCTCTTACATCAGTAACACTCCAAAATGATATAGAAATCATGACGCGTTCATCAATAATCAATATTTGCATGCAATTTCTTTAGATCACATTTACGCTGAAATCAGTGACCACCGTGTGCGGCCTTGCATCATGAAGTACTATAGAAACGACAGAAACGGGAAGCTGGTAGTGACTTGCATTGCCACAAAAATAGCATCGGTTATTACGTGCATACCAACATGTTAAATATACACTTCAACTTACCCTAGTAGCATGATTTGTCACACTTCGGGTAACGATAAAAATTGAAGTTGAAATAATTTTTTGGTTCAGAACATATTCACCTGTTTCTATGAATCAGTCGGCACGCATTCATAGACGATGAAATACGGTAAAATCCTAATTTTCAAGAAATATGGCCACCCTACGCGAGGAACAAAATACGTGGCGCTGCTCGCGGCAGGCCGGCGTCGGTCTCCGCCGCGCCCAGGGCGGCCGCGCGCCGGCCACCCCTCCAATATCCACGCGGGAGTCTCCGGAAGAATATCCGTGAGGAAGAATATCCGTGAGGAGCGGTGAGTGAGTGGGTCGCACGAAAAGGGACGATTTGGTGAACCTGTTTGTGGTCGCGCCGCATCCGGAATGTGGTCGAGAGCACACGGGGAGAATGGAGGAAGCCCTCCAAAATGGATGCACGTGTGGTGGATGGGCGGGTGCGAATTATTCCCCCCCTCCTGACAAGGGTACCGAACCTTCGTGTGGAGTTCCGGGAAGCGGTAGAGGCGACTTCTAGTACGCACTCGTGAACGCCCGGACCCCCTCCCCAACCGATCTTGGCCGATGCCGGCCGGCCGGGCCCCCGCCCCCACCTCTTTTCATGTCCCATTGGAGTGTTAGCATTGTTCTCACGTCACAGTTCGCCGCGACATCGCTTCTACGTTACGCACTCGCGTTCGCATGCGAGGCGCTAATCGTCGCAAATGCGTCTCAGCGCCATGTCTCGCATGCCTTAAGACGACTGCTGCTCAATATTGCAGTGAGGCATCTCACGAAACCAATGCGTGCCAGTAGATACAGGAAACGTGTTGCCGTAGTGCTATTGATTTTTTTAAACTTAATGTTTGTGATTTTATTTGAAAAACGTTCCTTGGAAACTTCAGGAGAGGCCGGTTTTAGCCGCCTGGGAGGCGGCATAAATGCCCCCCCGGCGGTATACAATAAGTCCTGAAATGCATATCTTTAATTAAGGTCGCCGAAGGCATTTGTACAAATAATGAGTTACTTTATATTTTTCTCAAGGGAAACAAAAAAATGTAATTGCATATGATAACTTATGGAGCACCCGATTAATCGCGTTGTTGAAAAGGATATTTTTGCGCATTGAAATCATATCGGAATTGATATCTACTGTTTTTGTGATTTTAAAATGGACTCGTTTTTTCTTTTTATTAGATTAATAAATTAAAATAAGAAATTGAAAATATACTCATTCTTCCATTCATTAAATTACCGTTGGGGTCTTCGTAATAATTTCAAGAGGGATAAGTTACTTTTGTATGATTTGCTTTGGATAGACAAACTGATGATCAGAGTCATTTATTTCAGTCTTTAATTCCTGATACATTTGTTAGTAAAATTAATATCGCGAGGAATGACGCGGAATTATCTAATTTGTAAAAATTAATGGTCATGAAGTTGATGTGACAGTAGTTATTAAATATTTCAAAAGTTCAATATGCAGGTTGCTTAAGGAATATGAACTGTGTTCAATATAGTTCTTTGCCATTCGGCAATGTTTTGAACTTCTGTCTGAAACTGCTTACCTGAAAAAGGTGGGGATCGGTATGTTGCGGTGGCTAACGTACTTGCCTTCCACCCCGAGGGCTCGGGTTTGAATGCCGGCGGCGGCAGATATTTTTAAGCGGTATCCCGATCCCTGCTTGAAGTGCTTTGTGGAGGGCACTTTGAGTGAGTACGCCGTTCGTCGGATGGGACGCTATGCTGCGGATCCCTTGGCGCCTTTCGTAAAGAGTAGGCTAATGCCGACGCCGGGTTTCTTTCCACCCTTCATCCTTTCCTGTCCATCCCCAATGACCCAAATGACCTCAACTGTCGGTCGCCTCCCCTAAATACTACTGCTACTACTGCGAGGATGCAGATACCTGAGTTCACGCTCGCGGAAGAACGATGAAGTTAACGTCTCGAAATAAAATGGGTCCTCAGCGTCAGGTGCTAGTTGATAGCTGATAGAAACGCGGAGAGAATTTAAAAAGCATATTTTTTTAGTTTCCCTAATTTTTCTGATAATTAAGCAAACCTTTGTATTGCGTGTCCCGTGCCGGATCGATAAAACTTGCGTTTCAAATGCTATTGAATGCACAGATCTCTTTCTCAGAAACTATTGGGCGTTGCGGTGTGAGCCCTAGTACGACTCAATCTTATTTTTCCTGCTTCGCTCAATAACGAACATGGGGGGCAAGTTTGCGGGAAGTGGATTGCGACCATCTTGAGAATGCTCGGAAGACTTCTTGGTGTTAGAATTAAACGAGGAAGACGAGCATGAGCAAAGATTAAGGTTTGTGGAAAACAAACGAGAGTAGACTCGTCTTGAGTCCTGATGAACCAACCCCTCGCAGAGAACGCCCGTGGTAAGGATGCGGAAGGATGGAAAGCCAAACAAAAACGCGTTTCACTTCGGAGGCAGCGAGGAAATAATGATGGAAGGGATCTCCTCGGGGAGCGTTTCTGTTACCGAAGATTGCGAATGGCAAATTGATGCCTTCGTCAAGTGTTGTTGCTGTCCTCTAAATGACGCTCCATGCTATGGGAATAGATGGTGCACGGGGTCTTCTTCCCGATTTATCGTCACTAGTTGTTAATCATTACTTATTTCTCGATTGAGGGTTAAGTTTCAACGCATTAAGTCCATGTCAGGGAAAAAACTCATTGTTTGCCTGATTCCTTATTTTACTCGTGGCCAAGCAAGAGGCATCATCGCAACCAGCCAGCCTTAACTAGGGCCATTCTCTAGAGCAATCAGTGATCGAAAACCCCTTCCTCCCTCGTTGGAGTGGCGTATTTTATCGGGAGATAACTGGGGATGAGGATCGTTTTACTCTAGCACAGGATTTAGATTGCATTACTAAATGGTGTTCTAACTGGGGATTGACACTAAATTATAATTAATGTTCGGTGGTAAATTTCTTTAAAAGATCAACGGGATTTGCTTACAAATTAGCTGGAGTTGACCTAGAAGTAGTTGATACAGTAAAATACCTAGGTGTCACATTCACAAAAGACTTAACTTGGGGGACTCGTATACGTAAAGTCGGTGGTCAAGCGTATAAAAAATTGGGATTTATTAGACGCACTGTCGGCAAAAGTGACTCGAAGGTCAAGGAACGTTGTTACCACGCTCTTGTAAGGCCTCATTTAGAATCCGCATGCAGCGTGTGGGATCCGAGTGAAAAAGGCCTCCTTCGGGAAATTGAGAAGTTTCAACGCCGGGCAGCCCGTTTTATAAAAAAATCTTAAGATAAAACGCAAAGCGTCACCGAAATGCTCATGGAGTTGGGTTGGGAATCATTTGAAAAGAGACGATTTAATGCAAGATTGAACTTATTAAATAAATTCAGATCCGCATGTTTCAGCACCGAGGTCCCGCAAATTATTCGTACTCCTACATACATTGGTCGCTTGGATCATGCATATAAAGTCTGGGAAATAGATGCCAGAACTAGCTGACTCAAGGACTCCTTCCCACGGACAATACGGGATAGCAACAGCAGGGTTATAGACGGCAAAAATTCCACTTGCCACCCTCAGCGTCTAGGGAATTATTAGTTAGTTAAAGTCTAGCCACACGCCCTTGCGGCGGCTTGCGGGGTATTATGTAGATGTAGATGTATGTTAATTGGGATGTCGGTGAAATTCAACGAGTTTGTGAACGATAGTCGTATCAGGAATATTATAAGATTTCATTATTTTTCACGTTTATGACTCCGTGTCGTGAGGTTAGTGCGCTGCTCAGCTTATTAGTTAACTACGGTTTCTCCATATTTGGAGGTATTTGGCGGTGATAGACTCTCTGGATGCCGTCGTCACTTGATGAGGGTAGAAAATAAAGTTCAATGTTTCTTTTGCCACCCTCATCATGAAGGAATTCCACGGAGTTAAGCCTGAAACTGTTATGTCTGTCATCACTTCCGGGAGTTTCTTTTAGCCAGCCGTTGCTGCATTAATCTTTTGACCCAGTGAGTGTGAATGGCCTGTATGGAAACTTTCAAAAACTTCGCGTTACTTCATTTAGTTTTTTTTCTGTGGAAATATCGTGGCCGTTCTTATCATGATGTGAACATCAGCAGGTGGCAAAATGTTGTCAAAAACAGGTATTTAAAGAAAATGGGGAATACTTTCTACTGGTTAAGTATATGAATACAATTTTAATTTTCATATCAATGTCTGTAGAATAGTTGGCGGTGCATTCACGGTTTAATGATTTTCACCGTTTAATGCATCTGTACTTAAATGAGGTTCCCCGTTCAGGTTAGGACGTGTACATACGGAGCGAAAATGGACCCTATTCCTAAGTAACGAATTTCAGTGCCATGCGTATGTTAACTCGGCACATTAAAGTACCTAGTTATTTGTCTCGTCAGAGTGTAGGAATCATATTTGGGAGCAAGGGAGAAATTAGCAATTGGATATTTTTGTGTATGTTATATAGAAGCCTTTTGTTTTTTCTTAACTGTATTTATGTATTGAAATACATTTATTAGTAGCGAAAGATGGGGCGCAAAAGTGCTTAAAAACCTTCAAAGCCCCCTGGCTTTCCGATACTTATTTCTCTCTAAACTATGCGGTCATATTGCCTTCGTGTCGCAGTGTCGCGTTCAAATTGCGATATCTAAATAGTGATGTGGCATCGAGTTGCCGCCTCCGTATCTCGCGTCCCACCTCATCCATTGGCGTCCCGGCGGCATCGCACCATGGCGTTTGCATTGCGTTTTCGAACGTCGCCCACGCAATGGCACGTAATTCGCGTCTCTCCCGCCTAGCCGTGGATCACGTCGCGGGATGCTTGGCGAGACCATCTCCAATGGGGGCCACAGGCGTGGCGCACCGTCAAGCTTCAAGTCCGTCTGATTGTTTCGGGTGCGAGGCAAGTGGATTAGCGGGAGGCGAGGGTGGGGTTGATGTACGTCACCCCACGCGGGAGAAACGCCGCTAATAGCGTGATGCGCCGTTCTGCCAGAACGGCGATCTACACCCATTCGCAAGGGGTGGCGGTACACTGCCACATGGTGCCTGCCCCAACGCATTTGGTATCGCCTTCTACATCTACTATCACTAGTGATACCAGGTACGGTTTTCCGGTTGTAACAAAGCCACAATAATATCATGCCACAATTCAGTTGACTCGCGGCGGTGAGAACACTCATCCGTGCGAGGAGTTTTCAATATTATAAATGAAAAATGAAGTAATTTACAATTGTCGTCGTTTAATTAAACCGTGTTGAGTGATTCATGGTGAAGCGGTATGAATTGATTATTTGAAGGCTAATTGAATGCTGATTCCACTGCTGCTCACTTATTTATGTGGAACGTAACGTGTTTCAACGCCTGGGCGTAATTATTGAATTCAGAATAATTTGTTTTTGTATGTCGTGCCAAAGGTTTGTATTGTTTTTTATCCGATGTTAGCGCCTATGTGCTCGAAGCGCGTTGCATTTAAAGTAGATAAAAGAGGGAATATCAATCGGCGTTTATAATTTATCGCTCTGCATTTAATCGCATGTTATTCTGACGAAATTCAATAGAAAAATATGTGCGCAATCAGTATCAAGCGTGGTTTAAGGGCGGGGAAAGTAGAATGAGTTAACAGGAAAATATAGTACATGGTGGCTTTTATTAGCAGTATCATGTCCCTCTTACTTAGTTTAACACATTTTGCTCTAACGGGTAATGAAGAATTATAAAATGGCGTTTATTTGCAAATCATCTGCCTTACGTTAGAACTTTTACGCCAGAAACACGACGGGAAAAATGTGAGAATGATTTTTGAACGACTACAGGACAAAAAGTATGATATCACACGCAGCTTAAGTTGTTCTAAGGATCATAAACAAAAGGATAGACAGTAGGACAAAGGATTACTTAGGGGATGATCAATTTGAATTTTGGAAGGGGAGAGGTACGCGTGATGCCATTGCAGTAATGAGATTATTAATCGAGAGGAATGTAGAATACAACCAGGAGGTTTTGCCTGTTTTGCAAATTTCGAATAAGCGTTTGATAGAGTGAATTTGGAAAAACTCAAGAGCATATTGAAGAAAATAGGAATAGATTGGAGGGATAGGAGGCTGATCCGCAACCTTTATATGTATCAGACTGCACAGGTGCGAGTGGGGAACGGGGAGTCCGGTTGGGCAGTGATAGGAAGAGGTGTAAGGCAGGGTTGCCCATTATCACCGTTGCTTTTCAACCTGTACGCAGAGGAAATGATTATAGATGCATGGGGAGAACTGGAGGTAGGAATAAAAGTGGGCGGAGAATTCGTAAATCAGTTAGGTTCGCTGATGATCAAGCTTTAGTTTGTCAGTCAGCCAAGGGGTTGCAAGCATTGCTGAGTGAATTGGAAATTCAGTTCGACAGGTATGGGATGAGAATCAATATTAATAAAACAAAGGTTATGCGATTTTCTAGAAAGAAAAAAGCTAAGCTAAACATTAAAATAGCAGGGCAAAAACTAGCGCAGGTAGAGCAGTTAACGTATCTCGGAAGTGTTCTGGACCAACACGGTCAAAGTAGTAGGGACGTAAGGAGAAGAATTGCGCTAGGCAAAGAGGCTTTCACAAGGAGGAGGGAGTTGATGACGGGGACGTTGAGTAAGGATATTAAGAAAAGACTCGTAAAAACTTTGATATGCAGCGTAGCTATGTACGGCGCGGAAACGTGGTCATTGAAGGAGGAGGATAGACGTTGACTGGAGGATTTCGAAATGTGGGTGTGGAGAAGAATGGAGAAGGTGAAATGGACAGAGAAGAAAACATATGAGGAAGTACTTGGTATGATGGGCGAAGAGAGGGTTTTGTTGGGAGAAATCCTATGGAGGCAGGAAAAGTGGATGATGGGGGTATTGACCCGCATTGGAATGTTGAAGACTGTAATTAAGGGGAGAATGTTAGGCAAACGAGGAAAGGGAAGAACAGGATAGGGATGTTGGACGGGATGAAGGAAGGAAGAAAGTACTCAGAGATGAAGAGGTACCTGATTTAGAGTAGGATGCTGGATTTCATGTTTTGCTAGGAGCCACAAATTATTTATTTAGTAGCTGTGTCCATCCAAATACCTACCTTAACCGGTAGATTACCTAATAATAATAGTATTAAAACATTTAAGTGGATGTTAAGTTCAAATGTAATTTCAAATCAACCAGCGTTAATGTCTTCCTGATGAAAATTGCAATGGGCAACCATTTTTAAGTTCACATTAATTTGAACCATGACAGCGGAACGAACCATTTAATGGACTTGCCAAGTTCTAATTGTTCACTACTAAACAGTGGTCTAAGGTTAATTAGGTTAACTAGTTTTTAGTCGAACTACCTGATAGAGTTTGTAGTTAAATCTGCGCTCGTTCTTATAAAAGTGAAAAAATATCAGTGAATAAGTAAACATTTTATTTTTACTCACTAATATTTATTACACTACGACCGGTTTCGACGCATAGGTGACAACATCAGGTGTGTAATATCATAATAATAATACCCGACGATGTTCCCCATGGGTCGAAACCGCTAGCAGTGTAATGAAGATTAGTGAGAAAAAATGCAAAGTTTGCTTATTCAGTGGTCATGAGTTTATTTTCACAAAGTACCGCCTGAAACCATTGAATCGAAAAAATATAATTGTTATTTCCACGGAGTACGCAAAACCACTGAGATATCATGGTTTGGGCTGGAGCGACGTGTAAAATAGGATGACTGTTATTACAAGCCTTTTTCGGATTAATCGCGCGTCTATCGAAACTCATTGGAAATGATCCGTTATTTAGGTAAGTTGTTCAGGTAAGTTGTACTCGAGCGTCGACGTTGGGACATTTGAAGAGACTCAGGTTTAAGTCAATCTAGCATGAATGCTCGTGAAATGGCGCGCTCCCCGTGCGTGTCGCCACTGGACGCGGAAGAACTGGGGCCGCGTGCGTGTGGGGCGTGGCCGCGCCCTCGCCCCCGCGGCCCCCACTCTCTTGTTCTCCTCCACCGCCTCCCTCCACCCCCCCTCATGCTAGGCATTTTCGCGCGCCGAATCCCCGGGAAAGTTTTCATTTTGTCAAAATTATCGCTAATAGGTTTGGCGTCCTTGATTCGCGATCCCCCCGTGAACGGATTTGACATTAGGATTAGAATGAATTTTTTATGTCGCAAAATACCTAATTGCGCATAAATTTGTTGGAAAATTTGAAGAGGTCTCTTCTATCCGTCATGGCCGTTCGCGTTCGTGTGAATCAGTGGTAATCGGCGTGAGCGGTCGGTGTTCTTCCATAAATTACATCGCGCAATTTTTGATCGGTTTTGACACTTCCTTCCTTTCGACCTTGTCGCCCCTCATTATTCCCTCTCCAACGATCATGCACCCCATCGGAGGACCATAAAAGTGAACCGACTGACGTAATTTGTGAATCGAACCTTCTGGGGCAACTGTGATGGAGAAGAATGAATAGTGGCGGAACGCCGTGAGGCTCGCGATTGATGTGCAAAAGATCGCCCGTGGTTCGGGGTGCTTCGTGTCCCATCGGACGAATGGTGGGCCGGTATTAGGCCGCCTCCGCGAAGATGGCGTCGGGTGGCTCCCGGGTCGGCGTCGCGACCCATCCCTTGCGTTGTTATTGGGTGAAGAGTGAGTCAGCGATTGTTTCATCTCGACTCCACGAGATTGCCGATGCTTCGATGACGGCCAGGGGTTGACGGAATAACATTTTCCGCGGGCTTCCTATTCTATTTGTGACTTAACGTATCGAAGCACCAATCACCAAATTTAGGTTTGAAATTCTGATAATGATTAGTGGAACATTTCTCTAAAAGAAAGACGGAATGCGCCGTGAATGACTGTAAGCTTTTCAAAATGGGGCCACCGCAGAGACGTGGGGCGTGACGCATGGCGTGTTTGGTCGGAAGCGATCATGGTTCATCTTGGTGCAGCGTGAGGAAAGTGAGTTTTAATTATGCCGTTAGAAGCGGACCGGGAGTGGTTCGCGGGGTCGTATGCGCTGGTGGAAACGGTCAGAATGCGGGATAATGACCGCAAGACAGCGGAAGGGTGATGGATCTTACGGATTCGGTATGAGGGAATACACGGCAGAAAGAATAATTCAAGGCAATTGGGCGTGATGAATTAAGTTAGCGAACGGCGACGGACTATGTTTAACGACCGCTCAGCGTGAACGTGGCCGGTGCTGCATTTGGCGGTGAAATGCGTTTCGCCGTCCCCAGCCCCGTTCCGCCCCTCCCCCATGCTCTGTCCCCCTTGGCATCGGTCCACGTATGGCTAGACTTTTCGGCGAGCATGTCTGAGGAGCGTTAAGTATGCGGCAAACGACCAATTCATGAAAACATTTGTCTCCCTCGAATCCAAGGCAGTTATCGTCTCCACCCAGTGAATATTCTGCCCGTAGTAGTTGGCAGTAGACAATAGGCGTGGTTGAACTTATAGTGATGGTTGTTGAGGCCTATAGGGGTCGACTACGCGAGAAACCCTCGGAAGGCGCGCGATGGCCACGGCGGCGCGAGAAAGGAGCGGCCCTCTCAACCAGGCGAACCGCACGTTTTGGAAGTGCTCCCATTCCTTTTCTCATTATTGTATCGTATTATTTTTTTCACCAATTATTCGGAGAAGTAGCCTTTCGGAGGAGTAATATGTTTTGGTTGGGCATAAGGGAGATCTCAATCGCATTCGGATCTCAAGCACCTTCGATAAAAACCTTGGCCCAAGTTGACGGCAAAATGCTCTCCTTGTGCATTTTTTTCCGACCTATTACTGCGACATTTAAGGTTTTCACCACTTTGGTTTGTTCGACCGAAGACCAGCAAGGGAAATCAACCTCCGGAACTCGTTTTCCGAATCTTGTGCCGCGAGTCTTTCAAAGTGCACCATACGGCGAGGTGCTCGCAGGAGGGGCAGTTGCACGGGTGCATGGTGGATAGTACATATATGAAACCATTGTAATAATATTAGCCGAAGTCATGTGACATAAATGCTTGACGAATTCATTGCGCCTTTAGTAAAGCATTGCAATTTAAACGAAACTCGGGGAAATGATTCATTATTACATAAAGTAGGTGTGATATAAATTGTATTGCACTGGCCCATTATCGATAAAAGATAATTTCAGGTGATAGAACAATTTGAAATATGGAATAGAAATTACGACAATATGTGAACAATATTATTGTATTGAGGAAAAATGTGTTATTTTTTTCAAGTTTGATTAAACTGCCTATTAAGCTATAAAACTTTTTTGGATCCCCTTGATTTTTATTTTCACGACTTTGGTTTCGACTCTTTAGTGTCGTCCTCAGATACACCATTACTTTCACATAGTAAAATTCTGAAGCAGTTTCTTCCGTTGCTTACTAAAGTTTCTAGCCATCCTTGTTTGCGGTGAATTAATGAGCTGATGAGTAGCAGTGCAATGAAATTTCCCGTAACGTTCAAAATATCGTATTCCCACCGAGGAAGGTGCAGTCTATGATGAAAAAATTTTGAATTAAGAATCATTTGTGATGTATCATCATTCAACGACGCATTTCACACAATGCGCGCATTAGTTATCCACTCCGAAAAAATACAGTCATATATATTTAAACCATAAAACCATAAACACAGTAATCAACCCGAAGGTCTGCTTGGTAGGTGATGGTAGAGTTCACCCAGTACTAAGCCCGACGGCGTGTAAAATTCACACATCGGGGTAGGGGAGCCAGTTCCTTTCCTTGTGCCAGTTATGGTTTCTCAGGAAGAAGATCTGGTACCCGAAAAATCCCATAGCTTGGGTGGAGCTGCAGGTGCCCAGAGTGCCTTGACAGCGAACCCGGGCCCATCCGGTCAGTAGTCCAATGCTCTACCCCCTGGACTACCGCGAACCACCATACATACATGTGAAGACAAATACAAGGGTAGCCAAAAATGTTTTATTACTTCAGAAAAATTGTTCCAGCATCGTACTTAAACGATTAGGTGTATTTTTTTCATGTCGTCCTTTGAAGATTGTTCTATCCGATTTGTAGCGCATAAGAGTACCTAGGAATAACGAATTACCCATCGTGTTATCATTAAAAGTAAAGGTGCTATCAGCAAGAATCTGACACCTCTTCATATCACGCAAAGTAAGACGGATTTTTATTTTTCCATTCTCTCAAACCTTCGTCGTAACTGACGACTAAACGTAACGGGTTAAATTTGCGACATTTGTTACTTTTATCTTTGAGGTGTCGGATGGTTTTTGGAATGTATAGTGCGAGAACATTAAGCAATGTGTAGTGACCATCGTTTGAAAGTTTTCAAGGAATTCTAATGATTGACTTATTGAAGACACTAGGTCATTTTCAATTCTTTGTACTGCGAAATCAACAGTAGACTGTTGTTTAAACTCTTTATCATTCCGCGCATTAATTAAAGACATACTAACGATCCTGTTGTAGTCCCTTTCGTTCAAGTAATGGCAATTTTCGACATTTTTCTCCGTCAGACGATAAAACATTTTTCGTCATAGTGTTCGGTTAGCGAATTTCGTAGCCCAATATCTATAGTCAACTTGACCGGGGATTTGATCTTCCGCCAACGCTGATTTTCGTTGGCAAAACGCAGTCAACAAAATATTTCGAGCAATCATCTCCGATCAAGCGGTGATTGTCCTAAGTGAAACCGGGCCTCAGTATCAAGTGGGCCTCTTCTTTGTCCCGTCAAGTTTCGCACACAGGACCCCACAAGCCGTCGGAAGGGCGTGTGGCGTCGGATGTTACGTCACCAGCCTTTTGGTGCCGATTGGCGCACATCATGAATATGAATATCGATTTGAACAAATTCATAGACATACGTGCCCTTACACACGTAATTGCCCGAGGCTACGCAATGCAATGAAGCTCGTGTGAATTTTGAATCATACTGGCACGGATAACGTTTCCTCTGGCAGTCTCTTATCAACTTCGACCTAAGGCTGACTGACGGTTCAACCGTCGAATTTGCGTGTTGCGCGAAGTTTCGACGAAAGAGGAAATGTTTTGAGCCTCGAAGTTTTTGATGCGTGAGATTGGAGAGGGTTCGAGTAAATTGTACGGGGAGGATGACTAATGGTCGCTCACAGGAATGGCGGCCCGCGGTGAAGTGGGCTGATCGCTGAGCGGTGAGAATGAAAGCAGGAATTCTCCTCGGCCTCATCAAAGTGGATTGAATGTTTCGCGAATTTGGGAAGACATTATTTCTTCAATTGGTTGGAATTTCTTAAGAAGGCCTTTTAGTTTGTGAATTAGATTTCGGAAACCGTTCGAAAACTTAACACCAAAAATGTAATGGGAAATGTGCATAAGTTGGGAAACTTCGGAAGAGAACTATATTTTAGGCAGCATGAAAGAGAAATCGTAGTGCGAAGTCATAAAGATGAAATATTAAACACAAGAGTAATTGCTCAAGGGTTTTCAAGTACCCAAGGAGTGCTGTTTCCCTGATGAGATCCACCTGTAGTGAATTGGTGAAACGCTACAGGACCTGCAAGATTGAGGATGTTCAGTTGGCCTATTTCGCATGACGTGTCTTTTCCCGCTGAGGAATTTTTATCATTGCCTGAATTATGTGCGCAAATGACCTCAGCAGTCGGTCGCCTCCCCTAAATACTACTGAATTATGTTTCACGTTTGGACCGTACGAAGCCAACTCTCTGTTGAGCTGTATCACGGTGGTATAGTGATACAATTTTGTGTAGCGTTTCGAATATTTGAAGGACGGTTGGTGACCTAACACCCCCCGCCACACGCCCTTGCGGCGGCTTGCGGGGTATTATGTAGATGTAGATGAGTGTTAAAATATTGGCGAATATGTAACCGCAAGGGCAACGAGACATCTCTCCGTGCTGAGCTGCAAAAGGTCTTTGATATGCAAACGGAGTTTTCCGTCGTCATTGCGTTTGATCTTGCTTTGGATAAGGCAAATGTTTGCGTACATCGTGAGGCATATATTCCTGGCAGTCACATGTTGCGTGAGCGTAAAATTGTTCCCTGAAAATGTCGGAAATGACGTACGATTAGTCCGACTCCGACACGCGTCCCTTTCCCCGTCGCTACTTGGGAACCGTGGAGGCTTGGGCAATGCAGAGCATACACAATTTGTCGAGCAACCTGCCTCCGCCAAATTAAAACATCGAGACCCTGCACAATCAAAATACTATTTTTTGATCCAGTAGCCGCGTGTGGAAAGCAATCAAGTGAAATATATCCCTTTTGTGCCACTTGTTTTTCGTTCATCTCAATCTTCCTGTCGAATTAAACATCTTAAAGTCTGACCGGATGCCACCCCAGATTTCCGCCCACCAGCTACGACTTAAATCTTTGGGAAGTGAACTCGCTAACTTAGCAGTTAACTTCCATGTATAACTAGAAGTCGACTAATCACACACTCGATGACCTGAAAATCAGACACAAGATGCGATCTCATGTTTAGCTCTGGTCCATATCAAATGGCCGCCATCAGCAATGGACTTCACCTCTACATCTACATCTACATAATTCCTCGCAAGCCGCCACAAGGGCATGTGGCGGGGGGTGTTTGGTCACCAACCGTAAAAAGGAACATTACCATATGCAAAACAACAACATGGAAAACTACACCCACAGCAGCGCACACACTCATGCAAAAACCCCTTCATCCAACACTCATGCAAACACATTTACCGCAAACCAACAATAAACTGCACCCCAGGATGCAGCACGAAAGCCATTCAACAAACGTAAGCCAGGACACAATAAGCGAGAATGTGAAACACCACTACCTCATGAACATGCACCACAAAACACTCTACGCCCCGAGGAGACTGTAAAAGGCAGGGAATGCGACCCAAAGTTGCAGGTAGCAGGAATTTCCCCCCGCGGAGAGGGACGAGAGATTGAAAGGGAGACTGAAAAACAGTTGAACAGAACACTAATGAGGTCATTGGGAAAGAATGGGTAATGATAACAAAACGCACAAGGTTAGTGAAAGAGCATGCATTTAAGTAGAACTAATTATTCTTTAGACGCTGAGGGTGGCAAGTGGAATTTTTGCTATCTATAACCCTGCAGTTGCTATCCCGTATTGTCCGTGGGAAGAAGGAGTCCTTGAGTCGGCTAGTTCTGGCATCTATTTCCCGAATTTTATATGCATGATCCAAGCGACTAATATATGTAGGAGTACGAAAAATTTGCGAGACCTCGGTGCTGAAACATGCGGATCTGAATTTATTTAATAATTTCAATCTTGCATTGAATCGTCTCTCAGCCAATGATTCCCACCCCAAATCCATGAGCATTTCGTTGACGCTTTGCGTTTTATCGTAGGAATTTTTTACAAAACGGGCTGCCCGGCGTTGAACCTTCTCAATTTCCCGAGTGAGACCTTTTTCACTCGGATCCCACACGCTGCATGCGTATTCTAAATGAGGCCTTACAAGAGCGTGGTAACAACGTTCCTTGACCTTCGAGTCACTTTTGCCGACAATGCGTCTAATGAATCCCAATTTTTTATATGCTTGACCGCAGACTTTACGTATGTGAGTCCCCCAAGTTAAGTCTTTTGTGAATGTGACACCTAGGTATTTTACCGTATCAACTACTGCTAGGTCACCTCCAGCTAATTTGTAAGCAAATCCCGTTGATCTTTTAAAGAAATTTACCACCGAACATTTATTATAATTTAGAGTCAATCCCCAGTTAGAACACCATTTAGTAATGCAATCTAAATCCTGCGCTAGAATAAAACGATCCACATCCCCAGATATCTCCCGATAGATCACCGTATCATCCGCGAACATCCTAATTTTACTTTTCACTTCGCGGTTCAAATCGTTGACAAAAATCAAGAAAAGCAACGGCCCGATCACACTTCCCTGAGGTACCCCCGACGTGACTCGAACGCTGTCGGAACTAGCGCCATCAAGGACTACCCTCTGTTCCCGCTCTGAAAGAAAATCTTTAACCCAACTTATGGCGCCCTTGTTTATACCCGCGACCTTTAATTTATGAATGAGTTTACCATGTGGGACCTTATCAAATGCCTTTTGAAAATCTAAGAAGATGGCAATCACTTGCCTACCTCTCTCACCCGATAAAAGTAAATCATGTGTAAATAATCCTAATTGGGTCTCGCAGGAGCGGGTTTTCCTGAATCCGTGTTGATTGTCACTTAAAAAGTTAATATTGTCAAGGTGTCTCATTATTGAACTGACAATTATGTGCTCTAAGATTTTGAAAATCTTAGGTACTCTGCACTCAGTGAGGAATTTGTTGAATACTGTAGTATACATTCAAGGTACGGGGCAATGTTTGGAGCTAAATGTTTTATCACCCTAGCCGGTATATTTTCCGGACCCGGGGATTTGTTGGGTTTAATCTCATTAAGCAATTTTAGAATTCCTTGTTTGTCCACTGTTATTTTTTCCATGGGTGGAGTATGTATTGTTTCTTGGAGATATGCGTTGGCAACATCATTCGAGAAAATGCTTTGGAAGAATGAATTTAGGATGTTAGCTGTACCCTCGCTGTCTGTATGAATTATATTGCTACAATCCCTTAAGCAAGCCACGGTTTATTTACTCCCATTTACTTCCCTAACATATGACCAGAAAGCTTTGGGGTCAGTGTCCAAGTGCTCGCAATGTACTTTGCGTTTAAAGTCCAGTAAAGCGCTACGTAATTGTGTTTTGGTTTCAATTTTAGAGGATCTATATGTGTCCCATAATTGTTTATTCTCAGGGGATGATGTGTTCACGCCTGCCCTCTTTACCCTAGAGTGTAGCATTCTCTGTTTTCGAAGGGCTTTTCTAACGTCTTTATTGTACCACCTGGGGTCGCGATTTGCTTTAACGTATTTTATACGTATGAAATCTACGATTCCTTTTTGCATGATATTGACAAATTCTGTCCAAGTTTCTTCCACGTTGACATTACTTAAGCGGGTTTTGAACTCGGGTAGTGAAGAGTTTAATTGATTGGCAAAAGATTCAAAGTCTGCTTTATGGTAATTATAAATTTTTCTTTTTGGTTTAACAATCCTTTTTATTTCTATGTCCAAGTGGACATTAATTGCTTTATGGTCACTCAAGCCCTCATCAGTTGATACACTAATAATACGTTCCGGCGTGTTTGTAAGAAATAGATCCAATATGTTCTCTCCACGGGTGGGCATGCGTACTGCTTGATGGAGGGAGTTTCTTTGAACCAATTTTATCATGGAATTGCAAGATATGTTGCGACGATATGGTAGGTATTCACGCCTTAGGGTGGGGGGTTCATTTTCCCGCGTTGCATGCATGTTCCCGGGATGATTTGGTAACCGAAAAATAATATTTTGGTTGTGCGAAGCGTCACCCAGAATCGAAATTAGTCAGTCCATTAAATAGGCAAACGCCCTGACCACTGCGCTACTACGCCTGTAGGTAGCCTACAGATTTATAACAATAATCCAGTCAGTCATTAGCCATTTCCGTGCAAGATTATTTTATTTTTACCGCTAATTGTAGAAATTCTTGCAGTCGTAGGACGCTGATAAGAGCTTAGTAATTTTTTTCATTGAAACCTACCTGTTGTGACCTTATTTCTTAATTCATTTGATAATGTCGTCATCATTTGCGATTTTGTTACACTTTTGACCGTTTCCCGCATACCTCACGCCATCGAACTCAGTGTTCCCACTTAATTGTCGGCGGAGAATGGCGTCCTTCGCTGCTTACACCCCCCCCCCCAAGTCCTTCTCGCCCACTCCTCCTCCTGCCTCGGGGCTCACAATCCCATATTTTCAAGGGAGGTCGTTCTTCGCAGGAGTCAGTAGCAAGTGAATCTTCGTCCGTTTATCCCATCTAGCGTATACCCTCGTATGTTCACCCCTCTTCTCTAATTACTTCATTTGGATAACGCTGTAAGCCCAGACTCAGTGACTTCTTCTCATTGCCAGGTTTCGCAGTTTACTTTCGAGTATTTAACCTATGCCTCCTACTTCCGAGTTTGCGAGAAAAATGACCTCTATGATCAAAGGATGTGTTATATTTTTAATCTTGGTTTTTGTCATTTTGCTCCGCCACACCCCATTTATTTGTTGAGTGCTATAATGCATTTTTTTATTTGATCGTTTATGTCCTCTTCACAACTCAGTTGTGTGTCTAAAGCGGAACCCGGATATTTGATTTTTTTTTGTTTTGCATGTTCCCGGCGTTATCCAAACTTTTTCCTTCAGCCCCAACAGCCAAATACTCCTCCTTATCTTAGAATTGATCGGTAAATACCATAACTTCCAATCCGCCGGTCCAATTCCGATGCAGCTGTATCTCCCCCCATCTCCAAAACAAATACAAGGAGAATATTATACAAAGCGAACGGTAACTACGGCCGTATAAATATAATGGGAAGAGTTCACCCCAGCCGTACTCTTATAAATGGGCAAAGGATGGGTGGGGGATATTGGAGAAAATAGAAACAGTAAATCGATAAAAATTATAAAATTAAATAATTAACTGAAAATAAGACTAACAATAAATATAGTAAAAAACTGAAAATAATTGAAATATTTAAATACCGCAAACGGTTAGAACAATGAAATGGAGGACTGCAAATAAATCACATACTATCTAGCTTGGATATACTATACAGCATTGATCTATGCTAGTCTCAAGCACTCAAACGCACGTAGTAAAAAAAAAATAATTTTTTGAATACTAAAAAAGTGAAAATTTATCACGCATTCTCTAGCTTGGATGTACTATGCAGCAGTGATCCTTGCTAGTCGCATACACTCTCACTCTATCAGGGCTTACGAGAGGTTTCCCTCTGCGTCAGGGGCCCACCAATCACACGTATTGAAATAAAATTAAGAAATATAATAAACGAAAAATGATCACGCGCTCTCTAGCTCGGATGTACTATATAGCATTGATCCTTGCTAGTCACAGGCACTCACCTTCAATCAGGGCTTAGGAGAGGTTCCCTCTGCGCCAGTGGCCCGTCAGTCACACGTATAATAATAAAGGCAAAATAATCACGCATTCTCTAGCTTGGATGTACTAAGCAGCAGTGATCCTTGCTAGTCGCATACACTCCCACTCTATCAGGGCTTACGAGAGGTTTCCCTCTGCGTCAGGGGCCCACCAATCACACGTAGTGAAATAAAATTAGGAAGTATGATAAACGAAAAATGATCACGCACTCTCTAGCTCGGATTTACCATATAGCATTGATCCTTGCTAGTCACAAGCACTCACCTTCAATCAGGGCTTAGGAGAGGTTCCCTCTGCGCCAGTGGCCCGTCAGTCACACGTAAAATAATAAAGGCAAAATAATCACGCACTCTCTAGCTTGGATGTACTAAGCAGCATTGATCCTTGCTAGTCGCATGCACTCACACTCTATCAGGGCTTACGAGAGGTTTCCCTCTGCGGCAGTGGCCCGCCAATCACTCACTTGCTTGGGTATGCGAAGACGCCTTAACCCTAGCAAAACTCACTCACTCACTCACAGGTCTACCGTGGAGTTTCTTCCGACGTTAGTACTGTGACTCGCACTTGGTGGAAGGGTAAAGGGATAATATTGTTCAGCACCCGATGTGTAGGTAACCGTTCCCTAATCTTACTGTGCGTCATGCCCTGCATGACCACGGCCTCATCTAGGGTGGATGAGGTAGCAATGTTTCAACTCTAATTTTGGATAAATTTTAAACGCTATTAAACAAATAACTTGTTTGCCTTCGTCTCATTACGATTGGGAATTGTGCGAGGGAAGAGATAGACCTGGAATGGGATTTTTTTGGTGATGGCTATGTAATTTACGTTATTTAACATCTTTTAAAAGTTTTTGGAATAATGCCTCTGACGCACATACATGTACGCGTATACACATTATATAAATGTATCATATGTATGTTTGTAATATTATATATAAATATCTTTGAAAACGAACGCTCTTCGGTGACGACACAAATATACGTGTAAACCTTTATTTACAGTGTAACTAAACACCAATTAGTGAGTGTCCTTTCTATATATTTCTGTGTTTAGTTAATTTTTATTATTACTTGTACGTACAAGCTCACTTAAACGAATTCCTAATTGATACATAATATTTTCACTTGTCTGCTCTATCTTCACTGCCATCATAATGTAATCCTAAAATAATAGGAAACGGTAATAATGATAAATATTACTATAACGAGTTACATGTACGGGTATACATTGATAACTTTAACTGTCGTTAAGTTTGATCCGAGTATCCTTTTTTTTCAAGCTAGTATGGTGTAACTGTGTTTGACTAATTTTCATTTTTAATTGGGTCTGTGACATTAATTCGTCCTATGGAACGATTGGTATTTCTGAATAAGTTTTGTCTCGTTATATTGAAGTTTCACCATTTAAATCTCTCAGTTACGTAGTTTATCCCCTTATTTCATCGGGGATTACTAATATGCCGATGTTTACCGGGAGCCACCTAATAATTACCTCGGTTTGTGACGTTTACTCGGGCATCCTAAAGGTGTTCGTGCTAGTCTTTGCTCTATCGCCGTTTCTTTCCTTCATCGGAAAAAACGCCCCTAAGCGGAGTCGGAAGTTGTAAATTGAACTCCCTTTGGTTGACTCGCTTCTGGAAATGCGAATTACTGCCTCACAATAAAAATGCTAACCTTGCATAATTCATTAGGTGTTAGATTTTGAATCGTGTAAGTCGCAAGGTCGAAAGAGTCGCGAGAGTCGCTTATTCCTCTTTCGCTTAAGTCATTACATACTCGTCATTCGCCAGTGCTCCAACAATTACCGTATTTGCTGAAGAGAGATCCATTTACCGGGAAGGTCGATTGAATAAGCGCCCAAACTTGGAGGTTAAATAAGACATTCTTGCTCCCACCTAAGGCCTCGTTCGTGTTTTGAGGAAAGTAACAGCGATCAGAGTCACCGTAGCGAAATAATATATCCGAGAATGAATGGATTAATCGCCCGCTGAAACTAATCTCAGTCCACTTTGTCCGTGTTATGTGAACCTTCTTCAACGAGTTCATCTCATTACCCACCAGATAGCGGCTCTCATTAATTTCCCGTCCGATGCAGCTAGTTCCCTTTTTTCGTCAATCTCACGGCAAAAGGTTTCTAACTGCCGGTGAATTAGAGCGTGCAGACACAATATTTTCCTCCGAAGGCATATGGGACCAACTCGCGAATTTTCTGGATCGGAATAATATTTCTTGACCGGTGCGATGCTGCGACATAGATGAGGGGGAGAGCCATGCTTGGGGGAAACTAGTCGCAACTAGCTGAAAGAGAGTGTGTAAAAATTCACCTATCCCCTATGACTCTTTTTTTATGTTATCTGGCGGATTTATGCGCAATATTCAGTATCTGACTGATTAGTGCATTATAAGTATCTGACTGATAAGTTAATTCCTAATCTTTTAGGAAAATAAATGAGGTCTCGCTTGGTTGCCGTCGAATCCGCAATCGGTCTTTCAGCGTGCTCCACAGTTTTCCCTCAGGTCGGATGTCACTCTTGACCCAAGCGGTTTTGTGCCGACACGTCCGGACTGCCGTGGCAATCGGAATTCATATCTCAAGCGGAATTGCACGGGCGTTAATGCATTAAGCCGCCCGGGGAGTGATATTTGTTGCTGCCGGGTAACAGCGAATCGTGAAGTGGGTCACATGACAATTGCCTAGTTCCTGTCGTTGTCTGGGACAAATGACACGGATCAGGCGATTTACGGCCGGGTCTCCTTAGCGAGGTCGGGGAGGGCCGTGGGAGTCGGATTGCGCGCTGCCGCCCCCCCCCCACCCCACCCCCGCCAAACCTCGTCAAAGAGCGTCGGATTCCGATTATTCGGTTGGAAATTCGCGGAAATTTCTCGCAAGAGGAATCATTCTTCGTCCCGATGAAGCTTTTCGGTCACTCGGCGGGTTGCGGGGGGGGGGGAGGCGGGGGTAATTTTCCACGGTCGCAAGTTGCCTTGTGAGTGAGAGGCTGAGGGTTGAGGGTAGGGGCGGTGAGGGTCGCCTAAGGGGGAAGAAATGAAAACCCTTCGTGGTAAGGATGTAATTCCGTGAGGGAAATCGGATGGAGTTGGAGCGGTGAAACTTATTATGCGAAACCGTCGTCGTGACGTACGCACCTCTCGGGTGAATGTCGCTCGTCTCCGTGAGAGAAGTTTGGGTCGAGTTCGGCGAGCGCCCTCGGAGTGAAACCTCATCCCCTCGATTCACGCCATTAGTTCATCTTACCTGGGTGTGAGCCTTAACGCGGGGACCGGGGCAATTCCGCATGCTTTGATCCCAGAAGAATAGAGAAGGTCGTAAGCGTACGAGGTAATCTTTCTTGCGGATTGGAGAGAAGCCGTTCGATCTTTCGGAAAAAGATTTTTTTTAAATTTGATTTCTAAATTGGCTCGCACCTCGGACTTGAATGCAAAGGCTTAGCGTATTCGAAAGGATGTCGGCGGCTTCTTTTGGGAAGGAATAATGAAATAAACCGTCAAAAGATCATTTGTGAAAGTTATCCACCTCCTGCTTGTCAGGATTGGGGTATTTTTAGGTACTCCGATGCCCAAGGTCCTTGCAAAACATCAACTCCTACGAAGAGAATTTTGTGTTCAAAACGACCATTTTCCTTGAAAATGGTGCAAAACAGCCGATTGCACACCAAGCGTGCTAATTTTCGTGTGACCGAGTGGATCCAAGTTTGTTTATCTAGCTAAATGACTGGATCGTGCCGTGCCTCATAAATAAAAGCCGGGGGCTTGGTTGGTTGCTGCCGATACTCTTTCCCTCTCTCCCCCTGGACCTCCTGAATTTGCACGGCGCTTTCTTGCCCTGAGATTTTACCAGTTTTCGAGCGTCGGCCGTGCAATTTATAATTTCTTTATTATGTCTCCTAACTTCTCCATTTTCTTCGACCGGGAAGCCTTGAACTTCCTTGATGCCTCCACTTTCGGTCGAGTTCGCCCTCTGCTCTCGCCCGCCCTCAGCTCTCGCCCGCCCTCAGCGCCCGCGCGCCACTGATTAAATCCTCCTGCAGAGGCGCCCATGGCGTGCTTTCCTGGGAGGCATTGGTGGAAAATACCCTTAAGTGGTAAATCATGAAAAAATTGATTTACGTCAGGATGAAGCACCATTATGAAAGGGCTCAACGATTTGAAAATCACGGTGACGGTTGAATCCAGCAGAAACCCGGGAGGATGGTCAAAATCTCTCCCAAATGGACGGATCTGTCGAGACGGTTGTGAAAGTAGAAGCTACCGAATTGATTTTGCATAGAGGTTTGTTGATAATGATATGTATAGAATTCAAAGGTAAGCTAACGAGGAGAAATAAGTATGAATATACTCTATACTTTTATTTTATTTCGTATAAATCGTAATATTTCGGGAAATTAGCGAAAAGTGAATATAGGACTCTTTGGATATTTTTCCAGTAGCCAGATTCGATACGTGAATAATGAGCCTATATTTTTTCCATGTTCAATCATTATAATAGACCTCTTCTTTTGCATTCTTTGTCATGAATGTATGAATATTGAATTCATTCAGGCGACGATAATGAGTCGTTTAGGAATGTGGTTTGGATTTAGGGAAAACCCCTTCCCAAAGACGCAGCACGTGACTTTTGGTGGCTAATTGTGGTATCCTCATTACCTTAATGTTTCCTCCAGTGTGATTACCCATATCGTTTTTTTTTCGCTCAAATTGTGTATGCGTAATAGATGCTTACGAAAATACTGCTCCATTATTTCTCTCATGGGCTGCGATAATCGCCGAAGTAGCAAGTACTTTTTTCCGGAACGCATTTTGCTCATGGACGGTTTGGGTCCATGCGAAGTACGAGTCGACCAAACTGATTGCCGACGAATCATCATTCGCAAATAAGGCAGTGCAATTTTTCATTTTATGTAAAGAATTTCAATTCCCCGCAATTAAAGAAAATATCTTTATTGGCGCAACTGGTGCATTATTACTATTTATCATTAGGTAATCTACCGGTTAAGGTAGGTCCCTGGATGGACGCAATTAAATAATTTGTGGCCCCCAGCAAAACACAACATCCCACTCCACATCAGGTCCCTCCTCAGCTCCGAGCAACCTCCTCCTCCCCTCATTGGGTCCATTTACAGTGTATATATATAGATTAATACAGTAATCAACCCGAAGGTCAGTTTAGTAGGTAATGCTAGAGTTCACACAGTACTAAGCCCGACGGCCTGTGAAACTCACACATCAGGGTAGGGGTGTCAGTTCTTTTCCCTGTGCCGATTATGGCAGACCAGAACCCCTTATTGTCTGGGCGTTTGCCCTGTCGTAATTAGCTGCTTCGGTGCGACAATGTCCACCCCTTCAGCGACAATGTTTGTGCAATCGGCACATGGAAAACAATGGCGAACGAAAGTGTAAATGACGAACGTGTACCTCTTCGGTGTTAGTGAAGGAGAATTTGAAAGAAAGACCACTAGTGGATTGGCAATTGGCCGTAACTTAAGAAAAAAAACCAGATTGCCTTAACTTTAAGGGCGGGAACATTTTGCCCATGTACTCGTCAAAGGGACGGAATAACATTTACTAATCCTAAAGCCTTAAAATTAAACATTAACTTTTTAACTCTGGTCTAAGAATTACTGTTTTCTGTTTTACATGTTTTTTTAATCATTTTTTTTCAATCTTTTATGATTTTTTTTAAATATTTTTTTCCCCAAAGAATTTCTTTTGGCTCTTGGTTGCCCGACAAGCCCGCAAACATCGGGTCGAGTCAGGGCCAACTGCTTCTACTGCTATAGATACAAGTGGCAACTTGATGCCTTCTTATGACAAAGTATTTACGTAATATTTACATAAAGAGAAACCCTTGTTTAAATACACTAAAATATTTTATACTTATATAAGAAATAAAAGTCATACGAAAGAATTCGGTTTCGTTACCGAAATATAATTTCTTTTGGAAGTCTGAGGCTCGGACGGTGTTTTCAATGTAGGGAGCAATCCCATATGTTTTTTGTAAGCGTGTTTCGTGGAAGGGACCTCTCGAGTCGTTCAGCTTGCGCTCGAATGAAGTCGTGTACTTTTGGTATTTTGTGTACGTTTCTGATCTCCTGTATCCGAACGACTTTACTCTGGTTTGTGAGGAAGCGAAGTGTTTTATTCTGGAATGTTTCTAAGCGAATTCCGTTTGTTTTTGTCGCGTTCCCGAAAATTTCGCAACCGTACAGTATCCTGGGACGGATATAGGAAAGGTACAATCTGATTTTAACTCGGTGCGTGAGGCGCGATTTGGAGCACTAGAGTGGAGACTAAAGTGCTCTTGTGCCCCGTGCTATTTGTAAGGCATGCTGTACGTGCTTGGCCCATGTCAGTCTGTAATCGAAATGTATCCCTAAGAATTTGTGTGAGGATTTCGTCGGAATACGCACGGATTGAAAGGTTAAAGGTTTTTTTGGGAGATAGCTTCGTTTCCTCCGAAAGTCGACAACAACGCTTTTGTCCGCATTAATTGTAACTTTCAAACGCCGTTTATAGGCGCCATCCCTGGTTCGCGCCCATAGTCTGCGAGCCTTGTTGCGCTGTTTTATGAGCAGCAGGATGTCGTCAGGTAGGGCGTTTGAAGGAGGAGGTGGATGAGGATACGGGAGCGATGCGAGTGCATGCGCTTACCGCATTGCCTCTGTGATGGCAAGGACATGGGTGTCAATATCCTGCCGGTCTGAGGAATGTGGGATGGGGACTGCTGAGAAGGCGTCTTCTGCAAGGGAGGCGAACTGTTTCCAGTTCGTTCTTACAGGGGTGGAAGGAGGTTGCTCATAAGGGACAGCCGCAATGTCGGCTTTAATCGGGTAATGATCACTGGAGAGATCGGGTAGTACCGTTGGAGTCGTTATAGCAGGTAAGTTTTTTGTAAGGCAGAAATCGAGGATGTCCTCCCCTCCACGGCTGTCAATGTGCGTCGCCGTTAGTGGCACTTCGACGTCTACCATGATGGAGTTCACGATTATTTGTAATTTCCGGCCATTATCATTCGCGGACCGGCACCCTCATTCTAAATGCCTTGAGTTCCAATCGCCGATGGCTACGACGCGTCTGTCAGTCGGGAATAAGGGACGAATTTCGTCAGGAACAATAGTTTTACCACAAGGTTGGTAAGCTGAATAGATGTCAAGGTCACCTATGGGAGTTGGGAGTCGTATTCCGACGCATTCGAGTGTACTAAGGGTGTATCCTTTCAGTGCCTTGTGTTTTATTGAGGATTTTACTGCGATAAGCACGCCCCCACCGCGAGCGGTGGGGCGGTCTCGCCGATATGTGGTATAGTTTGGTATTTTGAGTGTGTGATTTGGTTTCAGATGTTTCTATTGAAGGGCGACTACATCGAAATTGCCAGAGCTGATAGAATTATTGAATTCCCGTTGGCGGCCGAGTATGCCATTGCAATTCCAACTGAGGAGGTTAGTTATCAAGCTCGTGCAACTCGCATAATTGCTGGAGCATAAAGATTTTCTTCTCCGTTTTTGTCTTTAAGAGACTTAGCTGGTGATGCATTGACATAAAGTATCCAAACAATGATTTTTCTCCATGTGCGGTATTTGAAGCAGTAAGGTTTGGTAGGTGATTTGTAGAAGAAGAAGAGGGAAGTGGAATAGAGCCGCCGGGCATTAGAGGGTTGATCACGTGGGAAGGAGGGATTCTGGGTGGAGGTAAGGAAGGAAATGGGTTGGTGGCAGCAAGAGATATTTGGTCCTGCAAAGGACCTTGAGCACGGGCTGCCCAAGCATTCCCTGCAGGAGCCGGGGTAGTTATGTAAGTTTTCCCTTGGGCTGATCCTCGGGAAATTAAGTCGCGCTTTTCACGCGCCAATCGTCGCTGGTTTTCCCATTTATAAACGGGACCACCGCGATAATTGGCAGGGTGGTCCATTTCGCAATTTACGCACCTCGAGGGCGTAGAGCGGTCTTTCTTTTCACATTCGGTAGTTAAGTGAAATTCGGCACACTTAACACAACGGGGCCGAATGTGGCATTAATTTTTGGTGTGCCCAAAGCCCTGGCATTTGTGGCACTGTATCACGCCCTTAGGTTTTATGAATTTAGTGATATTAACTCGCATGGTCAGCAGCCGTTCTACCTTGAGAAGTTCGCCTGGTTGCGGATCTTTCGTTAGTATCACGTGTCAATCGTTTGATACCAGTGGTTTTCCCCTGTTCTCTGTCTTTAGCGGTTGGTTTATTTGTTGTTGACTGGGTTACGCTTTTTGTTACAAATCCCAGACGTTGCAGTTCATCCTCCAGGTCCTTTGAATTTACATCCCCTACTAGATTTCTAATACAAAATTCGCTTAGTTTGTCGGCTGGTAGCTGATAGGATGTGAATTCCAGTTCCCTTTTACGCAAAATTTCCCTAGTCTTGAAGAAATCATCTGCGCTTGCGCAGTTTATTTCAACCCTGTTCAACTCTTTCAGGATGCATTTAGGAGGAGTGAGTTGGTTTGCCGTGAGCTCCTTTGTCAAATCTACCCACCCAGAGACGTTTTGAACTGTTATTGCAGGTATTTTAGGTGTTTTTGGGACGGATGGCTGAGTCTCCATCACCTCAGGCGTGTCAATAGGTGCAAACCTATTTATTTGTGTGATTTCCTGGGATTCTACTACACTGCGCCTTTTTAAGGGCGTACCTTTTTTCTTAGAGACGACAGTGAAGCTGTCGTCGTCCTGACCATGCGAGGTTTGCGCTTGTAGGCCGGTGTTTATGTTATCGAGCGGGATGGCTAAAGTGGCTTCCGCTGAAGAGGTAGATGGTGTAGCAAAGCTATGGTTTATGGTCTGAATTGCTTGGTCGCACTCGGGAACAATTGTGTCCATTGCGCCCGGTTTGATTTGGACTTTTGCTTTAGATTTAAGTAGCCTTTCCTTTTTGTTGGCTGCAACCGCTGCAGCAGGAGACGGTGAGGCCGGTGCTTGCAGGTGTCCTATTTTACCGATTTTACTAGCCATGCCCGAATACCTTTGCACTTAGGCTCCTATGGTTTCAATGTCGGGTCTGGCAGGCTATTTGTCGCGTTTTTTGGGAACTCGCTTGAAGCAAGATCGTCTTTATCCAGTGACTCGAAGTTATATATCGGTCTGAACATACCCTGCAACGGCAATGCAGGGGGCAATGTTGTACCCTGTTTTGGACCTTTTCCGTCTCCATTATAGGAGACGTATTCGCGTGTGAAGCGATGTTTTTCGGAGCGTGAGTTTGCTCCGAAATGGTACGACAATGCCGAAGAAGTTTACAATAGGTTTGTAGCGTACATTAACACGGCTGTGCGCTTATCCGGCCTTTGATCTTTCCTGATCTGCGAATTTTACAACACGAATAAAGGACGATTACACGGTTCATCAATCTACTGCGTCGTATTCCTGCGTAAGCAGTGGATAGGAGCCCAGCTTCTCCTTCTCTTGCCATGGCGGCTTCCACGTCGCCTGGTGCATACCGTCCCGGATCTCCGGTTGATAGCGACGGATTCGTCTTCCCCAGGAGGACAATTAAAGTACTCGCCCCCGTTTTTAAGGAGACGCCGCTTTTACCTTCTCGGCCAGGCGTTCGTCGGCAGTTCACGCCTTTGAGCGACGCCGCACATAAGCATGCTCGTACGTCGACCGAAGCATTCGTGCCCGTACCCACGAGCAATTCCTTTTCGGCGCTCGCACCCGCGACCGATTCAGATGAATCGGTCGCGATGTCAACGGACTCAGCATCAGCACCGGGTCCGTCTGACGCCGTTCTGCCTCCGCGCCCCAGCCGCGGTGCCCGTCCTCCTCCGCTCGTCGTCTACGATGTGAGAGGACGCACGCGCGCTCCGCGACATGATCCGGACCTCGGTCTCGGATCAGTCGTTCACCGTGGCGTACGGCGAGTCATCTGCCCGGGTCCAAACCAGGACCATGGAAGGCTTTCGGTCCCTACGTGCTGCGCTCTCGGCTGCTGACGTGCAGATGTCCACCTGGGGCGTAGGCGAGGAGAAGACTACGTCCTTTACTTTCCGGGGGTTGTCTTCCCGCCATCGAATCGCGGATCTTCTCGAAGATCTAAGATCCATGGGGATTGACGCGCGGCGAGGACGCCGGTTGACTGCCGAAGGGAAACCAATCGGCGTTTTCGTGGTCACCAACGCCACGTCTGAGGCCTGGCCCATTTCATTTGTCAAGACAATTCGTAGCTCAGGGAATTGCATCGTCTCCGTGCGTTTATACGTGTACCGGGATCCGCAGCTCTGCCACCGCTATTCCCGCTTCGGCCACGGAAGCTTCTTTTGCTCGGTCTCTCCTCGCTGCCCGCGCTGCTCTGAGGCCCATTGTCTGCAGGATTGTACCTGGACGGGCGCTGAGAAGTGCCCGAGCTGTGGTGGCGAGCACTCCGCTTTTTCGCCACTTTGCGAGAAGTGGAAAATGGAGAAGGAGCGTCGCGAAGGTAAGTCTTCGCGAAAACGCCGCGGACGTCGCGGGAAAGGTGCCGCAAATCCACCTGGCGGTTCCGCAACAGGGAAAGCTGCATCATCTGTTGCTGCTTCCAACGTTGCGGCGAAGAAGACGCCATCTCTAGGAACCACAAACGCCTGGCGAGGAGGAGACGCATCTCGCGGCCCGGCACCACAGCGTCCGCGCCCCGGTGTGAACTTCCCGGTGCTGCCGACACCAGCTGCGAGCATCTCGGAGACGGCCGCATCGCTTCGCGTTCCATTTCGCGAGCGCCGATGTCTCCAAGCATCGGCGGCCCAGCAGCTATCGGCCCTTTCAGAGGCCACGTCCGACTCGATGCCGCCGACGGGGACGCACTACTCAGCGTTCTTGGAACGTTGGCCACTATCTCGGCTGCTCTGCAGTCGCAGCTCCAGGTGCTCTCGGCGACGCTGCAGCAGCTGCCTGCTCTTCTTGCGGCCTGTCATGGATAATTACTTGCCGAAACGCCGCAACATCGTCATCGCGTCGTGGAACGTGGGCGGCGCCGTGGCGAGGAAGACGCCGGAGCTCCTTGTATTTCTGTTTCGGCAGAGGTGCGAGGTTGCTCTACTGCAGGAGACGTTCCTGGGACCAGGGGATCGGTGGACAGTTCCCGTCTTTCGCGACGACCGATCGCGCCGAGGAGGAACGGCGATCCTGATTGCGGGGCACCTGCGTGCACAGCGTTTCCCGCTGCAGCCGTTTCTTTCAACGGAAGCCACTGCCATAGACCTGGAGTGCGGCGTGGGACCTCTTCGCCATGCTTCGGTCTACATTTCACCGCAGGCGATGCTTCGCACGGACGAACTCGCGTCGATCTTCGCGGAATCGACTTCTGCGATCGTCGCGGGGGACTTCAACGCGAAGCATCCGGACTGGCATTCCCGGATAGGAAACGCCCTGGGATTGCGGTTGCAGCAGTGGACTTCGGCTGAGCGGCTCTCCGTCATCGGTCCTCGTACGCCGTCTCATTTCGCTCCTTGCGAAACGAGCGACGTCTTGGACATCGCCGTGCACGCCGGATTGCCTACAGCGCTCTCCGCGAGAGCGCTTTTTGCGCTCGACAGCGATCACCTGCCGGTCCTTTTCCAGCTCGCGAGGCGTCCAATGGAGGCGGATAAGCGGACCATCCGGAATTACGCCGCAGCGGACTGGGATTCACTTCGGCGTAGGATTACGGACGGAAATACGGCCATCTCGCTGCCCCCGGCTGTCAGTTCTCCCGATGAAATCGACCGTCTGGTCGATTTTATTACGGAAACCGTGCAATCGGCGGTCGCAGCTTCGATTCCCGTAACCTGCGCCCGTACCTAGAACCACCTGGCACTTCCGCGATCCATCCGGGACGACATCCGGGAGAAAAATCGACTCCGCCGGTGTTTTAAACGCACGCGTTGCCTGATTGACAAGGCCCTGCTGAATGCCGCCCAGCGCCGTATCCGTACCGACATCTTAGGCCCTGAGGACCGCCACCTGGGAGAGAAAGGTTTCCTCTCTATCACCGGAAGACGGCTTCTTGTGGAAACTGGCAAGGTCCCTCCGCGGAGAGTCACGGGAGGAGGCTCCGCTGATTGCTGCCGCCGGAATGCTGCGTACACGGGAGGAGAAAGCTGCGGGGATGGCGGTCCATTTAGAGGAAGTCTTCTCCCTCGCAGGGCGATATGGACCAGCCGGATCCGCTGGCTTCCCGTGTCATCCCGCAGAAGACGCCGAACCACGCTCGCGACCGAGTAGAGCTGCCGCCGACCATCGCGGAGGAGGACCTTAGATGGGCCATAAGGACGTTAGGACCAGGTGACCACCTGATGATGATGCGCAGCATCGAAACCATGGTCGTGCTATATTAAAAGTGTGTGGAAGTGCAAAGTGTTTTTTTCCTTTCTTTCACCCTCACCATGAAAGAATTCCACAAAGTTAAGCCTGAAACTGTTAGCTTTATCCTACCTGAGCATCAATTCGGCTTCCGCAGCGAACATTCTACGACGCATCAGATCGCGCGCCTGCTGAATTATGTCACGGAAGGTTTCAACCGACGGCACTCCACCGTCGGCGCCTTCTTCGACATCAGCAAGGCGTTCGATCGGGTGTGTCATGAAGGCTTGCTGTGGAAGCTTGATTTCTTCGGGTTTCCTCGCTGGTGGACGGACATCACGGCATCATGGCTTCGTGGCAGGTCGTTCCGGGTCAGCTGGGGCGACGCGCTTTCCGAGAAGAGGAACATACGAGCGGGCGTTCCGCAAGGAAGTCTGCTCTCGCCGCTACTCTTCAACATCTACTCAGCGGACATCCCCGATGACTTCGGAACCATCGTCCTCGTCGCGACATATACAGATGATTCGGCGATCCTGGCACGCTCTTCGCGACAGCGTCTTGCGGCTCGATACCTTCAGCGGGCGGTCGACTCCCTCATGGCGTGGTTTTCCCTTTGGTGCTTTGGCGTCAACGAGAAGAAAACCACGGCGATCGTCTTTTCCAAGGGACCGAAGGAGCCCGGCGAAATACTCGTCGGATTCACGGAAGTTCCTTGGAAGAGCTCCGTTCTCTACTTGGGCGTACTTCTCGATAAGCGTCTCAATATGGTGAACCACGTCAGGAGAGCATCCGGCATAGCAGCATCCACTGAGTTAGCCACTCCTCCGAGATGCCTTTCAGCCTTGGTGGCTATTGTATCACCTGAATCACCAACTTGATGTCTTCTCTTCTCTCTCTTGATGAATCGTATGTGTTATTTCAGAACTCAATGGCCCGACTTTCGAGCTGTGCTGGCGGGAGTAATAATAATTGCTTCTGGTAGAGTCACCCATGCCAGATAGGTCGAAGGTTAGGAGCCAGACGAAAGGTAGTCCAAGCAGCGTCTGTTCCTCAGTGAGGAGGCTGCAATGGGTTCTGACCCCAGTGGGGCGGCCAGTAATTGATGATGTCACGTTAAAAAAACTATTGAAAAAGGCAACGGGAAACCACCTCAATTATCATTCCCAAGATTTAAATGATGGACAGAATAGAGATTTTGAGTCCTGGCAACTACGGGATTCAGCCCACCGGGCCATGTGTCGTGCCCGGCAGCGGGGGAGGCAAGGCTTCCGCGGTCGTCATCCCATGAAATCCTTGCAGGGGAAAACCAGCAGCAGCAGGACAGAAGACGCAGGAGAAGAAGACCAAATTAGTTAGAATAGGAACGTGGAATATTAGGAAAATGATGAGGACAGGGAAATTGGAGAATATTAAGCGGGAGATGGAAAGGGGAAATATCGATATTTTAGGTCTATCCGAGGTGAGATGGAAAGATAGCGGGGATTACTGGAGTGATCAGTAAGAATAATATACAGTGGCGGGGACGAGAGCCAACGAGGGGTTGCCATAGTATTAAATGAAGAGGTAGGAAGAAGCGTAGTCGACATAGAGCAGGTAAGGGATAGATTATTACTAATAGAGATAAAAGCAGAACCGGCGAACTTGGTTATTATTCGGTTATACATGACACCGAGCAACCATACAGGGAAAGAGGTCGATAGGATGTAAGATCAATTAGAGGACATAATCACGTGTATTCCTGCAGGAAAACATTTGATAGTGATGGGGGATTGGAATGCGACGGTAGGCGAAGGAAGAGATGGTGATGAGGTCGGGGACTACGGTTTAGGCACGAGGAATGACCGCGGGGAGAAAGCAGTTGAGTTCTGCAGGAGACCGGGGTTAGTCTTCACCAACACTTGGTTTAGACACCACAAAAGACGGAGGTATACATGGAAAATGCCAGGTGACTCGGAAAGGTATCAGCTAGATTATATCCTGGTTAGACACAAGTTTAGGAACAGTGTAATAAATTCGCCGAGCTCCCCGGGAGCGGATGCGGACTCTGACACCAATTTAGTTGTTATGAATTATTATAAGAAAAGACTGATATGGAGCGTGGCTATGTACGGTGCGGAAACGTGGTCATTGAAGCAGGAGGATAGACGTAGACTGGAGGCTTTTGAACTGAGTGTGTGGAGAAGAAATGAGAAGGTGAAATGGACACAGAAGAAAACAAATGAGGAAGTACTTGGTATGTTGGGCGAAGAGAGGGGTTTGTTGGGAGAAATCCTGTGGAGGCAGGAAAAGTGGATGAAGGGGGTATTGACAGGTACAGGGATGTTGAAGACTGTAATTGAGGGGAGAATGTTAGGCAAATGAGGAAAGGGAAGGAACAGGATATGGATGTTGGACGGGATGAAGGGTGGAAGAAAGTACAGAGAGCTGAAGAGGGACGTGATGTAGAGTAGGATGTTGTGTTTTGCTTGGAGTCACAAATTATTTAATTAGTAATTATGTCCATGTAAAAACCTACCTTAACCGGTAGATTATGTTATAATAATTTATACATACAAAGTGAGTATATATATATATATGAGTATATATATATATACACTCATTTATATAGACACATATTAGGAAAAGGGATAGGAACACACATAGAGGACAAACAGGAGAGGTGGGAGAGGCGGAGTGAAGCAGATGACGAGGGTAAAAATATTTCCTAGACCGGGATTTGAACTCCGGATCTTTCCACTTGCCGGGCGGAGGCTATTTAAGTTTAGGAAATATTTTTACTCTCGTGAAATGCTTGATTCCGCCTTCCCCACCTCTCCTGTGTTCGTCCTTCATGTGTGTTCCTATCCCTTTTCCTAATATCTGTTTACATATAAATGAGTTTATATATATATGTATATATATATATATATATATATATATATATATATATATATATATATATATATATGTATGTATGTGTGTGTTTACATACTGTATATATATATATATATATATATATATATATATATATATATATATATATATACAAAGCGAACGGTAACTACGGCCGTATAAATATAATGGGAAGAGTTCACCCCAGCCGTACTCTTATAAATGGGCAAAGGATGGGTGGGGGATATTGGAGAAAATAGAAACAGTAAATCGATAAAAATTATAAAATTAAATAATTAACTGAAAATAAGACTAACAATAAATATAGTAAAAAACTGAAAATAATTGAAATATTTAAATACCGCAAACGGTTAGAACAATGAAATGGAGGGGGAAAAATTAATTTTTTTTTTAAATACTAAAAAAGTGAAAATTAATCACGCATTCTCTAGCTTGGATGTACTATGCAGCAGTGATCCTTGCTAGTCGCATACACTCCCACTCTATCAGGGCTTACGAGAGGTTTCCCTCTGCGTCAGGGGCCCACCAATCACACGTATTGAAATAAAATTAAGAAATATAATAAACGAAAAATGATCACGCGCTCTCTAGCTCGGATGTACTATATAGCATTGATCCTTGCCAGTCACAGGCACTCACCTTCAATCAGGGCTTAGGAGAGGTTCCCTCTGCGGCAGTGGCCCGTCAGTCACACGTATAATAATAAAGGCAAAATAATCACGCACTCTCTAGCTTGGATGTACTATGCAGCAGTGATCCTTGCTAGTCGCATACACTCTCACTCTATCAGGGCTTACGAGAGGTTTCCCTCTGCGTCAGGGGCCCACCAATCACACGTATTGAAATAAAATTAAGAAATATAATAAACGAAAAATGATCACGCGCTCTATAGCTCGGATGTACTATATAGCATTGATCCTTGCTAGTCACAGGCACTCACCTTCAATCGGGGCTTAGGAGAGGTTCCCTCTGCGCCAGTGGTCCGTCAGTTACACGTATAATAATAAAGGCAAAATAATCACGCACTCTCTAGCTTGGATGTACTAAGCAGCAGTGATCCTTGCTAGTCGCATACACTCCCACTCTATCAGGGCTTACGAGAGGTTTCCCTCTGCGTCAGGGGCCCACCAATCACACGTATTGAAATAAAATTAGGAAGTATGATAAACGAAAAATGATCACGCACTCTCTAGCTCGGATGTACTATACTATATAGCATTGATCCTTGCCAGTCACAGGCACTCACCTTCAATCAGGGCTTAGGAGAGGTTCCCTCTGCGCCAGTGGCCCGTCAGTCACACGTATAATAATAAAGGCAAAATAATCACGCACTCTCTAGCTTGGATGTACTAAGCAGCATTGATCCTTGCTAGTCGCATACACTCTCACTCTATCAGGGCTTACGAGAGGTTTCCCTCTGCGTGGAAAGGTAAAGGGAGTGCCCAGAAGCTTCTGGGCACTCCCTTTACCCTTCCACCAAGTGCGAGTCACAGTACTAACGTCGGAAGAAATTCCACGGTAGACCTGTGAGTGAGTGAGTGAGTTTTGCTAGGGTTAAGGCGTCTTCGCTTACCCAAGCAAGTGAGTGATTGGCGGGCCACTGCCGCAGAGGGAAACCTCTCGTAAGCCCTGATTGAAGGTGAGTGCTTGTGACTAGCAAGGATCAATGCTATATGGTAAATCCGAGCTAGAGAGTGCGTGATCATTTTTCGTTTATCTTACTTCCTAATTTTATTTCACTACGTGTGATTGTTGGGCCCCTGACGCAGAGGGAAACCTCTCGTAAGCCCTGATAGAGTGGGAGTGTATGCGACTAGCAAGGATCACTGCTGCTTAGTACATCCAAGCTAGAGAGTGCGTGATTATTTTGCCTTTATTATTTTACGTGTGACTGACGGGCCACTGGCGCAGAGGGAACCTCTCCTAAGCCCCGATTGAAGGTGAGTGCCTGTGACTAGCAAGGATCAATGCTATATAGTACATCCGAGCTAGAGAGCGCGTGATCATTTTTCGTTTATTATATTTCTTAATTTTATTTCAATACGTGTGATTGGTGGGCCCCTGACGCAGAGGGAAACCTCTCGTAAGCCCTGATAGAGTGGGAGTGTATGTGACTAGCAAGGATCACTGCTGCATAGTACATCCAAGCTAGAGAATGCGTGATTAATTTTCACTTTTTTAGTATTTAAAAAAAAATTAATTTTTCCCCCTCCATTTCATTGTTCTAACCGTTTGCGGTATTTAAATATTTCAATTATTTTCAGTTTTTTACTATATTTATTGTTAGTCTTATTTTCAGTTAATTATTTAATTTTATAATTTTTATCGATTGACTGTTTCTATTTTCTCCAATATCCCCCACCCATCCTTTGCCCATTTATAAGAGTACGGCTGGGGTGAACTCTTCCCATTATATATATATATATATATATATATATATATATATATATATATATATATATATATATATAAGCTTGGTCATCAGCAAACCTAACTGATTTTACGAATTCCCCGCCCACTTTCATTCTTACCTCCAGTCTTTTCCATGCCTCTTTAATATTTCCTCTGCATACAGATTGAACAATAAAGGTGATAATGGGCAACCCTGCCTTGCACCTGTTCGTAACACAGCCCATCAGAAGTCCCCGTTTCACACTCGAACCTGAGGAGTCTGAGACATGTACAGGTTGCGGATTAGCCTCCTCTCCCTTCAATCTGTTTCTTTTTTCTGCGATATACTCACTTTTTCCTAATTCACTCTATCAAACGCTTTTTCGAAATCTACGAAACAGGCAAATACTTCCTGGTTATATTCTATATTTCTCTTGATTAATAATCTCATTACTGCAATGGCATCACGCGTATTTCTCCTCTTCCTAAAACCAAACTGATATTCTCCTAAGTAAGCATTTGCCCTACTCTCTATCCTTTTGTTTATCATCCTGAGAACGGCTTTAGCCACGGACAATACGGGATAGCAACTGCAGGGTTATAGATAGCAAAAATTCCACTTGCCACCCTCAGCGTCTAAAGAATATTTAGTTCTACTTAAATGCATGATCTTTCACTAACCTTGTGCATTTTGTTATCATTACCCATTCTTTCCGAATGACCTCATTAGTGTTCTCTTCATCTGTTTTTAAGTCTTCCTTTCAATCCCTCGTCCTTATCTGCGGGGGGAAATTCCTGCTACCTGCAACGTTGGTTCGCATTCCCTGCCTTTTACAGTCTCCTCGGGGGGTGGAGTGTTTTTTGGTACATGTTCATGTGGTAGTGGTGTTTCACATTCTTGCTTGTTGTGTCCTGGCTTGCGTGTTGCTGGATGGCTTTCGTGCTGCATCCTGGGGTGCAGTTGTTTTTGATTTATGGAATGTGTTTGCATGAGTGTTGGATGAAGGGATTTTTGCAAGGGTGTGTGCGCGGCTTTGGGTGTAATTTTCCATGTTTTTTTTGTATGTGGTAATGTTTCTTTATACGGTTGGTTACCTAACACCCCCCGCCGCACGCCCTTGCGGCGGCTTGCGGGGTATTATGTATATGTAGGAGTTTATATAATTTATGGGTAAGAATGCCGGATGGAATCCTGAAGTATTGGTAGTTTTAGAGGACTTAGATTTTTCTTATTTTATCAAAAAAGACGTCGAGATCTAGTGTTCTAAAAAGGAATACTGGGCCAATTATATTGAGGGTGAAGTGTGCACGCTAATTATAGGCACGAGCTGGTCAATTCCTGGAGATGTAAGATTAAAGTCACATCTTTTGAGTCCTTCAAAAGACTCTCGGGGAGGATAAGTTAGGGTATCTATAGCTGTACACTTCTGGCCGCTGTGGAGTGGGTTAATGAGCAAGAACAATCGATCTTTCTCACCCCAATTTTCTGTATCCGATTAGTTGCGTTCTCTCCGAGATGTTGCTTAGAGAATATTCCCCCTGAATGCTTGTGTGCGCAACAGGCCTTCAATTTTTTCTTATTTATTGAGCATCCGTAAGGAAAGATAAGGAATGGTAATATAAAATGATTAAATATCCTGTTTCTTCTGCTCTTCCCCATGGGCAAAGAATTGCACATTTTATAAAGTGCACAGAAAATACTCAGCGAGGAAATAGGATATGATTTGCGGAATTAGAGAAAATAATGCATTTCCCAGGGTGATGACTAGACGCGCGGTTATCGGTCATATTATTCATAATCTTTGCTGTTCAAAATTCGAGCTACATGCAGAAAATACACACAGAATTGTACATGCAAGTAGTTACGTATGTATTAACGTCATAATATCAACAAAATGGCCGTGAATCTTTGAAATGTATACGCAGCGCATCTCTGTGTTCGTATTCAAGGAGCGTATTGATTTTCATCTTCGAAAAAAGTGCACGGAAGTTCTTGATATAAAGAAGTGGGTCCAGATGAATGGCGATGATATTTTCCGTGCAGTGAAACATGTAGATATGATGAAAGTTTCCCTCTGTATTCGCTTTTCTGAGTTTGACAAGTAGCGACAAGGATTTCGCTGGGGTACGACGTCATCATCTTTGCACCGAATCCTGGGCTACCCATTCTAACTTTGGTGGAGAATGAAGTTACTTTTCAATAGAAATTATTTCCCTGGAGCGACGCCAGAAACCATTGCCTTGTTAAATACATGCATTAGCTCTACTCCTAGGAGTGTTCGGTGGATTGAGAGGCATGCACTTCGGCTATATTTTAAATTTCCAGATTTTCTCGTTGAAGATGGTTCCGATGGTGGAAAATCATTTGTCAATAAGATGGGATTGTCAGAAACTCAATCCACAAGATTGTTTCATTAAGTGGGATGTCCCTCTAGAGCACCTCAGATTTTGTTGCTGAAGTAGTTGGTTTGACATTTTCAACAAAATAAGGTATAAATAATATTTTGGTCCGGGCAAATAGCAATAGAAACGATCACTGAAAACGTTCCTGCACTACCACTCGAATGACAATGCAAAAGGTATTAACAGCTTCCCCGGTCCCACATCTCCGTTTACCTAATTGGAGTAAGCCAAGGTAGCTGGACTTCGCCCTGATCCATCATGAATGTGCAGATGAAAGAAAGTCGAGGGTGCACCCTCGGTGGAGCGTGGGGGGGGGGATCGCCTTCCTCTCGCCGAGTGTCGGTAAGGTTCAAAGAGTCGAAATAAAGGCAATATCCCAAAATGCGCATCTTAGCCTAATAGGAACTCGGTCGACGCTGCCATAAAATTGCGTTCCATCGAAATGGCGAAGGGGAGAGCAAAGATCACATTTTTTCGGAAAATGGAATGCGTTCGGGTATGTACGAGTCCGGTCCAGTCCGCAGTCCCGGAATGTACTCGTACATTCCGGGAGTGCCGACCTATCCCTCCGGATCGCGGCTGTAAAAAAAACCGCGCGCGTTTGATGTCCTCGAGAGATGAAATCTGGTGGAGGGAAGGCACAACGGATGCATCATTTAAAATTCTCCATGGCCAGCGAAAATCCTATGACTGTTTTTATATTATGCCCCGTTCGTGTCAAAATTGGTGTCAAATGGGACTCCCAGTCGCCCCGAAAGATTTGGAATACGATGTTCCCTGGCTAAGTGAAAACTCGGGTAATCCACGGAATGAGAGAAGCAATCATCATTATCCCACAAGAATAGGTAAACCAGTTCTAACGCGAATACCCCGTGCATTCTTAGTGGTACATCCCGATTGGAAAAAAAAGTTTATTATGGTCAGTGGATTGAGAAAGTGCCTTTTGCGTCCTTGCATGTACTTAACGGACAGTGGCACCTCTCGCGGCCACATTTTAAGGGCGAGGGAAGGGTTTTTTCAATTTTTTCTCATCGCGACACACTCGTGTCGTTCTAACTTTGGATGACGCACCGTAAATCACGAGCTCAACAAATGGACTTCTCCGTCCCGCATTCCCCCCCGAATGTGTTGCGGCGACCCTGTTTCCGGCACACCATTTTACACATTGAGTAGATAGCATATATTTGTGGGGCATACTCGATCGCGTGCGCTATCCAATTATGACGTGAACATTGATGCGAGTCGGAATAATAAAAGTGGTGCATTTTGAGGGACATGTTGGGATAAAAATTTCGCAGCAAGGCAGTAAGTAGGCGGTTGGTGCCAGCCGCGGGAAATGGCTGTTGGGCCGACGCCCCAGGGCAGCGGGTCCCAGCCCAACGGCCGCCCCGAAGTCGCTCGCTCCTTCGAGTGAGTGCTCCGGAGGACCGTGTTGGGAATGGATCCTTCGCCCTTCGTTCGTACCCTTAGGCGCTGGAGCCACGATCCGAGTCCACGCCCGAGGTGAGAATCGAACGCTTCGCGGCGCGATAAGCATCTCCCCAGTCTCGGATCGCGTAGTGAAACATGAGTTCGTGATTCGGCGTTCACGATTGGGCGCCCCGCGTTCGGGAGGGGCGTGATGCATGTCGGCCGGCCCTCGCCCCCGCCCCGACTCGCCCGCCTGCCTTGCTGGCCATGCATTTTGCGCGTGCTAATGTTGCGATGTGCACATATTGGACGCTCCCAGTCACCATATACACATTTCCTCGGCGAGGTGAGTGCATGGTGATCAGACGTCGGCAGTGTGATTATTCGCAGTGCGTGGCGCACCGAGTGGTGTGAACTGTGAGATTGAGTTGCTGGTTGACAATGGTATTGTGTGGCTTAATTCCGTAAACATGGCGGATGCATTCAGCTCGGATACGTTTACCTGTGGCGGTTTCGAGGGGTGGTCTGAAGGGGATTAGCCCTTGTCCCTTCCTGCACCCTCCCTGTGGCATGCCGCGTCGGATCACCGAAGGTGCTGATGGCGAGCGAGCCCTGCTTTTTTGTGCCTCGACGGATGCTTGCTCAAATGCGAGCGTGCGCACTTTTAGACTCGAGCTCAATGGTGGCCAATCGCCTCTGCAGCTGTCCGACTGGCTTACGTTTTGGATGGTTTACATGTGCCGTGTGTCATCGAAGTTCTCTTGGGAGGGTGGCGTCAGATGTATACCAGGCGGTATTTACCTTCGTGAAGTATCTGTTATCCTTCGAAATATGTGAATTTCTTCTAGAATGTGACAATCTCAACGGGGAATCCGCGAAAGCAACACCTTTTCACTTGTGTATTCGGACATTTTTTCCGCAGTGTTCCGCGTTTATTTCAAGTTTTTTATGTTGTATATAGTATTTAACTCTTCCAAGTCATGTTGAAGATGGTGAAGCGTGATGACACCGTTTCTTCCTCTTTCGTTTATTTTTTGCCGGGATGATTTCGTTACTTGTCATCTAAATACGAAACTGTCGCGAATTGCGTCAGGTTCAAGAATATTTTTCCAATACTCTCCACTTTCGTTAGTCCTGGCCTTTTGACCTCGCAATGGCCTGATTCCAGCCTAAAATTGTTGGAGGACATACTTTGCACCGTAGTGGAGCTCATGCCACATATGGCTGGCCACTCGCATTCGAAGATTATGTTGGTAACACTCCTCACAATACCATTAGGGGACGAATTAATTTTTGAAGTCCACTCTAGGGTTCATATTTCGGTGTTAAAACGATGACACCATTTGACTAAAATATATCATGCAAAACATTTTGAACGTGAACCGACATGGGTGTAATAAAACAAATCGGAGACCCGGGGGAAAAAAATTCTCTGGACACTCCCAAAATTCGGAGTGGACTCCACTAATAGATGACTACAAATGTTCGAGATTTTCATGTATTTTTTCGTTGCTGGGAAATGACGTGTCGCTTAACGAATCTATACCATTATCATTGCCGTTTTTTTCTAGGTTTTAAAGACTTAATTTCAATAGAAGGTACTCTCCTCCGAGTTTTATCACAACTTAAGCCTTAAATTTTCGTTTTATTGAAACGAATAGTTTTGCACGTAACTATGTGGGAAAAATTCTGGACAGCGGCACGCAAACCAGCGGCGCGCGCGCCCACAGACACCCGCTCTCGACCAACTGCTGGTGACGGGCATGCGGGACGTAAAATTAATACGCAATTCCGCGCATCCCTTTTTATTCGGTTTCTTTTTTATTCAGCGTATCCCGTTCAAAATTTTTAATTTAACGCCTCAGTCGTTCTTTCACGTTTACAGATTCAGGGAGCATTTTTAATCATAATGTGTGCGTGACTGATGCAGAACGGCGCCGTTCACGACGGGCATCTCCTTATTTCAGCCTGGGCTCGAAGCACGTAGCCATGCATCCATCGCGTGCATACTTTAGTTTACTTTAATATAATTGCCCATGGCTCAAATTAAGGCCTTCATTTCCCAGAAATGAAGCAATATTTGAGGAACCTCCAATATAGGGCTCTGAAAGGTGAACAGTGGAGTATTTTGTGAGTTGTGAATGTACTCGAGACTTATCTCATGTTTTGAGAATGTTTTCGTTTCTTAGAACTCGCCCTCGATATTCATTGAAAGGTTCCAATCGAGTTTTTTTCACGGCCCTCCCAATAGAGAACGAGCATGAGCGTGTTGTGCTCGGTTCGGCCGGTGGCGGGAATGTTAATTGAGACCCCCCCATTTTTGCTGATCTAGTTACGCGTCACGAGTTACATGAAGCAGTTCTTATGTGTTTAAATCATTATTATTTTGAATTAATATCATCCAAGTGCTGTACGCCCCCCCTTGGGGCTCCCTCACCGTTGTATACGTTTCAGTTCATTGTGCTTCCGAGAAACCGAAGACATGTCTTCGAAGTAGGGCGAGGCACGACGTGCTCCTGGGCCGACAGGCGCGAATGCAAGTGCTGCGTATTAATTAAATCACGCTAGCAGCCGGATTATATTTTCGAATGGGATCCGTTTCTCTGTAATGCAGGGAGTGGGTTGCGTCGCGAGTGGCCAGGGCTTCCTCCCAGCCCCCTCAACCACTACCCGCCCCTTCCCATACGTGGATGCAACTCTGATTCCGGCATGAGAGTCCGGAGTCCCAAGGGCCTTGCTAAGCCCTCACTTATCCCCCTTGGATGCCGCGGTACCTCGTTAATGGGCTCGTCATGAATAATTAAATGGATGGGCAAGGGAATGGGATTAGACTTGAGGGGAGGGGTTTAGGGGGACGGAATCCCCTTTTGACCGCCCTTGTCCACGGGGGTGCTCGCTCTCCGCGAAAAGAGCGCTTCCTTGCGCCCCCCCTCTTATGTTCGGTGCACTTTGGCGTGACCTAATGATACTGTGATGCTTCATTGGACAGGATTCTAGAGAAATGCCGTAGGAGAGTAAAGGAGCTTTGCTGTTTCTCATTAGCTGTTGAGGGTGTGCGGGAGGCATGTGGGCGAGTCTTCATGAAGAAATTAAATGAATCTCAAAAGGTGTTCTGGAGGGTTTTTGAAAACATCGAAACGAGAATTGTGCGTGAAAATAGTAAGAAGTTTATCTGTTCGATTGGAGGGACTGGAACGGAAACTTGTGTACTCGCAAGCTGAAGGCTCTAAGATTTACTCGAGTTGATTTCTTATCGCGAAGGAATTATTGACGCTCCCAAATGTATTTTGAACCATCTGCAGGAAATAATAAAAACGGACTTTCCGTATATAAAGCTCAATTCTAAAAAGGGCCGGGTGTTGGCCATGGCCGTTATTATTGGTATCTACGTAACTCGAACACGTCGAAGGGTAGCTGAACTCCAATGCGTTCGGACCCCATTCAAGCCTCGAAGCCCTTGTATCAAAGGAAATGGATACGAGAAACCCATCGAAGTACACCATGTCATCTTACAAACAATGGCAATTCCGATGATCAAAAAACAGCCTAGATGATAAACAAATAATCTTATGATGTGCATATGTAGACAACCGAAAAGCGTTTCATAAGTTTGCACATTTATGGCTAACGCAACTATTGAAAATGTGTGATATGAATCCCTTCTTTAGTGTCAAAATGAGAAGGCATCCTCAATTTACAAGCAGTAATAAAAATGATAATAAGTAAGGATGCAACAAAAGGGAGACATTTCCGGAAGACTCCCTCAGTGCATAGTAATTCTGCATTGCCAATCCCCAATTATCTAACTTGATCCAACTGGATAAGAACCGTTATAGAGCAGATCTGCGTAAAGAAAGCAGTCGAGCAGTACGTGAATCCCCTCTTTAGGGCAACGTAAAATGATATGAATGGCAACATCTGTGAATATGCTGTGTCACCATAAAGTTCAGTTTTGGCATTAGTAAGCAGTTGAATCGAAATAATGGGAAAAAGTTGTCAGTAATTAGAGGAAAAAATGAGAGAACGCTAGGGATACTCGATTGAAACGAACCAGAGAAATGTGGCCATTAACACGAGCGAAATTTAAGGTTTCTTGATTTTCGCGAAACCCAATAGTTGATCTAACCTAACTAAAAACCTATTACTCAAAAAATGAATGTTGAATTGAAAAAAATATTTAAATTGGGCTAAAAGTATACACGGTATGAACAAAAATGCAACACTCTCCTAATATTTTATTTATTCAGATTCATAGAATTTACGAACGCATTCTTTAAACAAGTATACAAAAATACAACTCATACGGGCGAAGACCGGCATACACCCACACACTGCCCCCGAATGACTCCCACTGGTTGAATAAGAGGCCTTACAGACTCTCCAGGCCACAGGCAAGGCACACTCTCAGGAATCACTTTCATTCTCAACGTGCGTGGCAGAGAACTTCCTAAAGCCAGAAAATCCATGCGCAAACCGCCTTAAAACAACACATAAATAACTTCGAACTCGAGGCAAAACAAATACCAAACGAAGAAGATGAAGATATTGAAGAAGGAAAGAGACATGGAGGCAAAAGGCATTGAAAACGGGAACTCTCCTTGTAAAGCACACCTATCAATTTCACGACCACTTATGGATAAAGGCGCCCCAAATCGGCGGTTTAAAATATGGCCAACACTACTCGAAAACGGAGAGATTTATAAATGCTATTCAAGACGGAAAAATAGAGACAAAACTCTGTGGCAAATATATAGTGAAAGACGTAAATACCAGAGGCGCCAAATGCAAAAAATTGTATCCCGGCTCAAGAAGCCGTAGACGGCTTAATGAGTCCAAGCGACCGACATACGGAGAGACACGAAATGAAAACTCAGTTTAATGCACAAACAGCAGAATATAATTATAGAAGATCGAACGTCCTGGTATAACCGGAATCGGTTTTGGTAGGCAGTAGCGTGGAATTATTGAAACCGAAATGTCATCTACATCCTCATAATACCCCACAAGCCGCCGCAAGGGCGTGTGGTGGGGGGTGCTTTGGTCACCAACCGTAAAAAGGAACATTACCACATGCAAAACAACAACATGGAAAACTACACCGACAGCAGCGCACACACTCATGCAAAAACCCCTTCATCCAACACTCATGCAAACACATTTACCGCAAACCAACAATAAACTGCACCCCAGGATGCAGCACGGAAGTCATCGAGCAACACGCAAGCCAGGACACAATAAGCATGAATGTGAAACACCACCACCACATGAACATGCACCACAAAACACTCTACCCCCCGAGGAGACTGTAAAAGGCAGGGAATGCGACCCAAAGTTGCAGGTAGCAGGAATTTCCCCCCGCGGAGAGGGACGAGGGATTGAAAGGGAGACTTAAAAACAGTTGAACAGAACACTAATGAGGTCATTGGGAAAGAATGGGTAATGATAACAAAACGCACAAGGTTAGTGAAAGAGCATGCATTTAAGTAGAACTAATTATTCTTTAGACGCTGAGGGTGGCAAGTGGAATTTTTGCTATCTATAACCCTGCAGTTGCTATCCAGTATTGTCCGTGGGAAGGAGTCCTTGAGTCAGCTAGTTCTGGCATCTATTTCCCGAACTTTATATGCATGATCCAAGCGACCAATGTATATAGGAGGACGAATAATTGGCGGGACCTCGGTGCTGAAACATGCGGATCTGAATTTATTTAATAATTTCAATCTTGCATTGAATCGTCTCTCTGCCAATGATTCCCTCCCCAAGTCCATGAGCATTTCGGTGACGCTTTGCGTTTTATCGTAAGAATTGTTTTATCGTAAGAATTTTTTACAAAACGGGCTGCCCGGCGTTGAACCTTCTCAATTTCCCGAATGAGACCTTTTTCACTCGGATCCCACACGCTGCATGCGTATTCTAAATGAGGCCTTACAAGAGCGTGGTAACAACGTTCCTTGACCTTCGAGTCACTTTTGCCGACAATGCGTCTAATAAATCCCATCTTTTTATCCCATCAAGGACTACCCTCTGTTCCCGCCCTGAAAGAAAATCTTTAAACCAATTTATTGCGCCCTTGTTTATACCCGCTACCTTTAATTTATGAATGAGTTTACCATGGAACCTTATCAAATGCCTTTTGAAAATCTAAGAAGATCGCATCCACTTGCCTACCTCTCTCACCCGATAAAATTAAGTCGTGTAAATAATCCTAATTGGGTTTCGCAGGAGCGGGTTTTCCTGAATCCGTGTTGATTGTCACTTAAAAAGTTAATGTTATCAAGGTGTCTCATTATTGAAGTGAAAATTATGTGCTCTAAGATTTTGCAACAGATAGAAGTGAAAGATATAGGTCTGTAGTTACTGGGGTCCTCCCTGTCACCACTTTTAAAAATAGGCGTTGTTTGCGCGGTTTTCCAAATCTTAGGTACTTTGCACTCAGTGAGGGATTTGTTAAATATATATTCAAGGTACGGGGCAATGTTTGGAGCTAAATGTTTTATCAACCTAGCTGTTATATTTTCGGGACCCGGGGATTTGTTGGGTTTAATCTCATTAAGCAATTTTAGAATTCCTTGTTGGTCCACTGTTATTTTTTCCATGGGTGGAGTATGTATTGTTTCTTGGAGATATGCGGTGGCAACATCATTCGAGAAAACGCTTTGGAAGAATGAATTTAGGATGTTAGCTTTACCCTCGCTGTCTGTATGAATTATATTGCTACAATCCCTTAAGCAAGCCACGGTTTGTTTACTCCCATTTACTTCCCTAACATATGACCAGAAAGTTTTGGGGTCAGTGTCCAAGTGCTCGCAAAGTACTTTGCGTTTAAAGTCCAGTAAGGCGCCTCGTAATTGTGTTTTGGTTTCAATTTTAGAGGATCTATATGTGTCCCATTATTGTTTATTCTCAGGGGATTATGTGTTCACGCCTGCTCTCTTTACCCTGGAGTGTAGCATTCTCTGCTTTCGAAGGGCTTTTCTAACGTCTTTATTGTACCACCTGGGGTCGCGATTTGCTTTGACGTATTTTATAGGGATGAAATCTATGATGCCTATTTGCATAATATTGACAAAGTCTGTCCAAGTTTCTTCCACCTTGGCATGGTGATGAGTTTAATTGATTGGCAAAAGTTTCAAAGTTTGATTTATGGTAATTATAAGTTTTTCTTTTTGGTTTAACAATCTTTTTTATTTCTGTATTATGTCCAAGTTGATATTAACTGCTTTATGGTCACTCAAGCCCTCGTCAGTTGATACACTAATTTTACGTTCAGGCGTGTTAGTAAGAAATAGATCCAATATGTTCTTTCCAAGGTTGGGCATGTGTACTGATTGATAGAGGGAGTTTCTTTGAACCAATTTTATCAAGGAATTGCAAGATTCGCGATCGCGGGTCCCAGATTTAACGATATTGCTGCCCCAATCTATGCCATGGAGGTTAAAGTCGCCACCAATTATGTTGATGTTGTTATTATATTTACGTGTAAAATTGTAAATTTGATCATTGAGGGTATGAAGTGTTTTCAAATCTGAGTCTGGAGGTCTGTAGAAAGAGCCTAAATTTATGTTGGGTTGATTGGTCCGTAGCAAGGTGCACCAAACACTTTCTATGTTATTATTTTCAAATGAAACTTGCCTGCTTTCAAAATGACTTTTCACTGCCTCGAAAACGCCTCCTCCGGGTCTTGTATCTCTATCGTGTCGGTAAAATTTGAAATCTATTGGGAAAATTTCTTGGTCGTTTATGTCATTAAACAGCCAACTCTGTGCCTAATACTATATCAGCGGAATGAGTTTGGATTATGTGTTCGAGATCCGCTGATTTGTTTTTGAGGCTTCTGCAATTTATAACAAGTATAGTTAAATTATTTTTATTTTGAATAACGTCCTTATTTGTCACTGACTGTAGTTTAGGACGCCTTTGTGGGGAAGTGCGTGTCACATTTCTTTCTAAATCAATGCTAGTGTTGTCGGTGACTTTTATATTTTAATTAATATTCTTATACGCGCTATCCCCAGATGTTACTGACCCACTAAGTGACCTGCCCTCTATCCTAAAAACGGCCTATAGTGGTCGAGTATCCTATCCGCTACCTTGCTCGCCGCTTCCGCCGTGTAATGGACCCCAGATCGGTTAAGGGGAGTCCTGCATGATCGGAGGGTTGGCCTCAGGTCGACGAAGGAGGCTCCTATGTCCGAGCAGAATCTCGAAAGTCTCTGGTTTATGCCTTCCACTCGGCTCCAAACCAGAGACCCGCGATCCTCCCTCGGAACGATGTAGCAGACCGTTAGTCCCAGCCGACCACCCTCGACGCCCTGGATGCGCTTCACCTCGGAGCTCAGTTCCCTTAGGGAACGGATGACCTCGGATCCACGGTCCGTGACGTCGTTGGTGCCCACATGAGCCACGACCTGCAGCCTAGAGCACTTCGTGCCTTTGACCGCCGCCTCGATCGCCTTCGTCACCTGAGGGACTCCTCCGCCTGGTATACACCAGGCGGTCACCCGTTGATCGACGCCTACGCGGCGCGCCGTTTCCCTCAATGGGACCATTACACGGCGGACATTCGAGCTGCCTACTACTAACTACCATTCGCACCTTTTCCGCTTTGGAGTGCGCACTCTTCAGTGGGACTAAGTCCTCGGGGGAATCATCACTTTGTTATTTTGCCCGTCTTCATTTTTGGCTCTGCCCCCTGCATCCTAAGTCAGTATGCCTGGCCGCCGCTTAAATAATCAAATAGAAATCGATTGAGCGCTAAGTTACGAAAATGATGACTATTTCAGGTTGGCTGCTCTGTCGGAAGCATCAGGAAATCTGGGCAACGTGTAGAATGGTTGGAATCTCTTCAATATTTTGGGAAGAAATGAGGTGGTGGGAAGATTTTTTTTAATTCGGAAAATATTTTTCTCCGGAATGGAAATATGATGTGAGAATTGGGAATTCCTGTTGAGAACACACGTTCCCCTTAATTTTGAGGTCAGTTCTTGTGTTCCTCGGACCATTCCGCGCTCAGACCCTGACGAAAATTGAAACTATAGTCTCAGTTACGAGAGTGCATGGCGAAGCGATGAGGGGAGGTCCAGAGGAGATTGCCTAATCAGATTCCAAGTGCTCGAGATAAAATCCAGGAAGAGGATCGGGACATGCTGGCTGGGTGGGTTGGGAAATATTCATTGGTGAGAATCCATAAAATGAGTGACCACCCCGCTGTGCGAGTTAAAATCGTTTTATTCTACCAGAATGACTTTCGGGCAGGAAGGACTCAGTCATTAGAAAAGGTCGCCGGCACCTGAGATCATTTGCGCTATTAGGGATGGATGAGGCGTAACTTGGGAGTAATGGGATTTTCAGGGACTGGGGTACGGTGGAGAAACTTCTATTCCCCAGATCGACGCACTGCACTTACGCAGTGCTTTACTCAAATGCCGGGTGTTAAGCGTACCAGTTACGGACTTACTTTTCTCTGTTGCGTCTTGTATAACTGAATAGTAATTTTTGTTTCCGCATAAGTTATTTACGTTCTTCAATGTAACTTACGTTTTTGAAAGTCACAATTGGACTCGTACGGTTATTCAAATCATACTCCAGGGATAAGAGAAGTTGCGGGCAGATATAACGTTGTGGGGAGAGAAGATAGAACGAGAGGAATCTTGAACTTCTCTCGAGAGTAGCATGACACGGAACGGAAGGAACTTGACGGGTATCAAGCGTGGAAAAACTCGAGCAAGAAGTCTTTTGCTTATTACGAGGGCACCGGAAAATAGAAGGGCTAGCCAGACCCGTAGACTTGGTGAACAAGGAAGGAGGTTACAATGCCTTGAGAGAGTCGTGGGGTCAGCATAAGAGAGAGACGAGTGGAGGGAGCAGCGGACCGGTCCTCGGATCGAAGTATCAGTGATAATATACAATTATTTTCTTTTATCGTTAGCGCTTGTGTTTTTATTCGGATGGATTGATCATCTGCACTTTAACCCACGTGTTAGTCATGCTGAGTAAGGGGATTTAAAAGTTCAGCCTATCTATGAACTGTTTCATGTGTGCATTTGAGTGAAACAGAAAATTACTGCGATAAATTGATGGCTCAAACAAATATAAATTCTAAAAAGGGAAATAATTCTTTAAAATTTACTATCTATGTATTTCAGGGCTCATTGAGAATTAAAATGCAAAAGAAATCGTGGCTGCTGGATTTCTTTAAGCTCTCATCAGCGAATGTAAATGTATTTCAATAATACTGGCTGTGTTACTGATCGGTTAGTCTGTCTGGAAGTAATAATTATCTCATATCCCTGTGAATTGAAGATTTTATGTTTTCTTGTTACACGTATAGGTAATATATCATGCTTACACCCGGTTTTTACTTAATCCGCTAAATATTCATCCGGATCTCGCTTAAAGCCAAGAAGGCTTGATGGTCTAGTTGTCACAGCGTTCGACTCCCCTCTTCTCAGGTTTAAATCGGGTGTATTCCAGATGACTCCCTGGTGTACGTTAAAATCCAAACCGCGTAATTCCATAGAAACCAGTTGTTTCTTTCGAAGCCGTAGGCAGCTCTAGGAAACTCTCATGCCGTCCGGTATACCCTGAGCTTAGAACGAGATGGGATATTCGCCTCATCCACGGGGACCATCCTTCGGGTTAAAAGCGTGCGATGTGTCTTAAAAAGCAATATGGGTGTTGTGAACCGTTTCACTGGCATTTTCTTCTCACTGAATCTCCACCCAAAGCTCTCTTCGCCGACCGGGTCATGTATTTTGAGACTCATATTAAACGTCCGTGGTAGAAAGAAGAGAGGCCCACGATAGTGCTCTTTTCAGGAGCTTTGACTTATGCACGATCATTTTGTGTGTGTGATGGCGCGAGAGGACCTTTCATTGGAGCGAACGAAGTCCGAATGAGAATCATACAATTATTGCAGGAAGTGCACGGGTATTCGTGCCATATGTTGATATCGGGTCCCTGGCAAAACTGGCTCAATTAATGGGCGGTACTGAACTGTGATATATTTAAGCACTGCTCGCCAAAAACGTATCCACCGTTGGACCTGCAGATGGAAATTAGAAGTATGAATTATTCTTCTCCGTTTTAGTATCGAATGAACCTTTTCAGCTTGTGAATGACAACGTTGAGTTAACCTGGGAAGCTGCACTATTTTAACGGTTCCGTTTGTGCCAATAATTTGGATTAACTCTTATGGAACGAATGTGAACCTTAAATGTTTATAGCGATTAAATGCCCGGTTTGAGCTACAGATTTTGAAAGCTTGCTTCATTCCTTTGCCGGTTTCGGTTCTGTATATAGTATTGTGAAAGGTTCCCCGTATTTTTTTTTATAAATGCAAAATAAATGTCTAGAAAATGTAGAAAAACAATAGGGCAAATGTCGTATTGTATTAGGACTGAAATTCTTAATGTTTGGTACGCGGAATATTAGAGGGCAAACTGTCCTCAGCTATGGTTTCCCAAAAGAGTTTGGCCTCAAATGAGTCATTCATGTGATGCTGCGTGCAGCCTACTTAAGGATTTGAACTCGAGACTCTCTATTCGACACCGACGTGTGCTCTGCTACGAAACATTTATCGCTCCTTCAGAGTTTCCATTGTAGATAAATGCGCCCCTTCTAATGCTTGCGCGCACAAATATGCCTTTGAATGTCGTGGTGAACGTCGGGTAGGAAAAAATATGACGTGTTGTCCATGGAGGGCACTTACGAAACTCTTAACACCAGAGTTATGGAGGAGTTACCGTGGCTGCAAAAGCTCCAGTTCCGCTCGTGCAACTCGAAACAGATCCGATGAGTAACCCTGACTAGAGTTAATTTCTGAGTTAAAATAACGCGATGTCAGACCCACCGTGAACGCCAGCGAAAGTTTGGTGCACTTCGCCGCTACATTCCATATTTGTATCAAGTGTGACCTGTGCACACAAATACAGCACAGCGTTTGTACCGTGTTCGATACGATGAAACCCCGAAAGAAAAGTGTTTAACTAGCAGAAAAATGTTATTTAATCGAAATACTTGCCTTAGGCTGCCATTTTTGGCAATTTTAGCTGGTTTCCAAAAGTATGGTGCTGTATGACGCATCCTAACTGTTCTAATTCAATGAGCATTTGTCTATATGAAAAAACACGAGTGAAACCACCTGAACTCCAATAAGGGGTTTAAATGGTTACTCAACATTACATAAATGTCTTGAACGGTTACTGCCACTTGGTATTACTCTATGCATTGGACCATACGGAGATGATTTTTGAATCTATTAAAAAGAATTATTTCGCTGACAACCTCAGATTATATGGCCAATTCAAACCAATCAACTCCCGTAGAATTAAAATTATGATCGCTTGCACTCGGGAATAAATAAATGCCACCGGTTTCGAGGGAAAGTTTCTCTATCATGCCTTTCATCTAAGTGGCGTAAAAACAACCTGGTATGGTAGAAATGCTTAGAATGAGAGTGATTTGGCTTTCAAGCCTAGTCACGTTTTCCTAAATATTTCTTTTCTTTATAATTGGAGAAACTATGCATGTATTTAACCAAGTCCCTGCCTCCTAATCCAGGGTGAGCAGTATCACTGCATTTGACTCCGCCGAGCGACTCAGCGTTCGTCTCTGAAACATTAACGCTTGATTTATAGCGGAAATGAAGGCTGAATCTATGTATTCACATTTTGAAATTTAAATTTTGGTATAATAAGGGCGATCGATAAAAGACCCCGTACATTTGACGATACAATTGAGTTCCACATTTTTCACACGTGCTTGAGTATTTCATTGCATTGAACTGCTTTTGGCAAAGTGTCGCAAAAGTGTTGTCATTTGTAGTAATCTATAAGTAATTTGTCGCATCGTCCACCACTGCAGCACTAACATTTGGTATAAATGTAGTCGAGGGCAAACGTTTCCCCTGGCAATTCATTTGATGATGGAACGAAAATCTCATGCTCTTCCGTCAACGTAAATACAAGAAAACATTCCGATCATAAGTTGCTGATCCAAGAGTAAGATCAGGAAAAGATCGTAGTTTTTCCCATGGGAGCATAGCGTAACGCAAAAGAAGACAAAATTGAATGATTAAATTCTGCAATAAGTAATGTCAAAAACTTGTCTGCATGAAGATACGCTCCAATCGAACGTTCACTTCAACCTGGAAGCACTGTATACTACCTTGATCAAAAAGTTCCCGGAATAACCACCGTGTGCCGCTCCCATCGTTCCGATTTGAGTTCTGTTTTTTTTGTTAAATTGGTACATCTGTTGTTGATATTCCCTTTAAATCTTAGTGTCATAACTTGACATTTGCAAAAGTTACGTAGCCAAGAGTACATCTATCTCTGTGTGTGTTGGCGATTTTTTACAATTTCAGAAATGGATTTAAATTTGCAACAACGAACTTGTATTAAATTTTGCGTAAAAAACGGATTTAGTGGCGCACGGACGTTGGAAATGTTGGAAAAGTGTTTCGGCAACGATTCTCTAAAAAAAATGGTCGTTTACCAGTGGCACGAGCGGTTCAGAAGTGGTCGTGAGTCAATCGAAGATGATGAACGCAGTGGCAGACCATCGACATCGAAAGTCGGTGAAAAAATTGATAAAGTAAAAGAAATGTTGGTCAATAACCGCAAATTAACCATCAGAGAAATAGCGGAGGACTTGAACATTGGCTATGGATCCGCCCAAGACATTGTGGTTAATGATTTGGGTTTCCGTCGTGTAGCAGCAAAGTTGGTGCCAAAAGACCTCAATTTCATGCAAAAAAGAGACCGTGTGGACGTCGCAAAAGACATGATTTGCGAGGCTGAATCCGATCCCACATTCATCAAAAGGATCATTACTGGAGACGAGACGTGGGTTTATGAGTACGACACGCAATCCAGACATCAGGCAAGTGAATGGCGTTCACCAAATGAGCCGAGACCAAAAAAACCACGTCGTTTTCAGTCAAAAAAGAAGGCAATGCTGACGGTTTTCATGGATTACAACGGTGTAGTGCATCATGAATTTTTGCCAGAAGGCCAGACAGTAAACAAAGAGTATTATTTGGGCGTTATGAGACGTTTGCGTGAAGCAATTCGCCGAAAGAGACCAGAAATGTGGGCAGAAAACTCGTGGATTTTGCACCATGATAACGCACCGTCGCACAGTGCTATCATTATTCGTAATTTTTTGACGAAAAATGCAACAAATACCATCCAACAGCCACCGAATTCACCTGATTTGGCTCCCTGTGACTTCTTTCTGTTCAATCGAGTTAAAAAACCATTACGGGGAACGCGTTTTAGCAGCCGAGAGGAAGTAATGGAAAAATCGCAGGAAGCACTGATGGACATACCGAAAACCGACCGTAACTTTTGCAAATGTCAAGTTATGACACTAACATTTAAAGGGAATATCAACAACAGATGTACCAATTTAACAAAAAAAACAGAACTCAAATCGGAACGATGGGAGCGCCACACGGTGGTTATTCCGGGAACTTTTTGATCAAGGTAGTACATTTGCAGATGAGGAAAAACAGAGTTTTTTCGATCACATCCCATGAATTTGCTTCCGTGACTTGCATATGCGTGGGTATTTCCGTAGCTATCGATGGAAGGGGAGGGGTAACACTCTTCCCCTCGAATAGTTAAAATATTCATCTAAAATGTTCGGCCTCTACTGTCTGTTATAATTGCTGGTGAGATGGTTGACAAGTTACTCATGCCCACCATTGTCTCATAAGAAGACCGCTTTCATTCCGAGTTATCTGTTACATGTTCGGGTGGGAGTTAATAGGAAAACAAATCAGGTCTGGAGTTGCGATTGATGCGGTGCGGTGTTGCATACTGACCCCCTCACGGGATGCTATTCAGCTTTCAGAGCGACTCTGGTCACTCAGGAGCGAAGAGCCTGACATGACCTGCGAACGATTTTATAAATCATTGATTGTGCTATGTACGTAAAGAATTAAAATAGTTGCCGGTCAGACAGCGACTCTCAGTAACTTTGTTAAAGTTTGTATGGAGGTTAACTTACACTACGTATGTCCTTATTACATCATATTTTCCTATATTTTACAGGTTTTAAAGGGCTTTTAGATTATTTCGGAATCGGCATTAGTTCCCGAGAATTTTTCTTTGCTCATAAGGTCACTCATCTTCGAGTAATGAAATAGTTTCGGAAAAAGTAAACCTGTCGGCGTCAGTTGTGGATCCTCCAAGCATATCCCATCTTCTAAAAACTCTCTTGGTTCTCATTATCGTATGTATTTGAGCACATATAGATCGTATCGCGGGGATGACTCGGGCTTAACTTTTTGCTCGTCATTTGCCAACGGAGGACAGCTAACGCGCTCAGACAGCTCCACATATCGCGCGTTTTTTTCTTTTAAGCCGCGGATCAATCCTCGGGGCTATGTAGCGATTCGATCGGGTGCGAAAGTAGTCGATCGAATGCTTTCGCGAGGAGCGGCTCGTGGGCGAAATGAGGGGTGGGGGCGGCGTGCGGAAACGAGCAATCGCATCCAAATGAGCGGGAAGACCCCGATCCCGCCCCATGATCTCCCGCCAACACCTCCGCCGGAGGAGAAATAAGCAAAGAGCTATCCCCGGCTGCGGCGCGAGCGGTCAGGCGTGTCCGAATTATTCATCGTCCCTCCATCGCTCTCCAGGAGAGGGAGAGGATTTTCGGAGGGTGTGTTTGGCGAGGAGCGATTGGGAAGTCCCTCGCAAGGATTCCAGGCCACATCGCAGCCACCCCGTTGCGGGGGGCGGAGGGGACCGCGGCGGGGGCGGAGGGAAGAGGTCCACGGCGGCATAAATCATCCGCCCTCCAAACGCACTGCGGGGTGGGCTGCCGCCCGCGGGATTATCGAGCACCCCCGCACCGCTCCCCCCCCCCCGAGTGCCTGCGGTGTTAGTGCGCGGCTTGGTGAGGCGATGCGTGGGGGTGGGCGACACGAACTGGGGGCCACTCCCCCTGAGGAGCACGAAGAGAGACCTCCCACTCACGCCTTTTTTTCAGTTATATTCCACGTATGAAATAGACCTGTTCCCGTGGAAGAAGGGGGATGTTTGCATGCTCCAAGGGGATCGTAAGGGGTCGCTCGTTGAAAGGAAGGGTATTTCGAGCGTAACCGCCTTTAATTTCAGAGCGTCCTCCCGGTGGGACTGAGACGCGATGCAGCGCTCTCCCCGAGACTTGTGGACGCCCCGAGAGAGAGCGGAAGGGAGTTTTGAAATCCAGGAAGCTAAGCGTCCAAGTGGGAAATGCCTGAGTGACGTCAGTCCCTTCGAAAAAGCGCATGCACTCCATTCCTCCGGAGTTGGAAGTGGCTTCGTGGATTCTGACGACCTCGACTCTCTTTTCATCCGGTGGGAAAGAGACGGTTCAAGAAGAGCCCCGGTGACCGCCTTTTCTAGCATTTCGAGCGAAAGGGTGTGTCAGAGAAAACGGAAGAGAGGTTGGGAAGGAAGTTAGATGGGCACGGGTTGACAATGCACTCTCGATTCGGCGTCGCTGGTCGGCTATAGTTCCGAGGCGATGGCTGGGAGTGGCAATCAGCTGGGAGAGGGCCAAATTTAAAAGCTCCTCGAATCCACTCGGTGACTATGGTTTCTTTTGGAAAAATAGAAAATTACATTTGATTGTGTATATGTATTCGAACTCGAGGTTGAATATCGGAAAATCATCTTCATTTCATCTCTCAGCCCCCATTGTTTTGTTGTAAATGGAAGATTTTTTCGTCTTTCTTGACCTATACCAATCTTGTTGTGCTTGTTTAATTTTTATTGTTGCTTGTGATAAGCATCGAAGACACCGACCAAGTCAAGCCAATACTAGAGTAATCGTGATTCTTATTTATTATTGCTTTCATAATAATGACTCCTGGTGACCGTCCAAATGTCATTATTTGCACTGTCGGAGAAGTTCCCCAAATTGCAGTCGAAAATATTCGGTTATTTATAATAAACATTGGAGTTCAAATTAAAAAATGGAGTTTTTCAGGCGTTCGCCTTAAAATTACTTACTAGTTCAGAGTTGTAATCGGGAATCGGAAAGAACTGTTGTTACTAGCTATATCCACTTGACTTTGGTTGCATTGCAATTGAGAATGATTAATCATTGAAGATTTTCCTAATACATGCCTTGTCCTTGATGACGCAGAATGCATACGTATATACGGGGCCTGTAAATGTCTCCTGAATGAGAAATCCCAATCACTTAACACTCAAAGATCACCCATGCCTGTCTATTTGGAGCTCCGTCGTTAAAATGCTTCAGACTTTTCGCTAGGCTTAAGGAGGACTCCGAGGGGGCTTGCCCCGCTCATCCGCGGCCAATTCTCCTGGGGCCGGATGGTTATCTTCTTCTCTTACATCATTTCCCTCGATGCGGATCCCACTCTCCACTCCCCTCTCCTTCCCTGCCCTCAGGCGTCACTCGCATTCACGCGCCCTGAACTTTCTTATCGCCTTAAATGCTGTACGTACTTAGGTAATGAGGCCACGGAGGGACTCCCGAGCGCGAAACGAGAAATTCTCCCCCCCCCGCCAAAGCCGTAAAAGTTTGTCGGCGTCAACCAAATATTCAACCCCCCCCCTTACGTATGCAAATAAGTAAATGAGTATATTTTTGCGGCGTCGGTAAAAGGGTTGCCTCGGTAGAGATGGGGGTGCGCCTGCGCCGACCCCCCTACCCACTCCCCCTCCCCCCCTGTGATCCCGAGCGCACCGGTCCGCGTACGTGTGCTTGTTTGTGTGCGTGTATATGTGTGCATGCCGTGAGGACATGCCTCCCGTCCCCGAGTCAATATTCCGCACGGCTTTCCCGCCCCACCCCTCCTGCGCCCCCTTCCCGGTGTCTCGCCGTCGAGGGTTGGCGCCCAGGGTGCCTTCGGTGCGAAGACCTATGTTCGCTGCCGAATTCAAAAACGTGTGGCGGCTGGAAAAGAAATGGTTGGCATCCGTCCGACGTATGATCTTCACTCGCTGATTTGTCGTTGAACCAGAGGGACTCAGTGCATGATGACCTTGTGAATGCGTTTGAACTCACTGAGACTCCGTGGTAACTCGACCCGACCCGGCGTTCCACATTTGCGCCTTTGAAGTTATTTTCCTTCTGATATACGGCTTTGGAGATTCTTGGGGCGAAGAGACTTGAACCCAGTTATGTTCCGGACGAGTTGATGTGAATGTTGCTGATGTTAATTTTCGGATTTAGTTTAAGTCGGGGAATGGTTTGCTTTTTTTATTTTAGTCCCGTTTGACAAGTTGGCCTAGTGTGACAGTACCGAACTCAGTGAATCATCGCAGTGTTTTCGATCCCAAAGAATGAATGCTACATGTGCATGGTGCTATGCATGCGAGCCACCGCTAGTGTATGTGGCAGGGGTTGATTTCACATAAGGCATGCTCTGTCAAATATAAAATTGTTCTCGGTTGTTATTTACAATCTATGTATTTAAATTAATAAACCATGAGATAAAGACATCATGCTGGGATACTCGTAATGAAAAAAGAAAAATACTTATCCTCCCCTAGCGTTGCCGAATAGTGTTATTCTGAATCTTTATCGTTCCTGGAAAAAATGACATCCTAAATCTATCCGTTCTGCACATAATTTGGGAGACTTTATTATTGACATTTTCTCCCATACCGTTGTACGATCGGGCTACTAATACATTTTCAACGTCACCGCCTAAGACACCTGCTTTCTTGATACGCTACTCAGGTTATCCTGTGAGCATTTTAGAAATCTAGCTCCTCTACACCCCACACGATCCAATGCGCCAGTCAAATCAAATCCATGTGAATCTTCAGATCTGAAATTCGTTTTTTTAAAGGTTTTTTTTTTACCGGAATGTTATATTAGTATCGTACATTTCTGTCTTCGACTAGTGTAGTCTCCATTTCATTTTTTCAGAAAGTTCGATAAACGTCTAGTCTTAACGTATGTGAATGGGTGAAATTAATTGAAAACCGTAGCCCTTGTTTTTATTTTAGGTAACGAAAAAATTTCCGTGATCGGCTCTCGTGGAGATTTTGTGATCTAAGGCTTAAAAACTTCTCCATAAGCAGCCAACCTTACCATCAACTGTTCTTTAAAAAAATAAAATTTCGCTCTCATTAGCACCAAATTTTCACTCTGCAGTGGATTCTTTTCTCATGAGGGAGTGCTCTTTGGAATATGGCAGGTTTCCTGAAAAGAAAGTCGCATCACTGAGTCCAACCATCATCTCAGTGCATTCTTTTTCGGTCCAGGTGGAAACACGAAGATTCGACTAATTATCAGATGGTAATCGAAAGAAAAAACAAAGCTGGCCATGGTTCATCATTGCCGATATATCCGTCCGCATCCTCTCGAAGTGATGCTGCCGGCTCAAATTTCAAGTCACCCGCCTCCCGTGCAGTGCTCTTCCGTGGACCCGGATGCAAAGTTCCTCTGTCGAAACCCTTCCATGCCCAATTGTAGCGGAAATTGTATGACATACCGCTATTACTTCCTCCATACCTCCCTGCAAACAAAACAAAAAGTGAGGGGGGGATCGAGATGGTGCGGGGGCTAACGTACTGGCTTCCCACCCAGAGGGCGCGGGTTCAAATCCCGGCGGTGTTGAATATTTTTCAGAGGTATCTCGATCCCTACTTGAGGTGCTTTGTGGAGGGCACTTTGAGTGAGTACGCCGTCCGTCGGAAGGGACGTTAAACTGCGGACCCCTTGGTGCCTTTCGTAAAGAGTAGGCTAATGCCGACGCCGGGTTTCTCTCCACCCTTCATCCTTTCCTGTCCATCCCCTATGGCGCAAATGACCTTAGTTGTCGGTCGCCTCCCCTCAAAACTACTACTACAAAAAGTGAAAAGTACCTTTCTCGAGCTTAATCCCTAATGGATGTTCAAATATTTTACGCGAACAGCCGGAAATCTAGGGGGAATGTTATCAATGGACATTTGCAACACTCGATAAAATTAAAGTTTCCAACCGTGCTTGTTTACCCGTTAATTTTGAGCTTGAAGTGTTCGTCTCGTTCTTTATGCCGACTCGTGTATCCTCGTCCGTCTTCTTTTCCCGTTGCCACAGACGGGCACGTGCCTTCACAAATGCAGCGAGTGGGATTCGGTCTCAATTTTCGTAATTAATTCCACGAAAAAATTGGTGTGAGTGGTTGGGTAATTTTTAAAAATTTAATTGATTCTCGGTTGAAGGACTCGCATATACGTGACCTTTTCTCTCTACTTGGCTCAACTCGGCCTATGCCCTAGGAAGGCGCCTGCGCTGCGATGCGCGCCCCGGTCCGCGTGTGGTACGAGACGGAACCCCCGGTGCCAAGTGGGTGGCGGGTTCCCGCGGCGGGCGACGCGTGCTTATCCGCTAATCTGTTGCAACTTTTTCTAACTGTTTTCTCTCTCCTATGAGATTCGGATCCCAAAATGAAGACCCATATCCCATGAATAGCCTAGCAAATGCCTATTCTGTCTCTTCGTTTGTTCCCTTCCCGCTTTAATCTCATGGTACAGTGCAGTGTTTTAGATGCCGCATTCGACCTGCAATTCCCTCTGTAAACCCTCGATTAAAGTTACTTCGAGGTATATTCAATCTCCCTTTTCTTCCAAAATAGTTCCCATCATTGAATGACCGTAAGTTACAGCACTTCTAACTGTACTGAAATCTAACTTTATTAGTTAGGTTTCATTCAGATTCCCTGTTCACATAATGTGTGTCTGCGTGTTGCATTTTGAATTTTGGAATTTCCCATCTTTGGCATTCGATTGTTACAATGATAGTGGAACTGTAGCAGTCCATTGATTTCCACACAAAGAAAACGATTTCGGATAGCGAATAACGCGACGTCTACCTCTACACAATACCCCGCGAGGCGCCGCTAGGGCGAGAGGCGGGGGGTGATAGGGCACCAGGCATGCGGAATTAGAAGTCTCTTCGGACATTTGAGTACATTTTAACTGGTATACGAAATACACAATGATAAGGCCAGGTAAACTGGAGAATATCAAGCGAGAGACGGAAAGGAGAAAAGTAGATATATTAGTTCTATGCGAGGTGAGATGGAAAGACAATAGGGATTACTGGAGTGATATGGATAGAATAATATACTGCGGCGGGAAACCCATGCAAGGGAAAACCGGCAGCAGCAGGAGAAGACGCAGAAGAAGAACACCACATTAGTTAGAATAGGAACGTGGAATGATAGGACAATGATGAGGACAGGGAAATTGGAGAATGTTAAGCGAGAGATGGAAAGGGGAAATATAGATATTTTAGGTCTACGCGAGGTGAGATGGAAAGATAGCAGGGATTACTGGAGTGATCGGAAAGATAGCAGGGATTACTGGAGTGATCAGGATAGAATAATATACAGCGGCGGGGACGAGAGCCAACCAGGGGTTGCCATAGTATTAAATGAAGAGGTAGGAAGAAGCGTAGTCAACATAGAGAAGGTAACGGATAGAATACTACGAGTAGATATAAAAGCAGAACCGACGAACTTGATTTTATTCAGGTATACATGCCACCGATCAACCATACGAAAGAAGAGGTCGATAGAATATATGATCAATTAGAGGACATAATCGCGTGTGTTCCTGCAGGGAAACATTTGATAGTGATGGGGGATAGGAATGCGACGGTAGGCGAAGGAAGAGATGGTGATGAGATGGGGGACTACGGTTTAAGCACGAAGAATGACCGCGGCGAGAAAGCAGTTGAGTTCTGCAGGAGACAGGTGCTAGTCAACACCAGCACTTGGTTTAAACACCACAAAAGACGCAGGTATACATGGAAAATGCCAGGTGACTCAGAAAGGTATCAGCTAGATTATATCCTGGTAAGACACAGGTTTAGTAACAGTGTGATGAATTCGCACAGCTTCCCTGGAGTGGATGCGGCCTCGGACCACAATTTAGTTGTTATGAAATGTAGCGTCCGTTTCAAAAGGATAAGGCAGGGGCGGCGAGTTAGAAAATGGAATGTAGAAGCATTAAATGGTTTGAAAAGGAATGAATACAAACAGGCGGTAGCGGAAATTCTAGAGGATGGTAAAGAGCTAAGTACTATCGAAGAAAAATGGGAAAGTTTCAAGAAAGGGTTGTCTAAAGCCGCAAAAGACACTATTGGAACCGTTAACGCTAAAAGGACAAGGAAACCATGGATCACGGATGAGATGATTACAAAGATGGATGAGCGGCGAAAATGGAAGAATGTAAATACAGAATTAGCCAAAATGAAGTACAAAGAATTGAACAATTAATTTAGGCGGGCAACAAATAAAGAAAAAGAAGCATGGTGGAAGACGCGGTGCGAGGATTTGGAAAGTCTGCAGAGGAAGGGTGAAATCGGTGCGCTGTACAGCAAAGTTAAATCTTTATCGGGAAGTTAGAAAGGGAGATCAACGATAGCAGTTAGAGATAAGGCGGGTAAGGTAATAGTTGATGCAGGGAAGATCCAAGAGAGATGGAAGGAATATATAGAAGAACTGTATAGTAAAGAGCTTAGACCAACAAAGTTAGACATAGAAAAGGAACATGACGTAGAGGAAGATAGCTTAGGTCCAGGCATACTAGACAATGAGATAGAAAGGGCATTAAGGGAGATGAAACAAAATAAGGCCGTGGGGGTGGATATCATTCCCGCGGAACTATTGAAATGTTTAGGAAAACACGGGAGGAAGGCTATATGGGCTGATTCGTAGTATCTATGAGGAAGGAATCTGGCCGGAGGACTTCGTGAGATCAGTTTTAGTTCCTATTCCGAAAAAGGTAAAGGCTACATCTTGTGAGGACTACAGGACGATAGGCTCGATATCCCACGCAGCTAAAGTTGTTCTCAGAATCAAAAACAAAAGGATGGAGAGTAGGGCAAATGTTTACTTAGGGGATGATCAGTTTGGGTTTAGGAAGGGGAGAGGTACGCGTGATGCCATTGCAGTAATGAGATTATTAATCGATAGGAATATAGAACACAACCAGGAGGTATTTGCCTGTTTCGTAGATTTCGAAAAAGCGTTTGATAGAGTGAATTGGGAAAAACTAATGAGTATATTGCAGAAAATAGGAAGAGATTGGAGGGAAAGGAGGCTAATCCGCAACCTGTACGTGTCTCAGACTGCTCAGGTGCGGGTGGGGAACGGGGACTCTGGTTGGGCAGTGATAGGAAGAGGTGTAAGGCAGAGTTGCCCATTATCACCGTTGCTGTTCAACCTGTATGCAGAGGAAATGATTAAAGAGGCATGGGAAGGACTGGAGGCAGGAATGAAAGTGGGCGGGGAATTTGTAAAATCAGTTAGGTTCACGGATGACCAAGCTTTAGTTTGTCAGTCGGTCAAGGGGTTGCAAGCATTGCTGAGTGAATTGGAAATTCATTACGACAGATATGGTATGAGAGTCAATATAAAGAAAACAATGTTTATGCGATCTTCAAGAAAGAAATAGGCCAAGCTAAACATGAAAGTAGGAGGGCAAAAACTAGAGCAGGTAGAACAATTTACGTATCTCGGAAGTGTTCTGGACCAACACGGTCCAAGCAGTAGGGACGGAAGGAGAAGAATTTCGCTAGGCAAAGAGGCTTTCACAAGGAGGAGGGAGTTGATGACAGGGACGTTGAGTAAGGACGTTAAGAAAAGACTCGTAAAAACTTTGATATGGAGCGTAGCTATGTACGGCGCGGAAACGTGGTCATTGAATCAGGAGGATAGACGTAGACTGGAGGCTTTTGAAATGTGGTTGTGGAGATGAATGGAGAAGGTGAAATGGACAGAGAAGAAAACAAATGAGGAAGTACTTGGTATGGTGGGCGAAGAGAGGGGTTTGTTGGGAGGAATCCTATGGAGGCAGGAAAAGTGGATGAAGGGGTTATTGACCGGCAGTGGGATGTTGAAGACTGTAATATAGGGGAGAATGTTGGGCAAACGAGGAAAGGGAAGGAACAGGATAGGGATGTTGGACTGGATGAAGGGAGGAAGAAAGTACTCAGAGATGAAGTGGGGTCTGAAGTAGAGTAGGATACTGGATGTTATATTTTGTTAGGAAGCACAAAATATTTATTTAGTAGCTGTGTCCATCCAAAACCTACCTTAACCGGTAGATTACCTAATAATATATATATATATATATATATATATATATATATATATATATATATATATACATGTACATATATATATATACCTCCCCGGACTACAACCTTGACGTGGTGGAAGGGTTTGTGCGTTCCAATGACCCCTAGAGCTGTGCTGGCTGGAGTAATAATTGCTCCTTGTAGGGTCACCCATGCCAGGTAGGTCAAAGGTTAGGGGCCAGACGAAAGATATCCTCGCAGCGTGTTTTCCTCGGTGAGGCGGCTGCAAAGGCGTCAAAGGCGAACCCAGTCTGGCGGCCAGTAAGTGATGGTGTCACGTGAAAAACACTCTTGAGAAAGGCAACGGGAAACCACCTCATTTACAGGCTGTATTAGGCCGTGGGTGTGGATAACATTCCTGCAGAACTACTGAAATGTTTAGGAAAATGTGGGATGAAGAGGGTTTATGAAGTGATTCGTAGCATCTATGAGGAAGGAATCTGGTCGGAAGACTTTGTGAGATCAGTGTTAGTTCCTATTCCGAATTTTTTCGAGGGAAATTGATTTAATTTTCTCAGATTTTTTACAACTCTGGATTATGATTCAAATACTACGGTTTTCAAATTAGTCTCAGAGCCGGGGGCGGCGATAATATGTTACATTCTTCTGTTCCCCTGAATGTCCCATCTCTCGGGACACGTTGTCATGTCCGTATTCTTTGCTTTCGTTGTGGGATCATGCTTCACAGCATAGCCGTTTCACTTTGAATTATGTTTCCCACGATAGGAAACACAAAAGGTAGGGTGTGTAAGCGTCTGAACCTCAGGTTTTATGAATATTTGCAATTCATTCCGGAGGTGTAAACACAGGGAATTTTGGCAAACTGACTCAGTTTCCAAGAATGTATTTGCTCCTACGAAGTGCTAAGGGAAGGAAGGGAAAAATTTTCGCTGTTGGTTTCTTTCGGAGAAACGATTTTTTTTAATAAAATGAAATAAAAGAACGATGATGGATGATGCATTTCACGGTGAAGTCAGTGTTTATGGTTATCAGGTTAGCTTACTCATATGTACATGAGTAAGCTAACGAGTAAGCTAATGTACTCTTACATGTGGCTCGTCAACTGCGTTGTTTTTGGGCTGCTCGTCAACTGCGCCCGTCTTCGGCCTCCGGAGTGCTTGGATGCAATATTGGATTCCAGGTCGGTACAACGGTATCCGTAAAGAGCCCACGGAAATATTCTTCCGATTCCGAATGGCCAAAGCACCTTGCAAATGATTTGATGTTTCTCGGCCCCGCCGTTGTGCATGGATCTAATAATCAGGTACCATCAAGTTTTATTATCTAGCCAGCAGCGTCTTCGGCAGTAATGACGGGCGGAAAGCGTCTAGACTCTTGTGAATAATATTTGAATCGTCTCTGAGAAGAAAGATTCATTTAATCCGGGAAACAAGGCTGTTTTGCCATTCGCTTTTCCGGGCGAATGCACACTTCACAACGCTATATAAGATACCCAAAATGACACGTCGGTGGACCGATATTAATTTTGACTTTCCACATCCTTGTCAGAAATTCTCGATGCAGGTGAATTTTGCACCATATCATCATTGGTTTTATTATCTCTTTTCATGGCTCATGTGTAAGTTTCATATTCATGAGAAAGGGCCGAGTCAGAGTAGCCATTACCATGGCGGAGTTGTTGACATAGTGACTTTCGCGAGAACACTGGAAGCAATTGCGGGGAAGAGGGGGCCTTGCTTCGACAATCAACGATACGCATACTCGTCCTCGTGATCAGGAAACCTCATCCTTTTCAAATGATAAAATTTTCTCCTAGTGTATGAATGCTTTCCTTTGCGACGACAGCACTCAAAAGATTTGTCATTTGGCATGCGCGTGGAGGCTTTGTGCGAAATACTATATAGACTTCGCCCATGCTTAGGTATGATTGAAGAAATTTTACAAATTTGCTTCCGGGGTCTTATGAATTTGATTTAATCAATGGTTAATCTTAAATTATTATGCACTTCATAGCAAATATATTCTATCGTGTATGAGGCGTAAGGCAACATAGAACATTCTAATGCTGTGCAAAATGAGAGTAAAAATTTAAAAAAACATGTAGTCACGAAGGAATTGCATTATTCATTGCGTTTGATGCACACCATACTTGTGTGCGTTGCTTTGGGCCAAAAAAATACAATAACGCGTAAGCTGAACCAACTGATTTCATATCATTGGTTAAGCGATGATGAAATGAATCGAGTTAAGCCTAGTGGTTGGCATTGGATTAATAATTGCCCGGGGGTTGTGGGCTTAAAGAAATTATCGTTGAATAGGGAGGAAACGAATGGGTAGGCGTCGTTGATAAAGGGGTAATAGACCAAATAATTTTCTGGTCAAAGGTCTAAAGGGGTTCTTCCGGCCAGCGGCGATGACCTTTCTGCGAGAGTGGGGGTCGTGTTTATCGGCCACTTCGACGACATCGCTGTGCCGAGTCGCCATCACCGGCACCGTGGAAATCTTTGAATGTTGAGAGCCCTCGAGTATCAACCAGGCGCCCTTCGATAATCAAAGATACATGTACTCGTATCTTGTTCGAAAAGACGGAAAGCGAATTGAATCGACATATTTTAAGTAGAGGGTTGGTTTCAAGTTTTTAATCCATAGATGAACACTTAGCAGCCATACCCACTGCCAAATTTTTATTTTTATTTTTCCAGCTGAGCTGCCCAAAGTAAATATTGCCAAGCAAATTAGTCTGCTAGTAGTAGTAGTATTTAGGGGAGGCGACCGACAGCTGAGGTCATTTGCTCCATTAGGGATGGAATGAAAGGATGAGGGGCGGAGAGAAACCCGGCGTCGGCATTAGCCTACTCTTGTCGAAAGGCGCCAAGGGGTCCCGCAGCTTAACGTCCCATTCGACGGACGGCGTACTCACTCAAAGGGCCCTCCACAAAGTACCTCAAGTAGGGATCGAGATACCTATGAAAAATATTCAACACCGCCGCGGTTTGAACCCGGGACCTCTGGGTGGGAAGCCAATACGTTAGCCCCCGCACCATCTCGATCCCCATTAGTCTGCTTTCTCCCGTTTCTTCTCATTGGAAGAAACGGGTCGTTATTGCATCCGATGGGATTCTTGCCGAACGGAATCCTATCGTGAATGGAATATCTTTTTTATTTTTAGGAAGACCTCTCCTCAAAATAGTTTTCCTTTACTACTTTCGTATGTTTTCCCTCCAAAGGTTCGGAACTAACCATTATTATCCCTATTTTATGATGCATTATATGAAAAATGGCAAAAAATACCCTTTCAAGGTCGGTAATTTAAATAAAAATTAAATTCAGTTGGTGATAACGGCTCCAAAATGTATTTATATTTTGAATTAAGTTCATTTTCATGGGGAAGGTAGGGAATTAAATGCCACGTAATATGGATGAAAAACGCTTTAATTATCTATGAAATAATATTTTTTTACTCTTGCTCAATCGAAGAGTTTTCCTATCACTGTTAAAATGATTTTTCAGTCAGAGAACAATGATAGTTGTTTTTTTGCATTTGCATGACTAGTACATTAATTAAAGTTAAATAGCATACACGCAATAATATAATCCGACGAGAACTCTTTTCTGCCGAGAAAATTAAAGGTACTTCTGTATTCTGTAGCATTACCGGCTTCGGAATGGAGGAAAAGGGACGGTAAGCAGTAATGCGTGAATTCCCTTCGTCTAGTGGGTCAAGTGCTGGCAAATGGTCCGTAGCGATTCATGTACTTGAAGCCAATGACAACTTACCTTGTTCCTCGTAGTATGTGTAGTTTCAGTACTGACTGGGGCTGCCTTATTTATTTCACCTAGACGAAATACTTGTATGTTCGCCTTGATCTGTATCTTTTATCTAGTTAAATCGCCGTTTCCGCCTCTCCTCGATTTATTGGTCTGTGTGAACGGAACGGTATTCCATTCAAGTCTTCTTTCGCCGAATCGTTGTAGTTAAATTCTCGATCACCTTTCTCTTTTCCCGGGCGTGTGCTGAGCCTCATTTGTTCCAATGGGAATTAAGTTAAGTGATGAATCATTACAAATGTTTCATTAAAATACCCTTTTCCATGCGAGGCTCTTTATCAATTTCGATTGAATGTATCCTTCTCGATTCTCTGCTGCGTGGGTCGTGGCTCCCAGGAAGACTTCCTAATAGCGAATTAGTCTCGCGGAGTGGTGCGAAATGGGAGAATCGGACTTCGGAATGTAGCGTACATTCTCTCTTTGAGACCGGGGGAGGAGTGACTCCGGGAGGACACTTGAGGTTAGCTCGCGAACGCTCGGACAAAATAAATGGTTGAAGTTACTCCTTGTCTGATATGGAATTTTCGAGATGAACCTTTCATGTATCTACTCACTGCCTCTTCACTCGAACTCTATCTCCTCTTTGTGTAGAGGTGTGGCGGTTTTTTGTGGTTCCTACTGGTCTGTTCCATCTTGGGAATTTCATGAAATCTTTGTGTACCTATTCTTGTACTTTCGTGCTCGTTTTCTTGTTTTCTTCTCCCATCTAGGAATCTCCTATTTTCATAAACTAATGCGTTTTCTTTTACTTTTCGAACTCTTAAAAATAAATTTTGCCCATTTAAGTCCAGATTTTACTCATCGACGCCCCAGTATACTCTACCCGTAAGCCGGGGAGCCACTGGAAGGTAAAAATAATTGCAGCGAATTCGTGGCTTTCCTTCAGTCAGTGGCTTGCCAAACAATGCTGCTTGCAATCCCTCACAACTTTTTAAGTATCGCCAGTCGTTTCACGTTAATTTGTTGCTTTAGTCGCGGCGACAGTTGATGTTACTTGGCGTAGTAGCGTGAAGTCTTTCATCTGCCTAAATCGCGTTGGGGACGGACGCACGCGCGCCTCCGCGGTGGCCGCCTACTCTTCCTTCCAACCCCCGCACTTAAACCCCTGCGCGCCTACCCTTCCACACCCCCCCCCCACTTAAACCCCGGCCGTCGCTGCGGTGATTCGCCGCCGCGCCTGCACTTCCCCGGGGGACTCGACTTACTTTCAAGCCAGCGATGACGCAGGCTTATGAAGTGGACGACGATAAGTGCGTCTTTTTCATTTCAAATGACGAAAGTGACCGGAAGGGGGAGGGGTGGGCAGAGGTACGGGAGTACGGCTGCGTGCCATTGCATTTGATGCGCGAGTTTGCGTCGTCGAGGCGCAGGTTCTCTTCTTTCCGCTCGAAACCTCCGGATTCTAATGGTCTCCCGTTTTTCACCTTCCTCGGATGTCGTGCGCTCTTTTATTTGGTCTCTGCTGCACAAGTCTTCAATCCGGAGGTCAGTGTTGGGCGAGTGTATGAGGACCAAGTTCACTCGGGTCTCCCTGAGGAAAATTCAAAACAAATAGCAATAGTGAGGATCATGAAGGTATCGTGCTGCTGTTTAAGGTTCTTATATCATGAAGCGCACGGCGCGGAAAAGTGGTCATTGAAGCAGGAGGATAGACGTAAACTGGCCGCTTTTTAAATATGGATGTGGTGAAGAATGGAAAGGACCGAGAAGAAAACGAATGAGGAAGTGCTGGATATAGTGGGGGAGTAGAGGGGTTTGTTGGGAGAAATCCTATGGAGGCAGGAAAATTGGATGAAGGGGGTGTTGACCGGCAGTAGGATGTTGATGACAGTGATAGAGGGAAGAATGTTAGGCAAACGAAGGAAGGGCAGCAACAGGATAGGGATGTTGGACGGGATGAAGGGAGGAAGAAAGTAAACGGAGATGAAGAAGGACTTTTTGTAGAGTAGGATGTTGGATTGTGTTTTGTTAGGAGAGACAAGGTATTCATTTGGTGGTTGTGTCCATCCAAAACTTACCCTAACCGGTAGGATGCCTTTAGTAATAATATTTTTTTAATTTCTCACGTGTACATTTCGGCGCTGCGTGTTGGCCGTGAAAAGAAGGTTGTCAATATTTGCGTGCTGAAATACGTATTTCAACTTTGTCATGCGGACAAAGCCCAAATAAACTAAAATCATTTAATTAAAGGGAAAAGAGAGGGATTGGTTTGGCGAGGTTGATGGGGGAGAGGTTGGTCATTTGGACGGAGTGAAGTAGGAAGAAAATTATGCACCGAGCGGAGAAATGGTTCATTGCAATGCGGGGCGCAAATGTGTCGTTTCTTATCAGGCGGGGGTTAGAAGTGTAGTTGCCCTTTTATCCCTGACTCTACCGGGGGGGATCGAGATGGTGCGGGGGCTAACGTACTGGCTTCCCACCCAGAGGGCGCGGGTTCAAATCCCGGCGGTGTTGAATATTTTTCAGAGGTATCTCGATCCCTACTTGAGGTGCTTTGTGGAGGGCACTTTGAGTGAGTACGCCGCCCGTTGGATGGGACGTTAAGCTGTGGACCTCGGCTTTCGTAAAGAGTAGGCTAATGCCGACGCCGGGTTTCTCTCCACCCTTCATCCTTTCCTGTCCATTCCCTATGGCGCAAATGACCTCAGTTTTCGGTCGCCTCCCCTAAAAACTACTACTACTACTCTACAGGGTCAGGTATATCCTTTTATTCACAACCCTACAGGGTTGTATAGTCCTGTATAGTCAGATTGTTGATAATACTAATCAAATTACTGATGGTGCTAAGATAAGAGGCACGTGGAATGCGCATAATCAGGGAAGGAGGGCCAGAAGTGAGTAAGTGACCTGCGGTTTCCTTGTGAACGTAGACCTGGGGTTCAGTTTCACATCCGTACTACCACTTCGCAGTCATTTCTAATTTGCGATCAAAGTTGCCCAGAATCCGAGTCATTCCGAATGGATCGGTTTGCAAAATTCAATTAGCCGGTCCTCCGGTGACGAATAACAGTAGAAAAGGTGACCATTCGTCGTCAATTTGCACCATTATGAAAGTATCAAGTAATGCCTGCGACGTCGCATTAATCTCAGTTGTCGCGATTTTGTGATTCTTTAACGTTTTCGGCATCGCTGGATGTTTCAGACTCTCCCTGCTGACACCCAGGCAAACACCAAAAGCATAGGTTTATACACGGCAGTGTCCGTTGGCATACCTGACCCTACTACTATGAGCCCAAATCCCTCCTAACTCAAGGGGGAAGCAGGCCTAAAATGGGCACGGGCATGCTCGTTGATATTTCATTCGACCACCCGAGACTCTGATGGCATTGCAGAATTAACAAGTAGAAGACAGAAACCGAAGCATTCAGGCTGGTGACCCGAACTCTCTACTTTTCGGGGAAGTGAGCCGCCAGGTGAAATAATTAACTAAAAGAGGAATATTACTATTTTTCGTTGTATCTTTTCTCTTCAAAGTGGAATTCCTCACTCTATTACACTTTAAATTGCAGAAAGTCATTTTAATTGTACTTCCAAATAATTTCTGCCTTTACACGTATGTGTTAAGCTGTCACCGGTGTATTTCGACACCTCGTGTTCATCCTGAAAAGAAGATTACCAATATTAGCGCACTCCCTTCGGAGCCAAGTGCAATCGGTCAATTGATTGGGAATATCAATAATGATGACTGCCATCCCCAGGAGGCTAAATGGAGCGCTCCATCTCCTGACTATGTATATCCTCCTAAGAATTCTTGCTTTCGCTCAGTGCACCGCAGATGGGCGTACTATTTTCACTCATGCGCAGAAATATGTATCTCCATTATGGCACGTGGGCTAAGTTTTGATAAAGGCAAATCATGAAAAATTACCATGTCTTACAGTCACTGGTTCTCATTTCATATTCCGCCAATGGATATTAGGACATTGGTCGCGCTGCCTTCAGACGAAATGCTTTGGTTCAAGACATTCACACGAAACACGCTCTTAAATGAGTCCAGTTTATATGTTTGACTCACCCAACCAATACAAACTCAGATATGCCTCCTATTGGATCATAAAACGTTACCTTTCAGTTTTTCAGTTCTCGAGGTTTGAGATCCCCAGAATTTGATTATCCTGCGTGAACGTAGTCATAGGCGATTTTCCATCACCTCCTGACTGCACCGTCTGCGGGCAGGCAAGTCTTTCTGGGTGTGCGTCGGGGCTTTCCCCTGCCCTTGCTCCTGGAACATCGCATACAATGCCATAATAAAGAAAAACTACTACGTAGATCTTTAGTATCAATTATGATCGTTAACAATTTATACATGCCCAATAAGTATGTGACTTACGGGATGGAAATAAATGTAGAAACTTTCAAAGTTTTATTTTTAGTGTAAGCTGATTTTACCGGAATCTTTTCACGTGCTGCAAAACAATGAGGGAGAAAACGTCAGGAATTGATGCATGCGGGAACTAGTATCTTGCAAAAAATAAGGGAAAAATGAGCGACAAATATGTGAAGTTTAACAGGCCTCCCCGAAAAATGAGGATGGCGCTCAAGGAAGTGCGCTCAGTCCCCGCTCCGCCCGCTCTCGGGGGCAGAGACCAGGATGAAACCATCGGTTTGACGATCCTATTCGTTTATTTATTTGATTGTCCGCATGAGGCGACACTCATCTAGATTTGGAAGCATTTTCTTCCTCGCATTTGGTTGAGGCCGACAAATGCTCATGTAGCTGTTTTTCCTTGTTAATTTTGTTCAGCATAATCATAGCATAATTTTCAGCATTTTGGCTGTGTACGGCACACATTGATTGATTGATTAAGGTCGTCAAAATCCGTCCATGGGATATTGCAATGTGTCGATTGCGATTTTGATGTGCTCGCATGCATGGTGCTGTCGAACCAAAGAGCGCCTAATTGCGATATTAAGATGTAATTTTCGGTTACACGGCATTCTATTTCAATTGTCGACTCTCGTTCAAAAACACCTTCGTGTTCATTGAATATTGTCACATGACGCCATTAATCTGGGTAACTTCCGTGTCGTGTATACTCCCTCATCCTTATTCACCATTTGCGTAATTATTGACGGCTTCGTCACCAAAAGCTTTATCACAGCAATTATAAGAGGATATCTTGCAGATGGCCGCGAGGAGGGTTGGTCGAAGACGATGTTTATTAATCCTCTTAAATCCTGCAAAACTAACTGAAACGAGTTAAGATGTGATGCCGTCCCTTTACCCCCTTACGTCTGTTAATCGGCGCGTGCTATTTCATGGCCGCCTTCCCTTAATTCTCGAATCGGGGGAGTGGGGCTGCATCCTCCGGAGTGGGGCGCTGCTCTTGGTCGTTCGCGGCGGAGCAGTAAGCGTTGGCGTTCTCGAGTGATTCGGGGGAGTGGGTCCGAGGCCCGGATGCCGGCCATCGAGATGGGCAGTTGGGTAGACGGGAGGCAAACCAATTGACGGGGCTTTTTGACCCCTTCCTCCTCCATTGAAATTGAAGTGGGTCGGTCGGTGAACGGGCGCGAGGGCTAATGGAGGAAAATGCCAAATGGAGATCCAAATGTCAGAAGGGATATGGGGAAATGAATTAATCAAGATTCAAGTTGGGCAATCGGACGTTATTAAATTCAATTACACGAGGAGCCATAAACCATTCGTCCGTCTGTCGACAGCTAAATGTACTAGCTGATGCGTATGTGATTTATTAATAATTTTAGAATGTAAATCTTAGGCATACTTTTAATTTTCTGTCAAGGGTATGGAAGTACATATTTCCTTGGAATAGGTGCGTATGTACATTTCTGATGCATGCGTAACGGTTTTCACAAAAAAAGGTTTGTTCCGTAATAATTATTTAACGATTATTCATATTGCTTAGTGTACTTTTTCAAGTGCTTCGTTATAGTTGTTGATTTTTTACTACCGGTCAAATATTTAATTTGTCGCATCGAAATTCATAAATGTTCACTCCCCTCTGACCAAGGAATGCCTGTGTTTATGTGTACTATATCTGAAGCCAGCTTCTCGAATGTTTTTTAACAGTCAGAAATGAACGAATTCATTCCATAAAAATTGAATTAGTGAAACAATAAAATGAATATTGATGAACTAAAGATAATTAACTTGAATAATAACATTACGATATTGTAAATTGTAGCTCATTTTGGCGCTCCTATAACCGCTCAGTTGCATGGGTGGTGTTTTGAATCCTCGTTTACGTTTATTTTATCCCAAAGATTAGTCATTCTAAGCCGTAGGTTTCTCGGAAGGTGTGAGGTCCTCATTTTTGCGTCCTTCACATTTAGTGGATAGTGTTTTTAAAAACTGACTCAAGCATTCACGAATGAAATAAGTATAAATTACATATTTATCAATAGTCTGCATTGGAATCCTCAGCCTTGACAATTTCCGTAAAACTTTCTATTTAATGAGTTTCTTCGCGAATACCCTACATTTGGTGTTTCAGTGCAATAACATTACCTCACTAATCGTGAGCACCCAGATTCTTTGCATATAGTCGGCGTTATTATTAGCTGCATGTGATTTTTTCGTTTTGCTTTTTAATTGGCTAAAACTCCCAATGAATAAAATATCTCGCAAAAATTATCCTCGTGATAATTCTTGATGCATCTGTAATAATTCTTGTCCTAGTGGTCCGTGAGAATAGCAGTTTTTTTGCTGCCTCGCCATAAATGAATGGGCCAGAATGGAGAATGAATGGGATGATTGTTCGTACGAGATAAATTATAAACGGGATATGGGTCGAAAGCACGCATCAAGTGTTGGGATCGAATGTTTCGGACATCTCTCGTTTTTCGCTTTCCGGAAAAAAGAAGGGGGAGCGGGCGATGAAATGAATGCCAAGGGCTTCAGATTCGATTCGCTTTTTCTCCCCACAGATTCATCGGCTGTCGTTCCGTGGCGTTCAAGTTGCTAGCCCCCCACCCACCTTCTGGTCATCGGACAACCGGAGAAACTTCGACTGTCAGAGTTCGCTAATCCATTTTAACGGCTTAGCGCTCCTTAGCGTTAATAATTTGTTTACTCTAGTCCAAGATTGTTTTCATTGGTTATTTAGTAGTATTCATGGTCGAAATTGAGGTGGGGTGGAGTGTATTTGGGTCACTCCTAAAGTTTCCTCGGATTCGTCTTTCTCCTGCCGCCGGTAAGAGACCCCAGAGGGCTCCCTTGTTTCCTATTGTGTTTTTCCAAGTGCTTAGAAGTGCCCTGTCGTTACTAAAATTGCTTCATTTGGTCCGTTTGGGAATTCGATGAACACTTACTGCTTGACTTTTGAACCCGGAAAATGCCCTTGATAACCCAATTTCCATGGCAGTCCACCTCAGCGGATAAATCGCAGCCGCGGAGTAGTTACTCAAACATGGTCCAATTAGATTACGGAGCATAGTGAAACCTGACTGTCACCGAAGGGCCAGAATATGAACAGCGATGCGGAGAATCTCTCCCGCGTATAACCGATTCGGCTGTATTCGTGGAAATAAATTTCACAGCACTCAAACTTTTTGATTCCATCCGAGAATCATGAACGATTAAACACCGATGATAAGCCCAGCGCGAGGGCTCTACTTGCATCAAGCGTTCTCTCCTTGCGTTCCATCGATGAGGGTGTGTATTTTGATTTTAATTAAGCACCATATCAAAGTCATCTTGTGACGATGGTGTGATTAGCGTAATGACATTAGTACCAAGTGATTGCCTATAAACTTTCTAGTGATAAGCGATATTGGTTTTCTGTGATTAGTATTACGCGTAACCCGTGCGTGTAATAGAGCAGCTCGTATAAATCAAAAGATTACATTACATTAAATTGGTTTCATTAACTGAATTAAGGTGTATTATTATGTCTATTTTCCTTTGCGTTAAGGCTAGGTTACCAACCGGGTCACGTTCAGTTTAAAGTTTTTGGCGGTGGTTGAATTGATTGCTTTTATAAGGACAACTCTTAGAAAGTTGGAGAATAAATATCTTGCAGACAAAGAAGCATAAAATATAGGTTGTAAATCATTTAACTTATTTACTTCTATTTTTAGGGTAAAGTTAACCTCTAAATTTAAAAAAACTGATAAAATTATTTGATGACTCTTAAAAAATGCCTTTAGTTTTTGCTATCGCGTTATGTTGGTGAAAAACTCCCTTTATTTAAAACTTAACGAATTCATTTCGCTAGTTTGGCATTCCTAATCGGATCGGAAAAGTCACCAGTGTTGAAATATGAATAATTTTATTGTGTATACGTACTTCAATTGTGAACATAA
>NW_027286797.1:360000-550000 GCF_022747635.1 Hetaerina americana | reverse complement strand
CACTTTTCCGCGCCATACATAGCTACGCTCTATATAAAAGTTTTTACGAGTCTTTTCTTAACATCCTTACTCAACTTCTCTCTCATCAACCCCCTCCTCCTTGTGAAAGCCTCTTTGCCTCGTGCAATCCTTCTCCTTACGTCCCTACTACTTTGGCCGTGTTGGTCCAAAACACTTCCGAGATACGTAAACTGTTCTACCTGCTCTAGTTTTTGCCCTCCTATTTTAATGTTTAGCTTAGCCTATTTCTTTCTAGAAAATCGCATAACCTTTGTTTTATTAATATTGATTCTCATCCCATACCTGTCGCCCTGAATTTCCAATTCACTTAGCAATGCTTGCAACCCCTTGGCTGACTGGCAAACTAAAGCTTTGTCATCAGCTAACCTAATATATATATATATATATATATATATATATATATATATATATATATATATATATTTATAAACCATGAACACAGTAATAACCCGAAGGTCGGTTTAGTAGGTGATGGTAGAGTTCACCCAGTACTAAGTCCGACGGCATGTGAAATTCACGCATCAGGGTAGGGGGGCCAGTTCCTTTCCCTGTGCCGGTAATGGTTTCCCAGGAAGATCTGGTACCCGAAAAATCACCCCCCAGTCAGCAGTCCAACGCTCTACCCCCTAGACTACCGCGGCATATATATATATATATATATATATATATATATATATATATATATAATGGGCTGACACAACATAACACAAATAGAAAAGAACAGACACATATAAAAGAACACTTACACGGTAAATTGTTCGAGCTTTCGGCCCTCTCAGGGGCCTTCTTCAAGAGAGACCCCTGAGAGGGCCGAAAGCTCGAACAATTTACCGTGTAAGTGTTCTTTTATATGTGTCTATTCTTTTCTATTTGTGTTATGTTGTGTCAGCCCAATTTTGTGCCGCTCGTATGAGTTTTTCCGGACAATCGTTATATATATATATATATATATATATATATATATATATATTTATATATATATATAAAGGAGAGTGTTTGTTTGTATGTATGTAATTTGTTTACTTTTTTGCTGTCATAGAAACAGAATTTTTCCAACTATGCCAGCAGGATACTTTTGCAAGAACACTATTGTATTCAGAATTGCCGAGATGTTATACGTAGAATACATCAAGGAAAGTCTTTTGTAGAAGAAAAATGGGCAACTTTGATCCTGAGAATAATATTTATTCATGTGACGCATCGGGCCGAGTCTACACAGTCCATCCTAACAACGCCGAATGTTATTTTTTAAGAATGCTTCTACATACCATTAGAGGACCTCGCTCATTTGCAGAATTAAGAACGGTAAACGGAGAAATATGTGAGACATTCAGAGAAGCTTGCCAGAATTTAGGGTTGCTAGAAGGAGATCAACACTGGGATGACTCATTGCGAGAGACCAGTTTGATTTCTCTTCCAGGACAAATCCGAATTCATAATAACCTCCTGTAATCCATCTAACCCAAAAACATTACGGGAAAAATATAAAGAATCAATGAGTGAGGATATACTGGCTAAAGTTCGAAGTGAAAATCCTACATTGGATATTACGTTTAACTCCAACATTTTTAATAAAACTTTGATTATTTTGGAGGAAAAGTGTATCACCATGGTTAACAAGACTTTAGTGGAACTCGGTCTTTTTGCACCTGTACAAGATCAACAGGGTGTATTTTATCCAGATTATACACGTGAAACTAGCTACAATGTGTTAGACTTAGAAGCATACATCGCGGATAAAAAGCCACTTCTTAATGAAGATCAGAAATTCGCGTACGAAACAATAATGGATCAAGTAGATAAACAAGAAGGAGGTATCATTTTTCTTGATGCTGCTGGTGGCACGGGAAAAACATTTTTAATTAATTTAGTTCTCGCTGAAATCAGGGTTCATGGAGAAATCGCTCTAGCCGTTGCATCTTCAGGTATTGCAGCGACATTAATGGAAGGAGGAAGAACAGCCCACTCTGCCCTTAAGTTGCCACTTAATATTTCCCGACAAGAAAATCCCACATGTCATATAAATAAAACAAGCGGCCAGGCACAAGTTCTTATAGAATGTAAATTGATAGTATGGGATGAGTGTACGATGGCTCATTAAAAATCTCTTGAGGCCCTCAACGCAACACTTCAAGATCTTAGAGGAAACTGCAGTTTAATGGGAGGAGCTCTGGTACTCCTGTGTGGAGACTTCCGTCAAACTCTGCCTGTCATTCCAAAATCGACTCCAGCCGATGAAATTTATGCCTGTTTAAAACATTCTGTTCTATGGAATCATGTCCAAGAAATTAGCCTTAAACAAAACATGCGAATCCTCTTAAGAGATGGGAATGCTCAAAATTTTGCAAATAAACTTTTGGAGAAGATAGATTAGTTATTGAAGCATCTGGTTTGATAAAATTGTCATCAGATTTATGTGTATCGATGAAAACTGTCCGCGATATGATACAAGCAGTCTATCCTAACGTTAATCAAAAGTATAAAAATTTAGAATGATTGCGAGAAAGAGCCATTCTTGCTCCTAAGAACGATGATGTTAATGAAATTAACAAGGAGATACTAGCCATGCTGCCAGGAGACGTGATTGAATATAAATCGGTTGATACCGTAGTGGATGCTGACGAAGCCGTCAATTATCCAACGGAATTCCTAAATTCACTTGATCCAGCTGGATTGCCACAACATCGCCTTATACTTAAAGTAGGATCTCCAATCATTTTATTTCGAAATTTAGATCCACCAAAACTCTGCAATGGGACACGATTGTGTGTGACAAAATTAATGAAAAATATAATCCAGGCAGTCATTTTAACTGGAAAAGGAAAAGGTGAAATAATTTTTATTCCACGGATACCTCTAATCCCAACTGATCTTCCCTTCAACTTTAAAAGATTACAGTTTCCAGTCCGGGTAGCTTTTTCAATTACCATTAATAAATCACAGGGACAGTCTTTAAAGTTTTGTGGTGTTGATCTAAGATCGCCATGTTTTAGCCACGGGCAACTTTATGTTGCTTGCTCCAGAGTAGGTTCGCCTAAAAATTTATATATTCTTTCTCCTGGATATGAAACAAAAAATGTAGTTTATAAACAGGTGTTAAATAAAAAAGATTCTTAAATTTGTATGAAGTAGAGTATTATTGTACTTTATAATTTTTTGTTTTTCTTTATGTAGTATATTTATATTATTGTTTCTCCCTAACCCGTGCAAAGCCGGGTATTCAGCTAGTATATATATATATACTATATGTATATATATATGTGTGAGTGTGTGTGTGTGTGTGTGTGAACAAATTTATCTTGATGATTCATTTTTTCATTAATTTTTTTTGTAAATAAATATTATATAATATAGTTTATATCAATATTATATAATATTTGTTAATAAAAATTATTTGAGATACATGCATGCATAAAAAGTTCAAACTAAACTTCACGATGGTGGGGTTTGCAGCGTTTACGTGAAGCGCAAGTGAACTAAACAAGCAGGAAATGAATTCACAAAAGAAAAATCGGCTCACTTTAAATTATTCTGTGGTCCCATCCACCATCATCATTATCGGGATATGTATATTTTTTAATTTATCCTTTCCGTGCTTACATAATATTCTGATCCAGGATTGCAGTTTGCTCGTTCCCTTCACTTGATGAGAAACTTACAGCTCTCCTTCATTTTATCAATTAAATTCAAGTAATTTGGCACTGCTCTCTGGGGGACTTTTTTCCTGGCTCTTTGACCATTGGCAATGCCACTCGATAAAATAAAACTGGAAGGAACGTTTAATCATGGAATTATTGGGAGCGAGAATTATTTGAAAATTGAATGATCATCCAGCAGTCGGAAACCAGATGATGCCAGTCACTCGTGGAACGCCTTCTAAAACAAGTCCAGGGAGTTCAGGTAAAACAAGGAGAGGGACTCGTCTTTGTCGTGTTTTCCAGTCTTCACATGTTAACAGACATACGTTTCCGTGTAGAAATAAAGACAGAAATTATATTTCCCCTGAAAAGCACAACAATAGGCTCCAAATGAATGGTGAGCCTGACTTAATTGACTCTTGCGGGAAAGTAGTGATCCTTAATGGTGTGTGGTTAATGACCCTGGAGTACACTCATAATCACCCGAAATGGTGCGCACACCCTCACCCCACGAGTGGAGTCGGCGACTCCGCCACTACGCTTTCATTCGGTCGTTCATCCGGTAGAGAAAGAAACGTCTCCCTTGATTTGGAATTCAATGCCCGCTACCGCACTTCGGCTAATTTGGAGTCGTTTGCAGTTCCCCCTGAACGACCAGCGCTGTCGAAATATAATATCCAATGAATTCCTCACGCGTTTAAACTCGAGCCCTGCCAATCGTACTCGCGAGTGCCCATAGGAGATTACGGGAGTGCCCAAGTGTGTGGCGTGGGGGGTCGATGGAAATTGGCCCGTTGCACACACTCCCCACTCGGCGATGGAATTCCATTGTTGAAATGATGGCCTTGTGCATGGGGTGGGGAGCGCACGGAAAGGCTTTTTGCCTCGGAGAGACCAAACTAAGCGAATAGTAACATGACACGATGATGTGTGAGCCTTTGGCCTAAAGTTGGCCCCCAAGGTCCTATTCCGTAATTGGCTAATGGAGTGCGCAGTCCTTGTGGCTTGAAATCGGGATGTTCGTGGTGCGAACACGGGCTTATAAAATCACTGGACAATCCTTGTTCGCATTGATGCGTTGCCACTACAGAACAAATTCTTTCGCAGCAGTATTTGCTTCGTTTATCTTTGTGTCCTCCTCACGGTAATGCCGAAAATGATTACAGTGGCAAAACAGCGCTCATAGTTGGTGAAAAAGTGCGTGTATTCGAGAGTTACCAAAATGAGTGAAGCAAGGAACAGGTAATTAAGGAAAAAGGGTTAATATATTTAAAGAATATTAGGTTGGTTGCATATGACAAATTTCAGTATTTTGTTCTTTGGTACATTTATACCAATATTATACTCTGTTGTGGCCATGGATAAGAGAATAGAAATAGCATATTCGACATAAAATAACGAGAATCGTCCAAGTATCAACAATACTCATTTTGAGTTACACCCATATTCTTGTTGTGCATTAACTGCAATAGTGAAACTGATATAATCAGGGATGTAAAATTACAGTAAACATTTCATTCTCCATTTCTTAACGAGTCATTTTGTAATTGAGCCAATCCAGCTCTTCGGACCAATTGCGCCGTCCCAAATGCCTGGTTTTCGTTGCCTATCTAAGGTAATGTGTAAACTCGGAACGCGTATTAAGACGTTCATTAATGACTTCCGTAATCCATCTGGTCCTCGATGCTAAATTATCATCTAGAAGGTCCGCCACTAACCTGCCTGAGTCGGCTTCCGACTCTCGAAAGCGAATTAAAACGGGCAGATTGTTTCAAACGTAATCGAGTTCGGTGAAGCATTGTAACAAGGAACCTTTCCATTCGGCTCAGATTGCGGGCTAACAATAAGTATGCAGAGCATGCCTGCGTACCTTGTGAACCCTGGATCGTTTATTGTTAGGGCATGTGGTCAGTGTTATCTCGATGATATTTTTGTCTCTTGCTATTGTTGGGCAGAGCTCGCGCGTTCGTCAGGTTCAGACCGCGAGGAAGACTGCGAGTGGCTTTTTCATGTGGGTTTTGAGACGTTTTGAGGAAATGAGCGTCATAGGCAGGATGGCAAGTTATAGATTTAGTAGCAGAGTTTAATGGAGTGATGGGAGGGATGGTAGCGATGGCTATTCGAAGGAAGGGAAGGTGGATGGAAGTGCTAAGAGCAGTAGAGGGATGTGGAACGCTGTGTCAGAATGATCGTTGAACGGGATGGGAAGAGGTAGGGAAAGGATATTTGCCATGGACATCATATATTAAAGTAGAAGTTATTGGCAAATCGCACCAGGGGAAAAAGTGTTTAAAGTAGGGCAAGAAGATGTGCAAGGTCTGTTCAAAAAGTATCGCGACCTTTGTGTTTTTTTCCAAAAATTATTTATTTATTCATGAATATCTGTTTAGTCTCCTTCAAAGTAATCCCCATTAGATATTATACACTTGTGCCAACGTTTTTTCCAATCCTCGAAGCACTTCAAAAAATCATTTTTTGTAATATTGTTCAGCTCCTCCTTCGATGCATTTTTTATCTCGTCTATCGTAGCGTCGTCCTTTGATGGGCATCTTCAGTTTCGGGAACAAGAAAACGTCACTGGGGCCCAGGTGTGAGGAATACGGTGGCTGCGGCATCATTAGTGTGTTGTTTTTGGCCAATAATTCACGCACGAGTAACGATGTGTGAGCAGGGGCGTTGTCATGACGCAAAAGCCACTTTTTGTTCTTCCACGAATCCGGGCGTTCGTTGCGGATTGCTTCGCGCAATTTGCGCGAAGCTATCCGCCTTGCAGATATAATAACTTGCAGATGATATTCCTTATTTAATGTTCTACCCTGTGACCAGAACTCATGATACATTTCGCCAATGCAATTGAATAAAACTGTAAGCAAAACTTTCACATTCGACCAAACTTGGCGCGCTTTTTCCGGTCTTGGCTCGTGCTGCAGCTTTCATTGGGTAGATTCAGCTTTAGTTTCCACGTTATAACCATTAACCCACGATTCGTCACCAGTTATGACCGTCTGGAGCAACTTTGGGTCGTCGCGGACAGAGTCATTAGCAATGCGTTGCTGTTTTTGGCATGAATATCGCGGCGACCCGTGTCATGCCCAAATCATTGGTAAAAATCGAATAGCACGAGCCAATCGATATGTTTAGGTACTCAACAACTTCTTTAACGGTGATTCGACGATTTTCTTCCCTTAATCAATGTTTTCGTCTGCTGTTGACTTGCTCGAGCGTCCGGCGCGCTCTTCGTCCTTCACATCCTCTCGGCCCTCTGAGAACATTTTGTACCACGAATACTCGTTGCATCGGTCCAAGATAGGTACTCCATATGCAATAGCCAACATTCGTAATGCGTCCGAGCACTTATTTTCGTTTTTGACACAAAATTTGATACAAATACTTAATCCATTTTTTGGAACAGGCGAAAATCGAAGACAAGCTAAAATACGTCCAAGCAAAAGAAATAAGTATCATACATAACGCTACAAAAAAATCAAATATACGTAACCCGCGAAAATTCAAAATTCGCGATACTTTTTGGACCGACCTCGTGTTTGTGTGTGTGTGTGTGTGTGTGTATATATATATATATATATATATATATATATATATATATATATATTTATATTCGAAATAGAACGCTCTTCGGCGACGCTTAAATATATAAATCACAGGTGCAGATTTTTAAAACATAGAAACACAAAGAAAGGACACTCACATATGTAGTTTTGATGTTTCGACGGCTCAACCGTCGTCATCCGAGGCCTTCTTCAAGTAAGACACTATGTGTGTGTGTGTATATATATACATATGCATATATATACATATATATATACATATATATATACATATATAAACATGTATACATATATATATATATACATATACATACACATATATAAACATATATATATATATACATGCATATATTATAATTATGAGGTAATCTACCGGTTAAGGTAGGATTTTGGATGGACATAATTACTAATTAAATAATTTGTGACCCCTAGCAAAACACAACCTCCTACTCTTCATCAGGTCCCTCTTCAGCTCCGAGTACTTTCTTCCTCCCTTCATCCCGTCCAACATCCCTATCCTGTTCCTTCCCTTTCCTCGTTTGCCTAACATTCTCCCAACTATCACAGTCTTCAACATCCCACTGCCGGTCATTACACCCTTCATCCACTATTCCTGCCTCCATAGGATTTCTCCCATCTCCCATAACGATTCCAATAGTGTCTTTTGCGGCTTTAGACAACCCTTTCTGGATATTTCCCATTTTTCTTCGATAGTACGTAGCTCTTAACCATCCTCCATGATTTCCTCTACCGCCTGTTTGTATTTCTTCCTTTTCAAACCATTTAATGCTTCTACATTCTATTTTCTAACTCGCCGCCTCCGCTTTACCTTTTTGAAACGGATGCTACATTTCATGACAACTAAATTGTGGTCCGAGTCCGCATCGCTCCTGGGAAGCTGTGCGAATTTATCACACTATTCCTAAACCTGTGATATAATCTAGCTGATACCTTTCCGAGTCACCTGGCATTTTCCATGTATACCTGCGTCTATTGTGGTGTTTAAACCAAGTGTTGGTGATGATTAACCCCCGTCTCCTGCAGAACTCAACTGCTTTCTCCCCGCGGTCATTCCTTATGCCTAAACCGTAGTCCCCGACCTCATCACCATCTCTTCCTTCGCCTACCGTCGCATTCCAATCCCCCATCACTGCCAAATATTTTCCTGCGGGAGCACACGCGACCCTGTCCTCTAACTGATCGTATATCCTGTCCACCTCTTCTTCCTTGTGGTTGCTCGGTGGCATGTATACCTGAATAATAACCAAGTTCGTCGGTTCTGCTTTTATCTCTACTAGTAGTATTCTATCCGTTACCTGCTCTATGTTGTCTACGCTTCTTCCTACCTCTTTATTTAATACTATTTCAACCCCTCGTTGGCTCTCGTCCCCGCCGCTGTATATTATTCTATACTGATCACTCCAGTAATCCCCGCTATCCTACCATCTCACCTCGTTTAGACCTAAAATATCTACAGGGTTCGTCCGGAAAATAAGTGTACTGATTTTTTCCCGCCGCTCCAGGCGCGCCCAGCACCGCTCTGACGGGCTGCGATTGGAGGGGGGTATGTTGGCAAGCGACGCTGAAAAAGGCAGTCGGCTCTGAGCTGTGGTGTAGTGAGGAGCTCTGTTAACGCGAACCTCCACGCTCGACCCACGTCACGGAACGCGATGCCGAAGTTTTTGGAGCAGCGTTATTCCATCAAATTTGCGGTAAAGCTTGGGAAATCGTCTACCGAAACTGTCGGTATGATTAACCAGGCTTACGGGAAGTCAGCCATGTCCAGAAACATGATCTTTCGGTGGCACAAGAAGTTCGTGGAGGGCAGAGAAGAGGTCGACGACGAACCACGGCCTGGACGCCCATCAACGACACTCAGTGACGAAAATGTGCGAAAAGTTCGCGATGTACTGAACTCTGATCGTCGTCTTAGTGTTCGGATGATAGCAGAGCAGTGTAATGTGCCAAAAACAATAGTGCACGAGATTATTAGGGAGCAATTACAAATGCGAAAAATTTGTGCAAAGTGGGTTCCGAAAGTGCTCAGTGATGATCAAAGACTCAATCGTTTGGAAATCGCGACACAACTTGCGGATCACTGCAAAAATGATCCACATTTTTTAGAGAACGTTGTTTCGGGTGACGAGACGTGGATCTTTGAGTACGACCCGGAGTCGAAGAGACAAAGTGCGGAATGGCACACCCCATCATCACCCCGTCAAAAGAAATCTCGCATGAGCAAATCTCGGATCAAGGCGATGCTCATTGTCTTTTTTGACAAAAGGGGAGTCGTCCACTACGAATTTGTACCTGGACGACAAACTGTAAATGCTGCATTTTACGTCCAAGTGCTCGACAGGCTTCGAAAACGAGTCGCCCACGTCCGGCCAGTATATTTCCCCTTTCCATCTCTCGCTTAATATTCTCCAATTTCCCTGTCCTCATCTATGTCCCAACATTCCACGTTCCTATTCTAACTACTTGGGCGTTCTTTTCCTGTGCCTTCTGTCCTGCTGCTGCTGGTTTTCACTTGCAAGGGTTTCGTGGGTTGACGACCACGGACCCTTGCCTCCCCCGCTGCCGGGCACGACACACGGCCGATTTGGCCGAGCCCCGTAGTTGCCAGGACTCAAAATCTCTGTATAGTCCATCATGTTAATCTTGGGAATGATAATTGAGGTGGTTTCCCGTTGCCTTCCTCAATAGTGCGTTTAACGTGACACCATCACTTACTGGCCGCCCCGCTGGGGTCAGACGCCATTGCAGCCGCCTCACTGAGGAACAGACGCTGCGTGGACTACCTTTCGTCTGGCTCCTAACCTTCGACGTATCTGGCGTGGGTGACCCTACCAGGAGCAGGAGATATATACACACACACACACACACACACACATATACATATATATATATATATATATATATATATATATATATATATATATATATATATACACACATCGAAATAGATAGGAGGAAAACGGATCGGAATACGCATAACCTATATGCATAACCTTTGATTTATTTGTATTGATTCTCATCCCATATCTGTGGAGATGCAGAGTTGAAAAGGGACTTGTTGTTGAGTACGGTACTGGATTGTATTTTGTTAGGGGAAACAACATATTTACGTGGTAGTTGTGTTCATTCAAAATCAACCTCAACCGTTAGATCACTTAAATATATATATACATAGGTATATATATATATATATATATATATATATATATATATATATATATATATATGAATATTTATATATACTATATATACTCATTTATATAGAAACAGATACAAGGAAAAGGGATAGGAACACACATAAAGGACGGACACAGTAGATGTGGGTAAGACGGAATCGAACGGATCACAAGAGTAAACATATTTCCTTGACCGGGTCTCGAACACCGGATCTTTCCACTTGCCGGGCGGATGCTCTTACTGCTTGAGCTATCGAGGGTGAACGTGACGGGGGCGAAGGGAGAGACCCTTGAGGGTATTCAAGGAATTAGTGTGGAATATATTAGTAAAAAGTATTGTTTCCTTGTAATGCTTAAAATCACTGGATATTGAGACTGGTCGTTTCTACTTTCCCTGCACATCAAGTGAACGGCGTGAAATGTATGAAATGGTCATCTTGTTTAAAATACAATGAATGTCCTTTTATGGAACTCAAGTCGAGATTTCCAGACAAGACGAACTTGAAGTCCTAGGTGGAAATTACTTGAGACATCCAACCTTTAAGAAAACTGAAATCTTTGCGTTGAGTACTGGTGAAATAAACGGTTTAGTATCTACCTTTGTCGCGTTCAATCTGGGGAATGTTTTTAAACTTCGAGACGCTCTTAATTGGCGGAGTCTAGAATAATAGAATCGTGAGAAAAATAGCGGTAAAAAATTGATCGACGTCCATTATAACTATTCAAGTGGTGTCTGGGAAGAGTGTTAGGATACGCAATAGGATTGTGTCGAGACTCTTTTTAGGGACTTAACTTGGGAATTTATATCCAAATCTCATATTATAAACAATAAAAAATACTGAATTACTGAAGTGAACATTTTATTCCAGGCTTTCCAAAGAAATCGGAATTTTTTTAAAATTTAAGCGAATCCTTGGGATGGGTACTTTTCCTGATTATTGGAGGAAAATTAAGGACAGCCGCGTGCTTATGTTATTCGTGTTTTACTTCGCACTAAAAACGACGAATGTTGTAGGTTCATAATTCAGCAGATAATTGGACGCGTTTCAACGTCGCTCTTTTATTCTGCGCCCTACAGGGTGACGCGTCATGGGGTATCCTCCACAAGACATCCTTTTGCTTGTGGAGAATGGATTTTCTTTTAGAACGCCAAATACATGAAATCGCGAGTGATAAGTGGACACTCCCACATGCGGGCGGAAATGTAAAGATATCTGTGAATTAAAGGTTAACCCGACGTCGCTGATAAATTCGTTGGAACCTTTTTTACCCATCCCGTCCATAATATTACTCTCCCCCGCTACGGGTGTATCTCCGCGTCAGAAGCTCGGTCCGACGTACGTCGTCCATCAGAACGAAGTCAGAAACGGAGACGCAGTTCCGGCCCGAGTTACGGACTGTGCTCGCCCCCCCCCACACCTGCCGCTCCCGTTTCTTAGTTTAAAAATGAATACGACTACATTTTTTTACACTCGTCTCGGGATTCCTAAAATCAGTATCAAAAGGCCAACCGCCAAATTCCGCATAATAATTTTATTTGGGCAGCATTTTGTCAGGATGTATGATTTTTGTTGAACGTACCTTGATACTCATGTCATAAATGTACCTACGATCTCTCTGGGCCCAGTGCAATGTTTTTTCATTGCTGGAAGTTTCAACTGGCAGAAAATGCTTCTGGAGAAACTCGTATAATTTTGGAGACAAGGAAAGAATCAGGGTTGGGGAGACATGGAACAAATCCGGCGGCTCTAATCCTGAAAACCCGTATTCGTGAAAAATTGAGAATGTTACGTGTGGTTGACCAGTGGTGATCCATACCGTTGCCGCCAATTGACGTTCTATGCGCACTTTGTCGAGGTCATTATTCTCATTGAATTTGTAGATACAGCTTATTGGTTATTGGCTGTGTTGTGTTTGTGCTTCACGTGTTATTGTCAGATTTAACTATTGCATTCATTTTATTTATTTTGCATTAGTCCGAAAACAGCATTTCGACCTTTACATTGGACTTTGAAAATAGAGACAACAATTTGGAAATTACACATACCCAAGCCCTAGGTGGAGGAAAATCCACCTTGGCGGGAATCGAACCCGCTACCTCTGAGTTGGCGGACGAGGATGTTATCCCGCCGCCACCGGGGCCGGCTAAAGTTTTGTTCGAAGATCCCAAATTGCAGGCTTATCTCATGCAGTGGAAAGGAAGATTACCAGTAATTCGTTGAAAAGTAATGTATGTTTCTTCTGTGTCCTAAAATCGGAAGAGAAAGCTCTAATGTGATCATTGTGTCGCGTTCTTAGTGCGACGAGACTAATAGGGTAATAGTCAGTTGTCGCGTTGGGGTATTCTCGCTCGCCTCCCAGGGTTGGCTTCGATTGTCCCCTCGCATTACTTCCCATCATTCAATACCGTCGTCGTTTTTCCTTTTGCTCGTCGAACTGCCTGCGGTTTTCCCACATATCCATTGCGCGCGTGTCCGTGGGCCGTTAAATAGAGTGTCGTTTTCCCCGCCGGTGACTTTCCATGTCCATAACCTTCAACCATCGTCTGTTTCCCTTTGCAGGTGCACCGTTCGGAGCGCGTGTCAGAAAGCCGCTCATAGTTCACCGCGCTGGCTCACCTTGGGTACGGGGCAGCAGTGCATAGACTTCGAGCACGTCTACCCGGATCGCATTCCCATCAACCAGATGACAACGGTAAGTCGCCGGGTGTGACCGGGAGCCTGCCAGTCCACGCATTTCGCGCGCACCCAGGCTGCACCGCCCCAACCCGCAGGCCTGGAGTCTCGGCTTTCGATCGCTCTCCCTTCGAGGCCCCGATGCCCCCCCCCACCTCTCTGTATCTCTCTCTAGAGCCTTCCGTGTGCTGCCGCCTTCGGGCCGTGTGACCGACTCAAACAACAGAGGGTTGACTTCGCTGCATCGGAGAAATTAAAAGAAAGTGCGTGCGTGGGTAGACGCGACGGTGACTTTTGACGGATTCATACGCAAATGCGCGTTACAATGCAACGCTTTCAAAGTGTAAAAATCATTCCGTTAAAAGTCAGTGCGCGTCATCCCACGCACTTTCTTTGAATTTGTCAAAGGTTAACACCCCTGTGTTTAAAGGTTGGCTTTAACCTCGTGGACTTTGGCGCAACGAGCACGACTACGAATGCTCGTGACATTGTACGTAGGGTGTTATGTCATGACATCATGTTCCTTTAAGGCCCCCAAAAATGTCGGAGTTCAAGAGGAATTCTCGGTAGCTTAACTGTCTAAAGCACTCGGCCGGACATCCCGGTCGAGGCCAATGATTTCCACGTTTTGAAATTATTGAATTGTCACCTCGGAGAAGTAAACGCGGTGTAAAATTTATTGTAATTGCTGGGTACTTTCCGAATAAAAGAACGAATTAGGCCTGGAAGGCCTAATTCTTCTTAAATGAGGGAACGTTGATTCATTCCAAGGCCAAACGGTCCTTATCGGGTATCACTCGAGGAGGAGGCTTTTGCGTGAGGTTTCCTTGTAGCAACATTGAGACAAAATGAAAGTCATTAAGTTTTCATTCAGCATAAACATTATAATCCCATGTATTACGTTTTTTAACTTACCCTCCATAAGTATAAAAGAAAAGGATTATGATGAAAAAATTCCCTCTGAAGGCCGCAGTAGGCATCATTAAAGGTTGCATGCGGACTGCTGGTCGTTTGGCGTCCGAACTGCCCCTTGTCTTGTTTCGCCAGTTGTGTCCATCTCTCGAGTGCAGGGCAGTAAGTTTGAAGTACTCATAATATTGAAGGGCAATAGACCGCCACCCTATTTCCGCCGCGCGTGTTTCACAGCACAGTCATCGCCATTTATGGCAGCTCTAGCACCGAGCGGAGTTTTCTTTAAAAATTAAATTTAAATTAATTAATTGAGGAGAAGGTTTGCCGATATTCCCTTCGTACATTAATATAAATTAGGTCCATAATCATGCATTCATTTAATTCATCTTATTTTTACTTGATCATTATGCCGGGCGGAATATTTTCTGATATATTGGTGGCTTTAAACTTTGGTGCCAGACGAATTTCCTTCAGTAATTGTTGATTATGTTATGTTCATGGATTGGCAGGAATTTTAAGTTAAATGTGGTTGTTATTAATTGGCGAAAATACTTCTGTAGTCGTTTGCATGAATACGCAAGTATTGAACAGATCGCTGCATTCAACCATCTTTGGAAAAGTTGAGGCCAAAATTTGAGTTCGGCACCAACCGGGATGTGTGGCATATTTTATGAATGCTACTGAATTTTAAGAACTGGTTGTTTTTTTAGATCCAATCATCAGTAATCATTATGTAAAACGTGATGTAATAAAAAAATGAATCATGAGTATTTGCAAACGCCCTTAGGATGTCCTTTAAATGTAAATGAACTTACTGAATGGCGGATGCGATATACAGTTGCACGAAACTAAAAAAAATACTCCTAAGACTGCAGTAATATCTCGCTTATCTTTTAACGACGAAATCTTCTGTAAAATCTGAATCCAGGTATTTCTTGGACTCCGGGTGTTTATCGTGATGTATTGTAGATAACTTGCCGCCAGCATGAAATGCGGGTAAATACTACCGGCGCTCTAAATCCTGGCGGTATACCTTAACCAGCTGTCATGGTAGGCCATCGGTCGGACGCTGTACCTACTAGATTTTAATTATCGCGCGTCTGAATACTTAAAAGAGCGAGGCGAAAAAACAAAGGTGTTCACGTGTAACACTAAGTTGTCCTCCTCACCATTGACCAACGATACCTGACGATATGAGCAAAAAACATTGAAATTGAAAATATCGGTATGAATACTTATGTATTTAAATAATGAAAGGTCACCACAATGGTATCCTTTGTCCCGTGATACGTGTTGTGATTCGATGTTGAAGATGGTCGCTGAATGATCATCCACTCCATTATAATCGCCTACGCGTGGCTACAGAAGCAACTGAAAGGACAATGTTCCACGCTTAATTAATCTTAATAATGCCTAATTGGTGAGCACTGGCGGTTAGCGGTTCTTGAAGAATGTGAACCGTCTCGGTGCCACATGCTTCCACTCCTTAAAAGCGTATTATTCCTGGAGACTGCGTGAGATGCCGCAACAATAACTTTTAACGGAGTCATCCGCTAATATGCATTTCAATGCAGCAATTTCAGAGTGTAAAAATCCTAGTCTAGGCGAATGATTTTTACACCTTGAAATTGTTGCATTGAAGCGTAATATTTATTTAAAGCTGTAATTGGAGGCCATATTTCACAATAGTTGGAAATTGGATGTACCGATTTTCATGATATTTTGGTCTTCATGACACAAGATATACAAAGAAGTGTTAATTTAATTGATAATATGTAAATGATGTAATGCTCTTAAACCCATGTAACATTAACTTGAATGAAATACGGGCTCTTCTCCAGTTCTGTTGATGGAGCAAGATCAGCGGAGAAAATACTCCCGAGAAGATACCGTAGGTAACGACGGCAGGTGGTTGGTTCAATCTCGTCATAAAATGTTTCCTTTATATCCTATTCATCTGATATAAATTCTCATGGCGAAGAGGAGATTTCTCTTTCCCTAAGGCTGCCTTCTACCCATTACTGGATGAATATACCTACATCCGTAGATAACTGGCGAACCTACATGATTTCATTACAGATGCAAATGTATTCATGATTCATATTCATTTTCTCTGATAAAATGGCGAGACATTTTATGTTTCACTTATAAAGTCCGGTATAGGGCTGTAAGATAACCTTAGTGGATCAAGTTCACTCATATTTTCTTGGGAATTAACGGCATGAAGTCGATGAATATTGTGTTAATTGTGGTAATTGCACCTTATCCGTGACTTCACTCATTTCGGCCTCCGAGGAAACTTGAGCACAAGGAATAACAAAAAGGTTTTTATGTATGAAAAAGTTTGTTTGGTCTGTTTTGTTACACCGTCTTTGTTAACATCGTGAAAAACCACCTCGCCCAGCGACTCGGTCTCCAAGCGATTATGTACGCCGCCACTTTCCGTCCCAACTTCTTATAGGATAATTCCCTCATTATTAATTTGATCTCAACGCTTATCAACTCCGCCGCATTAAATGGAGCATGTTTTGTTTCTAACCGTGATGAAATTTACGTGAATTATTGGGAGCTCTCAATGAAATTATCCGAAAGAGGTGGGAGTAACTTTGTCGCGGTCATCTGGTTGCCTTCGAGCATCCGGCCACCGTTGGAATTAGTTAGAGCGATGTTCCGGGACAACGCCTCCCGCTGCCGGTAGGAGCACATTAAGCCTCAGCAGTGAGTTAAGTGAAAGATAATTTGGAATGCGGGAAAAGATGGAGGGAGATTGTGGCTATACATACATAATTTACTAATTGCCATGAGTCGCCGGGACAACGGGGGAGCGGTTTGTTCACCTGCGTGGTCACCGGCTGGAAGCCCGGTATTTCCGTCGAAATTCATCCATAATTGCGGGCCGTGGTGGACAGGGTGGTGGTGGTAGTAGCAAGCCAGCCGCGAAACTCCAAAGGTCTCGGGTTCGAGCCGTGTCCTTTTTCGTGTATTTTTGTCTTTCCTTGAATTAGATACCTTAAAGGCTGCATGATGCGATTTAACCTTATCCCAAGAGCTCTTAAGACTTGACTGACTGATAGTCCTCTTAACCGAAAGAATTTCAGAGTCCTCTCGGCAGTACCGCTTTAATAATGGAATTAACTGGCCATGAGGAATGAAGCATTATGGACGCAGAAACCTTCAAAAGTTCACATGAAAGGCTTAACAGGAGTGGTGTAACGTTATTTTTGTTTTAAAGTCGATAGCTTCTGTCTTTCGACCATACTGACCGGGAAACATGATTCGCCCTCGAAATATCAAAGGCTATCACGTTCCCGTTTCGATCTACTGCCAGGAGGTTTGTGATGCTGAACTTTATTCTTCATGTAAATCTGGAAAATGCCAATTTTATTATTTGTTGGTTTGTCATGTGAAGTACCTTTTGGTTGGACAAAGACTTACTTTCTCAAACTTGCTAACAACACAACCTTATGTTCCACACTACTGTAAACTGTTCGTCAAATCCATCCATTTCCCAAAGCATCCTTACTTCGTGAGAGTGCTTTCGCCTTCCTGTGCAGCGCACCCATTCCACCTATCCTCTCGTGCCTCTCCATATCCTCGCGCTGCATCTTCCACCATGCTTCTTTCGCCCTATTATTATCTCGCCTCATCATATTATTCATCTCTTTGAACTTGCTTCTTCTTAATTCTGTGTTCACATTTCCTTCTTTCGTCTATCTTCCTAATATCACGTCGTTAATCCAAGGTTTCCGAGTCATGTTACAACTAGCTGTTCCTATAGGTGTGTTTGCGGTTTTCGATAAGTATCCCTTTTTTATCCATAATTCTAACTATGTAAGTCCCTATTCCGATTGATTTGGTCCTCTTAAATGTGTTTTTTTCTCTGTTGCTATTGTCTTTTCCCTTAAAAAATATTTCGTGTAACGATGACCGCGGAAGGCTTGCCTCTGCCCCTCTCCCCCAATGATCATTGCTCCCGCCTGCACAGCTCTTGTGACCGCCAGAACGGACCAGCCCTTCCACCGCGTCAATGTCCATGGAAAGAGGGAAAGACCAATGGAATGAAGGAATGCTCAATAGTTATTTGTAGGTGTGTTATTACAATTAAATTCGGAATTTAAATTTACTTTTTTCGAAAAACCGATTAAGATAACTCTTTCACGTGCAATTATTTATGGACATGATCACAATAATTGGAAAATATTGGTCGAAGTTTTAATTTCTTATTTTTTTATATTTCAGTCATCTTCGATCAATGTTTAATTTACTGTCGCGTCCTGTGAATCAATTCTTTCCTCATGAAATCACAGCCCTCAGTTAGTAAACGAATAACCCGCCCTAAACTAAATCCAAAGAAACTGCGGGAGATGCCGCTGCAGTAACTTTTAACGGAGTGCATTGAACTTATTAGCCCTTGTTGTCCCCCAAAACCGAATTCTACTGTCATTTGTCAGCAAATTTTTACTCCCCATCCCTTAGCCACAGTGCTGCAAGGGGAATATACCACGAGCATTGCGGTTGTAGTGATTACGAGCGGCGGCGATCGCTAGCGGCATTGGGGACGGATGGCCGTCGGAAGGTCGCCGGAGGAGAGAAACCTCCGTGTCGCAATCAGTCTCTTCGAATCGGAAGGCGCCCGCGTAGCAGCGGCAGTTAACGCCCCATCCGACGGCCGGAGTGCTGGTGCACTCAAAAGTGGTTTCCACGAGCACCGTCTTTGCGTCGGCGACATATTTCCGGGTGTTCTCTCGGTTCCATTCTTGGGAGAGCAGGTCGACACTTATGATCCAGATGGCGCCTCGATCTTCGCAGGTGTGGATCGCGTGACGAGCTCGAGTTGTGTATAAACTAGGAATGCCAGCGAATGACTGAAACGCGAATGTGAACGCCGCGGCGTTGTTACGTTTGCTTGGTTGGCTGGACCCGTTTCGTTCCCCGTGGCCATCCCTTGGCTTTTTAGAACTCCGCCCGCGCTTCACTTTTTTTCAACTTTTTTTTACGTCCATGCCCATGGTGCCTCGTGTTTATCGTGGCCAATCCGCCATGCCCACCCTGCACCTCGTCCAGTCTTCAGCGATGGGTCTTTTATTTGCTGCGATGTATGAGAACGCAACCACCAAATAAAACAGACGTGAATCATGAAAAACCCGTGCATATAACACTTGACCCCCATATACGACAGGGTGTGAACAAATCCGTGTCGCTTAGGTTGGTGTTGATATGCCACTGAGAGCAATAAATACTACATTTTTACATTCCAGGTGGTTTCGTATTATTTTGCAGGATATATCGATGAAGGTGACGCCATTCTGTTTGAGTCGCCGTCATATTCTTTACGGACGGAAACTAAATATTTTTGGGAGCTATTTTGAATCAACCAAAATGGGAATTTCTAGAAATTCAAGCAAATGTTTTGTCGCAGGAAGCAAAGGTGTTCTTATTTATTTAAAATGTTGAGCGGTGATTTAAAAATTTTTTATCAAAAATCACCGCTTGTTTGGTGAAAGAAGTATGGAGCATCGATACGCAGCGTAGCTTATTCCATTAGATAAATTTGCCCTTGATTGTTTTGGAGTGTATAGGATATGACATTCAAATTTTCGCCTGATAACTATACGTTTCGAAATCCATGTGTGCAAAGATTCGAAGCTTAAAAAAATTCCCGATTTCCCACATTTCTCCGTTTGATGTCCACTGGTCCTTCGTTTGAATCACCTGGTGTTCACATCTCACGCTCATGACGCTGGTTCATTTGAATTTGAGTGCAACAACACTGCGTTTGGTAGAAGACCAATCAATTCGAGCGTTACGGATGTAAATATTAATTCTCAGGAGAGAAAAATGTTATCATTAGTTGCGATCCAAAGTATATTTTTTTCTTTTAATTGATCTAGATGGATAAGGTTGGTCGCGTATACATTTTAGGTCCAGCTGTATGGGTGTGTTTGGCCATGAAATGCCTTGATTTGTGGGAGAAGATAAGGCCACTTCTCCAAGTTGAAAAACTGTTTCCTCCATATTTTTTGGTTCTCGTTTTCATGATTAGCATATTTATAATTAACTGCAGAGTATTAAATTCCTCAGTGACTATTTGATTTAATTGAATAGCATAAGGAAGGAGATTTTCTTGGTCGTTATGCTTTTTCACCACCTCCACAGTGATCCTTCCGAAAAAAATAGGATTAGGATCTTTTCGAGTTTTGGCCCGAGATCCAAACTCTTAATTAATCGTGGCTGCTTAAGTATGACACGAATTCCAACAGGTGGGGAAGACCATTCGACAACCCGAGTAATTTTCGCACGCCGGATCGGAGAAATTCTGATACGTCTCCGATATAAATGCACGCACGTACCACCCAATATCGGCACACACGCCACCCAATCACGTTTTTTGTCCATGAAATCGATTTTCTTAAATTCTGCAGGGGCAATTTATAAAAAAAATCAACGGTAATAATTCATAAAAATGGTAGAACCAAAATTTACAGGTCGTCAAGAATTCGAACTTAAATAATAAAATCATGAAATCATGTCAGTGTAGATCGTTGAACACGTAAAGATTACCTTCAGTGCCACTTGCATTATCAACATTTTATTAAATTCATAGCCAGTAATCATATTAGTCGTGATAGTTACTTTTCTACTACTGCTATTCGCTATTTGGAGACTTGGCATGAGTCGTGTGTCTAATCTTCAGTGAAAAGAATCGCGTTACGTGACCAAACGGCCATCGCATTCGTAGCAAATGTACGATTGCCTCTCCCATTCGTTTATTCACCACGAGTCTTGAAAGAAAGTAGTCAATAATGACTCGTGCATTCATGAAAACGTGCTCTTGCTACTTGATCATTTGGAAAAATCATTCGCTTACATTTACAGCCATAGTTGAGCTTTCGTAGAACTTCTTCTAGTCGAAATCGCTCTGGAGGTTGGTTTCCAGTGCCGGCGTCCTCGACCACGGTCCGGGGATCCAGTTGTTGTCCATCACCCTTCCCCGAGGTGAGAGAGGCTGCATTTTGGCATTTGGAGAAAGTGCGTGGGAGGGGCTTTGCTAATAGCCTCTCTGAGGGATGAGACCAAACTATTCGTGCTGAAAGTACTCGGCGTTGAGGCGCCCTTTCCCCGAGGAAATCGTGAGCCAACTCCTCCATTGAATCTTTCTAGCTTGGCAGCGGTGGAAATTTTCGTGAGATAGCAGCACACTACTTAAGCGGATACATTTGACTTCCCGTCTTAAGGAAATAATTGCTAATTTTGCTCCCGTAGCTAAGCTGCTCTCTACACTGCTGTAGTAACCGTTTATTGAATTACGCTTCGTGGAAGATCTTCGGTGTCCGTCATTAACGTCTGCATGGGAAATTTTCCGAGAATGTTCTCAATATGTTCAATAGATTCACGCGATATGTTGTGGTAGTTCCTCATTATGAGAAAAACAAATTTGCACTTTTCCCTAGATTTAAATCTGTGGAAAAGTGCAAATTTATTTTTCTCATAATAAGAATGCTCTCGGTCTTGACTGAATTCCGAGCTAGGATCCGTCATTGTATAGGGTGGGTACTTGGTTGGATAGTGTGGCGAGTCTGTGAATTGATGAAGCCACAGGTTCTCTTTTCACATTGTTGGGAAGTTTTCCGTCCTGCAGTACGTGTGGTATTTACGCTGTAAAGTGTACCCTAATGTCGGCGTGCCTTAAAGACCCCGGTGTGATTTCGATATGCCCAGCTTTTCATGATCTCCTTGAGAATTCGAATATTAGAATTTAAAATATTAAGTGTTCCGGATTGATCTGAGCATGCACTTTTTCATGTTCTTACTCCTAAATACATTCCATCACTCGCCAGGCTCATGGGCAGATACTTAATGTTGAGTAAGTTTAATTTTTGTAAATCGGAACTTTTATCGTCCATCCGAAGTTTTAGTTTGCACTAGGTTACGTGAAAAATGTTTTGAAGTTATTTCTGAAGCTCGACTGCGTGTTCAGTAATGTTAAATATTGAAGTTTTAATGGAGTTAAAAGTTTGAGATTAGTATTAGAAATTTAAAAGCGAACATATAATTGTGCATTAGGCGACTCAAATTGGAATGAAGGAAGAAGGGAGGATAGGGTTTCTGGAACTCCGGACGTCACTTCATTACTTCATCATCACGTAGCCTCTTTTTGCTGTACGAAATCGGCTTATTTTGTTCTATCACTCACGTTGAAATTATAGGACCGGTTGACGCGTACCATGGGATACGTTTTGACTGATTATTTATTGTTCGCCTCTATTAAAGATAATGCTTTGGTTTCCGCTTTGACTTGTGAGCTCATATAACGGAAGTAATCTACGAGAGTGAAGTACCATTGCGGGAAGAATAGCATCACAATGTATGTGAGAATAGTTTACAGCTGTTTAAAAATGTTGAAGTTTAAACTATTAAATTTTGGCGAAAATGTACGATAAGTCCATCGCAGTGAAGATTCATTTTTCTAATTTTTATCAACCCATAAGCAGTAATAAATGTAAACATAATGCTAATTTAAATATTGAAAAGCAATTATAATTCAATACTGCTGTAATTAAAAGTGCTTTGATTATGGATGATTTAAATTTCACTTATTGGGATGTGTTTTGGTAAATGTTTTCAGGAAAAATGTTTTTACCTGCGTCGATGGCGTAATGTACTAAAGTTTTAATTTCGGGTGCTTCGCTTTTGAGTATAAAATGTATTCATGTTATACTGCTCAAGACTTAAATGCTCGCTCAGTTAGTGAATTAGCGGCTGTTATTATTGCGGAAACATTTCGTATACGCGACTTGTGTATCTTCTGCGGGCCAAGTGAACGTTCGAAAAAAATCATGGTGGGAGCAGTGCCTATATCATTCAGGATACAACGCAGATCCAGAATTCTGAAAATGCATGCGTTAAATCTTGATTTATCTACCCTGGCTGCTCTTTTATCATGCTCGAAAGAATGGGCATTGTTGAGGCGACCCTTTTGTGAGATCACGTCAATGCAAAGTAAAAGCAGAAAAAGTGACGTGGGAATATTGATTAGGTCACTGCGTCTTGGGGTTGACGCATAATTTATTCGAGGTTAAAAAAAAATAACCCGAGCTGTAAATTTAATGCGCCTAGTAATTCGAATGGTGAAACCGGATCGTCACCCATACAATTTTGCGTCTTTTTCCTTATAATTTTTTTAGTATGCCATCCAAAAGGAAGCATTCCCCATGCCCAAGTTTTCCCCCCGCGATATATCTCCGTAGCGGGTTATCATATGTCCGCTTTCCTGAACACGCACGTTCTTTCTAAAATGTCGATCGACTTCGTCACCTGCTTGGGAAAGTTTAAATCGTAAAAAGTTTATATCATCAGAATTTTTGGATTATAATTGGAAATACCACCGTCATCACCTAACTAATATGTAATATTTTTCTTCATATATAGTATACCATGTAAGTAACAACGTGGGTGTGTGGCAGCGGGGTGGTCTGATCTTTCGCCATAGGGTAGGGCCGTAATAATTCACTCGCTGTTACGAGGCATAATGTAATTCGAGTTTTGTACTCTAGACGTAAGCCCTGGGATTGCCCAAGGTGTGAGTATCACTATGTGAATTACATCGGTCTAGTCACCTCCCCATATCCCGCTCTATTGTTGTAGCAAAATTGGAATTAAGAATTGACGAGGGCTTTCGTGGAGATGCAGGTGCGACTGCGATGAGCGTTTCCTGTCCCTTGCTCGCAAGAAGTTAAATATGAAGAGAGTCCGAGGCGTTTAGGGGAGTTGGGATTGCCGGAGGGCGAGTGTAGGTCAAAATCAGGGTTGCAGTTTTGTGTTTTGATTTGGTGATTTATTTTGAATGATGATCTTTTGCACAACATTGCCTGAGAGGATTTTAGAGTGAATGCCTGAATGCTCTAGATAAATAGTTATCAACCCTCTATTTATTTTCTACCGAGTAAGGGTAACCATGAAGTTCTCTTTCCGTCCTCTCCCTTTTTTGACCAGTCCGTCATGAATGTCTCAATGGCTATTGTTCTTCATGTGTTGGGAATATTTCATCGGTCAATGGATTTTTCGTTCCATGTGCTGGTATCATATCGCATGTGAATGGGCAAGAGTTCTTCGAGCCTTGAAATACCAGTATCACACGAATGAAGACTCGGATCGACATTTTTTGATAATAATATTTTTACTGTCGCGTATACTCGATGCAGTTTTTCGTAGATCTAATTTGAGAATAAAGTTGATAATTTTAAAAAATGTCAGATTTCGTTGGAGAAACTCTCCTTTTCGCATGAGTAACAGACAATAAAATGATAATATTATGGAATTACGAGCTAATCACTTGATTCGACATAAATTCCTACCAAATGTCCGTAAACTATGTTTGAGTAAAATCCCATGAGCCAGTCGGAGGTTTAAGTCGTCGAAGCGGCCGGTGACGCGATGAGATTCACGCGGGGGAAGCGGACGGCAAGTCGAGCGATGAGCAATCGGCTTTCCTCCCGACGCCCCCAAATGTGGTACCTCCCTTGGCCCAACTCTGAGGCGGAACAATTTCGTAGTTTCACCTTTTTCACGGCCGATCTGCGAGGGAGGGAACTTGGCGCACAGCGAATACGAATGTACTCGGGGAGTTCGCTTGCTTGGCTTATGGGACAGGAGGACGGGGAGGTGCGGACGCATACTCTCCAAACTCGGGAGGGACATGAAATCGATCGCGGGCATTCGTCGACGTTCCCAAAATGGCTTTCGTGAATATCTGCGCTCGAAGCAAAACTTGCGGCTTAACGTTTCCCACGCGGTGCAGCGAGCATCATCAGGCATGAAGACGCGAGGAAAAAGCTGAGCCGCAACGTACTCGACACGGAGGCATTCTCGAAAGCCACCTCAGCATCCGGAGGGCTTTATCCAGCTGGGAAAGTTTATGATGTCGACGAGGATCGTGTGTCTGGCCGTGGAAAAAGTTTTCTGCGCTAATGGGTGGAGGCAGGCGCGACTCTTCCAGCAACTCGAGAGGGTGGGCAACCGCCTCCAAAACGCGCTCCCACCGCCATCGGCGCTATGGCGCCCAATTTCGCCCACCCTACCCTTCTCTCCCTTCCCATCCCCATTCCACCCCCCGACTTGCTCCGTTCCTCCCCCCCTCCCTCCAACCCTTCCTTTATGGTCGCGTTACATTTTTAGGGATTCTAAATGAAACTAGGTCGTGTTTAGGAATAATGAATCAGTGTTTTGCGGAGGTATTTTTCTTTTGCCCATGCTGTTCTTTCCCCTTCTTTTTCGGTGTTCACGTCACCTCTCCAACCGCCGGATGTGCACTCCTCGGAAACAGGTCGAGCGTCGATTGCTTTCCGGCGTGCCGTTGGACGCCGCACCTGACGCCTTTCTCGCGGCCGGCGGAGTTCGGATTGTGGGCCCTAGTGTTGAAAGATAATTTAACTCTCATGCGGAGAGTTTAAGTTAATTTAATTGACGCCACAAAGGAAAAAATTGTTCAGAAATGAGCGTGATCTGATTTTATTTTTACAGATTGTTGGTATATAAATGGTACAGTATTGTCCACCGCTTAGGTATGTGGCAGGGGGTTGCTGCACCCCAAGTATTCATTAGAACGCAGTGATTAGAAATTTTTGCCTATTATGGTTGAAAAGTTATGTAAAACTTGGTAAAAAGGAGCTTGGCATTCAATATACTAATTGTGTATTGATGCAATTCGCTCTTGCCGGGCGAGTTGCTTCTAGTCATTGCTGCTTGTATTATTGTACCCGTTAGAAGGGCATTTTTTATCTTAACTATTCTACTTTCTCTCCATGTCTCTGATTATATTTATTATGGTCTTGAGTGTCGTAAATTTAAATGGGTTGCGTTTTTTTGTACCATTCATTTCAAAAGCACAATAAAGCCCACCTAATTTGTGTTTATCGAAGAGAATTAGCCTATATTTAAAGCCATTGAGTCTGTATTCCAGTCACGCTATTTAGTTCATTATAACAGTCATCTGATTTAACTGCTGTTTCTTGCCCACTATCAATGTAATTCAAAAATCAATCCGACACTTAAAGCATCGCAATCTCTCGGAGCGTGTCGTGAGTGAGGTGATGAGAAAAGCAGTGCTCTTGTCATCACATTCCTTTCCTTCCCATTTTATTTTCCTACAATCCCGTCTTAATTTTCTGCTCGCTAGTCCCGTAAAGATTTCCCTCCGTGAAGATCCTTACTCAGGGTGCAACCTAAGAATTTTACAGAGTCATTACTTCGCGTATTATGTATTACGTTTTGAAAATATTTCCTCTTTTCATTCTGTGCTCCCTTCCTCACGGTTCGCACATGCCGCGATGCCGTCTCCTTATGTTTTCCACCCTTCATCATTCCTGTATCTGAAAACCCAGTAGTCCACGCTCATACTCTAGGTTGAGAATCAACTATTCTTCTAATTCTTCGCTGCCTGGCCTTATCTTTTTACCATGTATTTTTTCTATATATGCTTTCTGTCTTACCTCTTCCGGTTCCATTAATAACTGGCCCTTCGTTTATCGTGTAGGGAGTATAGTTTTCCCTTTGTTTCCTCTTGACAATTTTCATACCTGTATATTCTCCATTGTCTCGCACCACTCTTCCCATCAGATATTCTTCGCTCTATGAGCTTTTAATGGTGTCTATTTTTTCTCCATATGTTTTCCAATCTTCGAGCTTAAGTTCACTCACAACCCACATGTTCCCATCGTCAGACTTTTAATTATTTTTTGTTGGCATTCCTTCCTAGATAGGTTTAGGTTTGTATTCCCTCTTTTCTAGTCCGTTTAACGCTTCGACGTTCCGCTTTCGTGTTATCTCAGCCATCGTAAGTCTGGCGAATTTTACAGTTTATTTTGTAAATAACTAACTTATGGTCCAATTTTGCATCCGGTCCCGGAGAGCTTTGAGAGATGATGGATCGTGTACCTAAATCAGTTTAACCATGATGTAGCTACTCCTACTGGTAATTAACGATTTCTCCACCGAAAATTCCCATCTTTGCGTGCGCATGTGATGGTGTTTGAGCTCTCATCAGACTCTCTCCTGCCTATTTCCGTGACTTTGTCTTCAAGATCCCCCCAATTCCCAAACTGTACACTATAACTTCCCTCTCAACTACCCGTTCGCCTACTCCTGCATTTCAGTGTTCCTCACGCATCCGGTGGTATCTGATGAAAACTCTCTTGAGAGAGTCGACTGTTAAAATTCACTCGGTATTGGGGTTGACAATGGATGGCGTTTAACGCGAAATAGTTTTTTTACGGTGATCCGAAAACATTACTTCGGCCTTTACAGAGGATCTTTAACAATATTATAACAATAGATAATTACAAACATCCAAACCCTAGACGAAGAAAAAAACCATGTGGAGAATACTACATATGCGGGAATCGAAACCGCGACCTGTCAGGCGAGGACGTTATCCCGCCGCCACCGGGGCCGGCGAGTTGATATAATTTTATATTTTTCCTAGGGAAATTGAAGTTAGTAACGGAAATCATCCCGATAAAATTAAAGGATTTAGGAAAACGTCAAGATAGATATATCGAGATAATATTTCGTAGCTGAACAATGCTCATAACTGGTTGTCAGCACGCTCGCCTGCTATCCCAAGTACCCTCTGCCTTGAATACCTCGTGGTCTCGGTCAGATGAGATCGGATCTTACCCTTTGCTCTCAGTAAATGAGAACGATATTGCTACCATTATTACGTTTGTCCGTTAGGAGTGTATAAAGAACTTGAGTCAAACGAAAGGGATTGGCGGTCAGAAGGTTAGTTTCATGAAGTTTTCTCGGGTCTTCCACCGGGTCAGGGGTTCCATATTGGCCGACGTTTTGATGCCCGACACGTGCATCGAAATGTCGGCCAATATGGAACCCCTGACCCGTTGGAAGACCCGAGAAAACTTCATGAAGCAAATACGCCGGGAAAGCACCACTTCACCACCCTTACTTCACTATGTTAGTTCATTCATTGAGTATGTCATTAGCTCCCACTCGGGACGTCTCCATTCCATTTTGTCGCGACCGCTCGCACAAAATAGTGATCATTGGGAAACGAATTCACCGAGTCCTACGTGGGGGTTGGGAGAGTCGCTCGTTCCTGGTCGCTCCTTGTGGGCTGCCAGGTGAAGGAGTCGCTCGCTCTTGGTCATTCCCGCCTCGCGAACCGCCTTCGCTGGGGCACGTCGCCCGCTCCCTCGCGCGGAAAGCGATGCACCAAGGCGCCATTCCTCTGGAGCAGACCAAGGTCGAACCTAGTTGTTCACCAACCGTAGGGAATGAAATAAGGTTGCACGATAGCCTTGCGGCTCGTCTCGTCAAGAGATGGAAATGAGGGGCACCCCGTGTGGTGTGTTGCAGTGTCATCTTCTGAGCGAGTGCCCATGAAACAATTTCCATTGTGCGTGGAGTAATTCTTATTCTTCTTCTTGATAGGTTTCCACGGCATAGTCCACCGGATCAGAAAACGAGGAGACCAGACATGATTTCGCTTACCGGAAGAAAAAAATCTCATAAGTTGTAGGGATTCCATGCTGTGATTGTGCTACGAGTGCCTGCGAATTATTCGCTACTACTTGAGGATTTCTTGTCATACAGCCGTTCCTCCACGTCACAGTTATACCTTTTGTCATCGGCTCATTCGAAATGTCTGCATGAAGTGGCACTGCCCAACGTGCATGCTGATAAGCAGTGGAGGAAATTAATTATTCTCCTCTTCAAAAGCGAGGTCGTGCATTTTGATCCACTTAGCCGTGCGCTCTTATTGTTTTCCTTTACGGTGCGATTTCGATGGGTGCATGTCGGATTGGAGCCCATACTGTATCGGATCAAGAGGAGAGCAATTTCTTGGCATAAAAACGTGTATCTTTTTCTCTTCACGCGTGGCTTTTACCGAACGAAGGACATACTGAATCGGGGCCACGGATCGTTATACATCCGTTATATTTCCCCCTACTATGAAGAGTTAGTTTCTGTGGGTGTCAGTTCACGGTGGGGAGGATTTGTATGCGTTTCGTGAATTTTGCTTGCTCGAGAAAATGTGTACCTTGTTCCTCATCCGAAGCCGTCCGTCGTTTTCGCGAGCCCCAAACTAGGTGTATAGGATTTATTTAGCATTTTTTTTAACCCCTGCCGAGAAGAGAGATTAATGCAGCGTTTCCTAGTGTGAAACAATAATGACGCGATAGAAAAAGAGCGCAAGTGTATCGATGGAGAAGCAGTAAAAAGGGCGCGCCGCTGCTCGCTGAAACCCCCCCCCCCCCGCCCCAATGAGAATTGCGCCCATTAAAAAAAATGAATACGTCATCGGACTAATTTCCTATTTTCCGTAGCTTTTTGTACGGGCAGATATGTTCTCTCTAGCTTTCATCTCACACGCTCTCCCTTCCTCTTCCCTGACTTCCTTTTATCCTTGATTGTATTTCGCTCTGCTTTGCTCCACTCGATGCCTCCCGGCCTGCCTCGTGCCTGGTCGTTCGCGACTCCGGGATCAATTCGTTCTCGCCGTTAGAGGAAATGGGCTTTCGTGCTCGGCGGCCGCATCTGCTATGCATCCATTTGCCCGCGCGTCACCGCCGTGGTAGCCGTTCTCGCGAATGGCCGACATGGAACTACTGTTTGGACCCCTTACTGCCTCTAATCTTCATTTTAATCGCACTCCACTCTTTGACCCACAGCTTCGGCGAAATCTAGAATATATTTAAAGGGCTGTGTGCTGAAATGAATTATTTATTTATTTATCCATGCGTCATTTGTTATCAGTTGAAATAGTAAAATGGACACCAAATAAGACTTCAGGAAACGTGCTTATACCATTGAAATCGTTTTATGTATGGATGCATCTTCGTTTTTAATACCAACTGGTGAATGGATGCTTATATTCTTCTAGTATTTGGTTGCTAGGTGTCAGTCGTGAGAGAATATCATGCACCGCGAAACCTCCGGTCGGAAGGGTCGCATACTTTGTCATATGGTCGTTGGATTTCATTTTTCATGTGGAAATTAAAATCGATGCATCAATAACGAATTCACGTACCTCAATTTCAATCTAATTTAAAGAGTAAATAATATCATTTCTCTCCATTTCGCTTGGTTACTCTGGAAACGAGTCCTACCTTATGTAAGTCATCCAAATGACGCGGCTTGCCCATGGCATAGGCATGAAAAAATAAATTATTTCAATGTGGCGTAGATAATTATTTAAAGTGGGCCCCGGGAAAATGAACGTTTTGTTTGTAATTGAATTAGAAAGTTATAGTATAGTAGATTCGACGAATGGATTCCGAGGTTTTAGTTTTATCGCCTCGTAGTTTTTTTTTACCACTGTCTACCGACATAAATAAATGTACCTACCACTCGTACATAAGCGTTATTAATGCGAATGTGCAAAATATTATTATGATTCTTGGCTCATCTTCCCCGAGAAATCGGTAGGGCGATGAAGGCTGTGTGCCAAATTTATTTTTTACACCTAGAATCAGTAATCAATCCTTTAAGTATTCTCTCTAGGATAGAAAACATTTTTTGTTGAAATGTTTGAAATCAAACGGAAGGAAAGGCTTATAAAAGTCCTTGAAGGTCGAAACTTGATGTTTGCGCTAATTTCTTTCTTAGAACCTCCGTAGACTGGCAATAGCACATCAAATGATTCCGCACCACAACTGAACTACATTCGTAAAAATGATGTGGGAACCAAGCTGATTCTCTTAAAATGTAATGATAATGGCGAATATTTCAACAAAATTCTACGCGAAACGATCTAATCCCTGAAGCATCCTATCGATGGAAGAGTGTTCGCCAGTTCGGCAGAGAGCACGGCAGAAGCATTGGTCTAGTGATTGAATGCACTCATCCGCACGTTGCGAAGCTAGCTAGCATATTAGAAAAAAGTTAGTGATTATGGAATTCACGAAATATTTGACATGCTTCTTCTGCTCCCCGGGGTGGTAGGCCATTTGTTAGCCCTTGCTGGAAATCCGAATGCATGCTCAATTCTACAAGAAATTCGTCGTTTTACCTGTATGTATTGTAAATTATCCCTTATGCACTCAAAATAAAATCCTGCCATCAACCTATCACTTTGAATTAAAATAAGTGTTTATGGCCATCTTCCGAAAATCGTTGAGACAAAATCATTTGATAAGGTCGGCTTAGTCATATTCTTTAGATGAAGGGGAAGAAAGCGGTATTCTAGGGTAAATTGCGCCACATAACGTATTCACGCAACAGTAAATTAAATGTTCCTTGAAGCAGCCAGGTGGAGAGGGGAATCCGTATCCAATCACGCCCGGAGTAGGTCAATCACGGTCAAAACGCTCGGAGGAAAATGCAATTCTTAATTTAGGGAAACTTTACCATTATCAATACCTTTATTGATGCTTACATGCCCTAATAAAGACAGCGCTTCGCCGTTGGCTGGAAAACGGTGTAGCACGAGCTGGAAGTGGCGGGGAAAAGTCTTCAGTATTATTAATGAAATTATCTCTATTATTGATCCATTTTAGTGGTTTTTTTGTGTTATTCACGGAGGAAGAAGATGCTTAGTATGTTTCGGTGTTGCTATGTGTTTAATATAATGTTTTCGGGTAGTGGTCTGACGAAGTGAGAATTCTTAGTTATTACTTTGTGTAGTGTGAAATAATTCGATTTTTTCATTTTTCTGTAAGACTGTGAGGCTGGTGTACTATTTTGTGATACTAATCCATCGATCAAATATTCTAATTTCGAAGCAATTGACCTCGCCAATTACATTGCATATACTTGAATTATTTGCCGAGTGTAGAAGTAGTACAGGGAGTTATGGCATTACTTAAACTGTCTGGGTACAATTGAGCCTAGGTTTGTATTTAATCATTGGTTTCACTCAAACGAGAGGGACAGTATCTTGGAAGTTCAATATTGATGTTCCAGAGGAGGCCGCCAATCTGTCCGAGATTTTCTTTCCATGTCTGCTTTGGATGAATAAAAGATACCATTTGTGAAAATTATAGGAGGAGTGTCTTTCTCGCGTTAAACTACAATCCTTCTGCTTGAGCCGGAACTTTTTGTCCGTGATTTTGACGTGCTTTCTTCCTTGGCCATGCTGCAACGAGTATTAATTCGTCATTTTAAAAAACACTTGCCGTTTTAGTAATTATTTTTCGAGCGTGAAGCTTGTACGAATGACGAAAATTCTTTTCGCTTCTTCGAAATTTTTTAATTGAGCGGGCTGCGTGGCAAAAGTGATCCGTAGTGAAGTGAGTGGTCTTGTGTACTTTAATGTATGGTTTGTATATGTACGTTCAGCGAATTCCTCAATGGATCTTTAATGTGCTGGTATTGGTAACCGGCCAGTTAATGTATATATGTAATGTCAAACTTCCACTTTGGCTCTTTAGTAATATTTGCCGCCATAAAATTGAATATTTTTGTTGTGAAGCTTGAAAAGTCGGGAACATTCGTTTCAGTCTAAAAATTTTGAAGGCTACTCAGTACCGACCGTTTTTTACGATAATCTAGTCCTGAAGCGTAGTACTTCGTGTCGTGTGGCTCATAAAGAGGAACAAAATGTATAATTCAAAAGGCGGATTAAAAATTGATGCGCATAAATGTGTGATTAATCTATTTTCAGTGCTTAGAACGTATTTATTGGATACGATACTTTTTTCCACTCGATTTTTCAACAAGGGTCACTAGCAGTCATACAGCAGGAATATGGAGTGATTAGAGCATTAATGGTTATGGAATCTGAGAGGCCGAACGCATCAGGAAATTGTCATGAATTTACTAACGGAAAAATTCTCCTTCGGTCTTGAACGGGGAAATGAAATCCAGAGAATGCGTGCAAGGCTGTGCAATGAATGGTGACTCTCTGAAAAGAAATTCCCCGAGCACCGAGGGAGGATGTCACGAGGCTGTGACCACGTCGAATGTCAAACCACGGAGAGTGGGCTCTTCTCCATTCGAGGCAGTGCCATGTTTAACCCCAAAACTAAATCGTTGTAGAAAATCGTTTATTTTATCATGTATTGAAAGGAGGACCATTTGAAAATGGTCCTTTTACGGATCCTTATTAATCGTAAATTAATCGCACTGACATCTATGATATCACGCATAAGCTCTCACTGAATGGCGAGGAGTCGAGCGTAGTATTTCTCAATGTTTTCAGACGACATTGATTGAAGGTTATTTTAGCGTATAAAATTGAAGTTTCGTGTATAAAATTTAGTTTTAAAGTTTTTTGTGTGCTTTAATGATCCAAAAATGAATGCTGTGAAACGGCGCCCTGCACCTGTGGCTTCGGTATCCGATTTATCATTTTTGTCGGCAGTTGAGAACGCTATCGGAGTGGAATGGTTTCTATTGGTGAATTCATTGGTCCGGAGAAAGCGAAGAAATGGTAATATCATTTCGGCGACGTTTAATTCATGCTAATCAAGTATTTATTTCTTGTATTACTCTGATACTTGGCACTAATTGACAATTAGTTGCGTGGGAAGATTTAAGACGCAAAGGATTTGTAAGTTGTTACTTTTGGCTTGTACTTTCGAATTCCGCCGCATCCTCGTAATGTCTGCGCTAAGTCACGATCAGAATTTTCTACATTTTTGCAAAGCGTCATTGAAATTTTTTCGCTCTTCCTTTGGTGCGTTCAAAGGCCTTGTTACATGATATTCACCTTGGACCCACCCGATTAGTCTATTGGGTTAAGAAAGTGTTCATCGGCTAACCTATGAGCCAAAAGCTTGAATTTCGTCCGTCCCCAAGGTTATAGACTGCATGCCATTGAATAAATGGACCTCTTGAGATACAAATTAGGGAATGAGCGTAGCTGTCGGATCTCCTGAAAAAGCAAATAACTAGTATTTTATTTAATTCTCAAGATGAAATCGTTATTTCTAATTGCAAATAACATTATAAGAGACACCCTGAAATTCCTCTCTCAGTGAGGGAGAATGATAAAGAGGAAAGTAGAAAATCAATGACTATGATTTGGCAGCAAACAAACTAAGCTTGGTGAGCAATGAAATTCGTCTCGTATACTATGTAGTTACAAAATTCCAGTTTGTTTTAAAACTTACTCAATCAGATTGTGGACGTAAGTAGATTATGACGGTGGCCTGAACGTGCCATTCCACCCAAAGAGAGTGGTCTCCGTGTGAACAGGTAGGGGAGTTAGAAATTTTATTTTGAGTCGGACATCGGTTCTACGATTTGTTGTCTCAGGCGTAACTTTATGGAATTCGCATAACATATTGAAATGAAATAATTTACTTTGTAATTCCACACACTATTTAAAAAACACGACCCAGGTTTCAGCGTTGAACGTCATCATCAGGTGGTCCTCATAGAAGCACGCTGGCTATATATACCTTCTGATCATAGGAGGGGGGGTTGGTCAGAGAGGGAGGTTGGAGGGGTAAAAGGTTACAATGTATCTGGGAAGAAAAGAAATTACATCTTTTGACTTAGAAGAGTTGAAGGTCTAGGAGTGGTGAGTATTTTGTATCCCTCCCACTCCTCACTCCTAGACCTCCCACTCTTCTAAGTCAAAAGATGTAATTCTCTTTTCTTCCCAGCTACATTGTAACCTTATTTGCCCCTCAAAACTCCCTCGCTGACCAACCCCCCCTCCCATGATCAGAAGGTATATATAGCCAGTGTGCTTCTATGAGGACCACCTGATCACGAAGTTCAACGTCGAAACCTGGGTCGTGTTTTTTTTAATAAAGTGTGTGGAATTACGAAGTCAATTATTTCAAAGGTTCTAAGAAATTCGGCGCAGGATTCAGGAATGATAGAACGGCCATACCTGGGACGGAACGTATTTTTGACTCTGGCAATTCTATGTGCCAAAATGAAAACCTTTAAAAACAAAAAAATCCTCGCATATAATGAACCATGAACACTAATTAACCCGAAGGTCGGTTGGGAAGGGTAGGATTGGTGGAGTTCACCCAATACTAAGCTTGACAGCGTCTGAAATATATACATCAGGGTAGTGAGGGGAACAGTTCCTTTCTCTTTGCCGGTTTGGTTTCTCTATGGTTTCCCAGGAAGATTAGGTACCCGAAACAGTACATATTTAGGTTGTAATTGAGTGTGTCTTGTGAGGCTTAGCCAGGAATCGAACTCGGGCCCTCCGGTCAGTAAGCCAACGCACTACCCCTTGACTACCGCGACCCATATATAAAAACCATATATATGGTTCGCGTGAGACTTTCAAAAAGTTACATATATATATATATATATATATATATATATATATATATATATATATATATATCACCACCACCAATATAGCCAACAATATACAGGTGAGAACTCGTGAATCCGCCTACATATTAGCTTTCCGTTCTTTCAAAATTCTCACCCTAAACCGCCATCTTTAATTTCCCTCCCAGCATTCCCTCCACTCCTCCCCTCCCCGCCCATACCTCTTTCCCCTCTCCACAGCAACAGCATACTATATTCTCAGTCTCTCTTGAAGAAGGCCTCTGAGAGGGCCGAAAGCTCGAACAATTTACCTTGTGAGTGTCCTTTTAAATGTTGCTATTCTATTCTATTTGTGTTATATTGTGCCAGCCCATTAATATACATATTATTTATTATTAGGTAAACTACCATTTAAGGTAGGTTTTTGGATGGACAAAATTACTAATTCAACAATTGGTGACCCCCAGCAAAACACAACATCCCACTCTGCATAAGGTCCCTCTTCATCTCTGAGTACTTTCTTCCTCCCTTCATCCCGTCCAACATCCCTATCCTGTTCCTTCCCTTTCCTCGTTTGCCTAACATTCTCCCCTCAATTACAGTCTTCAACATTCCAATGCGGGTCCATACCCCCTTCATCCACTTTTCCTGCCTCCATAGGATTTCTCCCAACCCCTCTCTTCACCCACCATACCAAGTACTTCCTCATTTGTTTTCTTCTCCGTCCATTTCACCTTCTCCATTCTTATACCACCATTTCACCTTCTCCATTCTCCTTCCATTCCTACCTCCAGTTCTCCCCTCTTTGATCATTTCCTCTGCATACAGGTTGAACAGCAACTCTGATAAGGGGCAACCCTGTCTTACACCTCTTCCTAACACTGCCCATCCGAACCCCCCGTTTCCCACCCGCACCTGAGCACTCGGAGACATGTACAGGTTGCGGATTAGCCTCCTTTCCCCCAATCTATTCCTATTTTCTGCAGAATACTCATTAGTTTTTCCCAATTCATTCTATCAAAGGCTTTTTCGAAATCTACGTAACAGGCAAATACCTCCTGGTTGTGTTCCTATATTCCTCTCGATTAATAATCTCATTACTGCAATGGCATCACGCGTACCTCTCCCCTTCCTTAACCCAAACTGATCATCCCCTAAGTAATCATTTGCCCTACTCTATCCTTTTGTTTATGATCCTAAGAACAACTTTAGCTGCGTGGGATATCAAACTTATTGTCCTATAGTCCTCACATGATGTAGCCTTTACCTTTTTCGGAATGGGGACTAAAACTGATCTCACAGTCTTCCGGCCAGATTCCTTCCTCATAAATACTACGGATCAGTCCATATAGCTTCTTCCTCCCACATTTTCCTAAGCATTTTAAAAGAGCCGCGGGAATGTTATCCACCCCCACGGCCTTATTTAGTTTCATCTCCCTTAATGCCCTTTCTATCTCATTGTCTAGTATGCCTGAACCTAAGCTGTCTTCCTCTACGTCATATTCTTTTTCAATGTCTAACTTTTTTGGACTAAGTTCTTTACTATACAGTTCTTCTATATACTCCTTCCATCTCTCTTGGATCATCCCTGCGTATCTATTACCTTACCCGCCTTTTCGCTAACTGTTAGCATAGCTCTTCCTTTCTTACTTCCCGATAACGATTTAACTTTGCTGTACAGCGCACCGATTTCACCCTTCCTCTGCAGACTTTCCATATCCTCGCACTGCGTCTTCCACCATGCTTCTTTTGCTTTATTTGTTGCCCGCCTAAATTAATTGTTCAATTCTTTGTACTTCATTTTGCCTAATTCTGTATATATATTCTTCCATTTTCGCCGCTCATCCATCTTTGTAATCATCTCATCCGTGATCCATGGTTTCCTAGTCCTTCTAGCGTTAACGGTTCCAATAGTGTCTTTTGCGGCTTTAGACAACCCTTTCTTGATACATTCCCATTTTTCTTCGATAGTACTTAGCGCTTTACCATCCTCCATGATTTCCTCTACCGCCTGTTTGTATTCCTTCCTTTTCAAACCATTACATGTATCTACATTCCATTTTCTAACTCGCCGCCCCTGCCTTATCTTTTTGAAACAGACGCTACATTTCATAACGACTAAATTGTGGTCCGAGTCCGTATCCGCTCCCGGGAAGCTTTGCGAATTTATCACACTTCCTAAACCTGTGTCTAACCAGGATATAATCTAGCTGATACCTTTCTGAGTCACCTGGCATTTTCCATGTATACCTGCGTCTTTTGTGGTTTCTAAACTAAGTGTTGGTGATGGCTAACCCCTGTCTTCTGCAGAGCTCAACTGCTTTCTCCCCGCGGTCATTCCTCGTGCCTAAACCATAGTCCCCGACCTCATCACCATCTCTTCCCTCGCCTACCGTCGCATTCCAATCCCCCATCACTATCAAATGTTTCCCTGCGGGAGCACGCGATTATGTCCTCTAACTGATCGTATATCCTATCGACCTCTACTTCCATATGGTTGCTCGGTGGCATGTATACCTGAATTATAACCAAGTTCGTCGGTTCTGCTTTTATCTCTATTAGTAATAATCTATCCGTTACCTGCTCTATGTTGACTACGCTTCTTCCTACGTCATTATTTAATACTATGGCAACCCCTCGTTGGCTCTCGTCCCCACCGCTGTATATTATTCTATACTTATCACTCCAGTAATCCCCGCTATCCTCACATCTCACCTCTCATAGACCTAAAATATCTATATTTCCACTTTCCATCTCCCGCTTAACATTCTCCAATTTCCCCATCCTCATCATTGTCCTAACATTCCACGTTCCTATTCTAACTAATTTGGTCTTCTTCTCCTGCGTCTTCTGTCCTGCTGCTGCTGGTTTTCCCTTGCAAGGGTTTCGTGGGTTGACGACAACGGAAGCCTTGCCTCCCCCGCTGCCGGGCACGACACACGGCCGATTGGGCCGAGCCCCGTAGTTGCCAGGACTCAAAACCTCTGTATTATCCATCATTTAAATCTTGGGAATGATAATTGAGGTGGTTCCCGAGACAGTACAGATCAGACAGCTAATAACACTTATCGATATCGACAGCGACAGATCGAGACAGCACAGAAGACAGCATTAGACACAAATTGATTAGATGAAGAAAGGAGTTTGCTGTTCATCTTGACCATTTGGTAATATAACCCAGTTTGCAAGGCATCCGGGAGGAGTGGCTAACACAGCACCACTTTCTCACTCCCGGGTGGCGCTCTGCGCCTCATCAAAATTATATTGGTCGTCTCATTTCGGCTATCCGGTGAAGCGCCCCCTGGGTGCATTGCACTTGCCGGTGAACCGGGGGGGTCCCCACGCTAGGGTGCCCCTTAAATTTAATTAATACGAAATAAGGCATACATTAGCATACCAGTGTATGACCAACCGATGGTGAGCGTCCGGCGACTTTGCCGGCCCTTGTCGCTGTCCAGCATTGCTGCTTTTCAGTGATGTTTTCATTCGGGATTCCCGTCCGTGTCGTACCATTGCGGAGCTAAATGGCCCCGAAATGGCCGTTACACATTCGCCGCTTCAGTGTATGACCACCAGCATACTTGACTGCAAGGCTTTTGTGTGGCCCTTGCTCTGCGCCTTTCCAGCCGTCAAGGCTACTAAGGCGAGGGGAATTCAACTGCGTCGTCAGGCGTTTTTTTTCCTTCCCGCTTAAAGGAGCCTTGGCTTCTTCTTCACAGGAAGGCTGTCCACCGTATTAAGGGAAGCTATGGGGCGCTTAAAGCGGTCCCATGGCCTTACCTTAATTTCGCCGACCATGCGAATAAGGTAAGCATCTGCTTCTGCCGCTTTCTCAAAGAATTTCCCCGAGATTCTAGGCAGAAGGACGTCTAGGGGTTCCAGCTTTCCGTCCTCGTGCATTTCGGAGACGCGGGCGTAACGACCGCGTCCCAATATGTCACGAAGAGCAGAGTTCTTCACCACTTGGATTTGAGCGAGACTCGTTCGCGACACTCCTGACCATACCGCTGCAGCGTAGGTGATAACTGGCAGCACGCACGCTTGATATAGTCTGCGCTTCGTGGATTGGCGCGTGAAAAGCGCGACACAACTTCCCGAGGATCAGCCCATCCGACGCACCCCGGAGTCCGCCCCTAGCCACTGTACTGGGATTGTCCTGTCTCAAGTAGGAGTGAACCATCCTGATTACTCAAGGTGGGAAATGGAGTTGCCTCATCTTCAACAGGAGAGCCGGATGCCAGACGCGATCGAACGCCTTACTGACGTCGAAAAAGGCTCCGGCTACCACCATATTCCTGTTGAAGCTGTCGGTGATGAAATCTGTCGTTCTCACCAGTTGATGGACTGTGGAATGCTTCGCACGGAAGCCAAACTGTTCCTCCGGAAGAATTTCATTCTTCTGGACGAATTCAGTCAGCGGCCTTTGCAGCAGTCGCTCGAATATCTTGCCGAAGCCGTCGAGCAAGGAGATAGGCCGGAATTCTCCAGGATCCACCTACAATTTTTGTGACTTCGGCAGACAGACGATTTTCGGTCTTCTCCAAGTGGTCGGTAAGTAGGAAATCCTGACACAGCCATTGAATATCGCTATCAGGTACCTCACCGCCGCCTTCGGAAGTGCCCGGATGAAAACATATGGGATGCTATCACTTCCAGGAGCCTTCCTCACGCGGAGGCAACGTATTTCCCCTATTACGTCCTTCTCGTCGAATCTAGGAATTTCCGAGGCGTCTTCAGCCCTCTCAGACGCCTGTATTTGCTTCTCTATTTCGGCAGAGGTGGAGTTCCCAGGATTGGGTGAAAAGCTGCTGGCTAGGTAGTCAGCGAGCATTACCACAAAACAATCCCCGTAGCCCAGGGCGGGCTATCGTACCATTTCGGACCAACTTCACGCTCCGAAAATCATTACGAAATGGCCGATTCGTCTCATTCGGTGGAGAAAACCATCGATGTATGTGACATAACTCCGACGCCACCTCCCTTGCTGTTGCAGGGAATGTTTAAGCAGGTATATACTTTCGGAATTCGCGCCACAGAAAATTCACGTCAAGGAGAAAACGAGGAAAATGGTAAATCCGGCACTGCGGGACAGAACCAGAGGCCAGATATTACAGAGAAAGATGCACCTGTAGAAACTATTAGCTCTTTCAAACGAAATAATATAATGGCTTCACCATCTCCTGTGGCAGCCGCAGCCATTGCCGCCATTCAAAAGCGGCAAATTAGTAACAACAACCAAAAAGCGGCCAAAATGGCAGTTACCTCTAACACACCCGCCGAAACTAAAAACACAGCCGCCAATAACGCGAACGAGCAAATAGCAACGTCCACCTCTACAGCGATAAACACTGGTATCCTCCCTCTCGCCGTACCGCTCATCACAGCCCCACATGCGCAGACACCGCATGGTCAAGGAGACGACGGCTTCACTGTCGTCCCCAGGAAAAAAGGTACCCCGTTAAAAAGGCGTAGGATCGTAGATTCCCTGGACATTGCACACGCGAATAGGTTCACACCTATTGAAACTGCGGCTGAGGTGATGGAGACTCAGCCGACAGTGTCAAAATCTCCTGGAATCCCAGCCATAACTGTTCATAATGTAAAAGGGTGGGTGGAATTGGCGAAGGAGTTGACGGCCAATCTGCTCTAGCCGCCCAAATGCATCCTCAAAGGGGGAAACACAGTGGCAACTACTTGTGCCAGCGTCGAGGATTACATTAAAGCCAGGCAAATCCTTAAAACTAGGGATATGGAATATACGTCCTATCAGCTTCCAGCTGATAGACTGAAGGAATATTGTATAAAGAATCTGGTGGGTGACGTCACTACAAAAGACCTGGAAATGGAGTTAAATCAAATGGGATACACAACAAAAAGCGTAGTGCAACTCACCACCACAAAGCCAACTTATATGGATAGGGAAACCGAAAAACTACTGGCATCAAGCGATTGGTGCCAATATACCATGTAATTCTAACAAACGATCCGCAACCAGGGGACCTTCTCAAAATTGAATATATATTGACCATGCGGGTGAACGTGTCAAAATTCACCAAACCTAAGGGCGTTGTATAGTACCACATATGCCAGGGCTTCGGGCATACCAAAAATTATTATAACATTCGGCCCAGTTGCGTTAAGTGTGCCGGTCCACACTTAACTTCCGAATGCGAAAAGGAAGATCGCAGTACGCCCGCGCAATGCGTCAACTGCACAATGGAACACCCCGCCAATTATCGCGGATGTCCCGTTTTTAAATGGGAGAATCAGCGAAGATTGGAGAGAGAAAAGCGCCACACAATTTCCCGAGGATCAGCCCAAGGGAAAACATTTATACCTGCCCCAGCTCATGCTAGGAATGCTTCGGCTCCAAGAGCTCAAGGTCCTTTGCAGGACCAAACATCTTTTACCGCCACTAACCCATTTCCCTCCTTACCCCCTCCCAGAATCCCTCCTCCCCACGTGATCAACCCTCTAATGCCCGGCGGCGCTATTTCATAATCCTCTTCTTCCTCTAACAGTCACCTACCAAACCTCCCTGCTTCAAATTACGTACACGGGGAACAGTCACTGTTTGGATATTTCATGTCCATTCACAATCAGCTAAGTCTCTTAAAGACAAAAACGGAGAAGAAAATCTTTATGCTCCAGCAATTATGCGAGTTGCACGAGCTTAATGATAACCAAACTCCGCAACATATGCCTCCTCAGTTGGAATTGCAACGGCATGCTCGGCCGCCAACGGGAATTCAAAAATTTTATAAGCTCTGGCAATTTCGATGTAGTCGCCCTTCAGGAGACGCATCTGAAACCCAATCACAGATTCTACATACCCAACTATACCACATATCGGCGAGATCGTCCCACTGCTCGCGGTGGAGGCGTGCTCATCGCAGTAAAATCATCAATTAAACACAAGGCACTGAAAGGACACGCCCTTAGTACATTCGAATGCGTCGGAATACAACTCCCAACACCCATAGGAGACCTTGACATCTATTCAGCTTACCAACCTAGGGGTAAAACTATTGTTCCTGACGAAATTGGTCCCTTATTCCCGACTGACAGACGCGTCGTAGCCATCGGCGACTGGAATTTAAAACATACGGAATTGGGGTGCCGGTCCGCGAATAGTAATGGCCGGCGTTTGCATAACATTGTAAATTCCATCATGGTAGACGTCGAAGTGCCACTAATGGCGACGCACATTGAAAACCGTGGAGGGGAAGACATCCTGGATTTCTGCCTAACGAAAAACCTGCCTTGTATAACGACTCCAACGGTACTACCCGATCTCTCCGGTGATCATTACCCGATTAAATCCGACATTGCGACTGTCCCTTATGAGCAGCCTCCTTCCATTCCTGCTAGGACGAACTGGAAACAGTTCGCCTCCTTAGCAGAAGACGCCTTCTCAGCAATCTCTATCCCACATTCCTCAGACCGGCAAAACATCGACGCTCATGTCCTTGCCATCACGGAGGCAATGCGGGACGCGCATGCACTCGCATCGCTCCCATATCCTCATCATCCTCCTCCTTCAAACGCCCTACCTAACGACATCCTGCTGCTCATAAAACAGCGCAACAAGGCTCGCAGACAATGGGCGCGAACCAGGGTGCGCATATAAACGGCGTTATGACTTTTTCGCGTCCTGCGTCAAACGCGAGATCAAAAATCAGTTTAATGACCAGTGGAGAGACAAAATGGACAACCTCTCCTTCGACGACGGAGCCCTTTGGAAGATTGTAAGCAACTGACCAAAAAAGGCCGTCCGGACCAGCCCATCAGGCATAACAACAACTTGTATTTCGACGCCAATGACAAGGAAGAAATCCTAGCCAACGCGTTCCAGGGATCCATGACTCTTAGAACCGACTGGCCAAGAACGCAGGAGGACGAAGAGGCGGAAGCTGCTGCAAGTAGCCTAAGTTTCCTTCCGACTCCGCCGATCCAACCAGTCACAGAGACGGAGCTAAGAATGACTCTTAAGTACTTAAACCCGAAAAAAGCCCCGGGTATTGATGACATTTCAAACAGGCATTTAAAGAACGCGCCACGGCCGGCCGTTCGTCACTTACTGAGCTTATTTAACAACTGTCTTTCCTCTTGCTACTTTCCAGATTCTTGGAAAATAGCAAAACTGTGCCTGCTTTCCAAGCCAGGCAAAGACCCAACAATTCCCTTAAACTGTAGACCTATTTCTTTACTTTCATCTATCTCAAAGCTGTTTGAATCAATTTTAAAAGCCCGTCTAGACCTCTTCCTACGGACCAATGACGTAATTAGGCCAGAAAAAATGGGATTCCGGGAAGGACATTCTACTTCCCTCCAAATACTCAGACTGTCAGAGTATATCAGCCACGGCATGCAGAACAACCAACACATTGCGGTCTTGTTCTTGGATGTGGCCAAGGCATTCGATCAAGTCTGGCATGATGGATTGCTACTGAAATTAATTAAATCGGGGTGTCATTACATCTCATCAAGATGTTTCAAACTTTTCTCGCTTCACGAGCCATACATACGGAGCTCTGTCAGCCAGGAAACAGATAAACTGTGGCGTGCCGCAGGGCGCCATATTATCTCCTACTCTCTTCAATTGCTATGCCAATGATCTTCCTTCCTCTCCACAAACTCTCACTTTCATGTTCGCCGACGATACTGCTATCGCGGCGAGATCTTGGAGTGGCACAAGCGCCTTCCGAAAGATCCTAAACCACCTCTCTTTGCTTGAAAAGTGGACCGTTAACTCGAATGTCACAATTAATGCGGAGAAAAGCGTTGTTGTCGACTTTCGGAGGAAACGAAGCTATCTCCCAAAAAACCTTTAACCTTTCAATCCGTGCGTATTCCGACGAAATCCTCACACAAATTCTTAGGGTTACATTTCGATTACAGACTGACATGGGCCAAGCACGTACAGCATGCCTTACAAATAGCACGGGGCACAAGAGCACTTTTGTCTCCACTCTTGTGCTCTAAATCGCGCCTCACGCACCGAACTAAAATTAGATTGTACCTGTCCTATATCCGTCTCCGGATGCTGTACGGTTGCGAAATTTTCGGGAACGCGACAAAAACAAACAGAATTCGCTTAGAAACATTCCAGAATAAAACACTTCGCTTCCTCACAAACCAGAGTAAAGTCGTTCGGATACAGGAGATCAGAAACGTACACAAAATACCAAAAGTACACGACTTCATTCGAGCGCAAGCTGAACGACTCGAGAGGTCCCTTCCACAAAACACGCTTGCAAAAAATATATGGGATTGCTCCCTACATAGAAAACGCCGTCCGAGCTACAGACTTACAAAAGAAATTATATTTCGGTAACAAAACCGAATTCTTTCCTATGACTTTCATTTCTGATAAAATTATTACAATTTTTAGTATATTAAAACAAGGGTTCCTTTTTTATGAATATTTTGTAAATACATTGTAAAACAAATAATTATCTTATGTAAGTTTATATATAAGAAGGCATCATGTTGCAACTTATGTGTACAACAGTAGGAGCAATTGACCCCGACTCGACCTGATGTGTGTGGGTCTGATAATAATGTGTGTGGGTGAAATAATAATAATAAAAAAAGGACTGAAAAAAGGATAAAAAACATGTGCAAAAGAGAAAAAAATATATAGTTTAGACCAAAGTGAAAAAGTTAATGTTTAATTTTAAGGTTTTAGGATTAGTAAATGTTATTCCGTCCCTTTGACGAGTACATGGGCAAAATGTTCCCGCCCTTAAAGTTAAGGCAATCTGGTTTTTTTTCTTAAGTTACGGCCAATTGCCAATCCACTAGTGGTCTTTCTTTCAAATTCTCCTTCACTAACACCGAAGAGGTACACGTTCGTCATTTACACTTTCGTTCGCCATTGTTTTCCTTGTTCCGATTGCACATACATTGTCGGAGAAGGGGTGGACGTTGTCGCACCGAAGCAGCAATTATAATGAAGGGCAAACGCCCAGACAATAGGGGTTCTGGTCTGGTCTGAGGTGGTTTCCCGTTGCCTTCCTCAATAGTGTTTTTAACGTGACACCATCACTTACTGGCCGCCCCACTGGGGTCAGAGGTCATTGCAGCCGCCTCACTGAGGAACAGACGCTGCGTGGACTACCTTTCGTCTGGCTCCTAACCTTCGACCTATCTGCCATGGGTGACCCTACCAGGAGCAATTTTTATTACTCCCGCCAGCACTGCTCTAGGGGTCATCGGAACGCACAAGCCCTTCCACCACGTCAAGGTTGTAGTCCGGGGAGGGATATATATATATATATATATATATATATATATATATATATATATATATATATATATATATTTGTGTGTGTGTAATAAATTGGAAAGCAACATTATTGATTGAGGAGCGAACGGGACTTTCTCCGGATGTCTACCAGTAACTCTGCTTTTCCGGTGGTCCAAGGCAAGGATTCACCGGCAATCTAGACTTAAGCCTTCGGCGAAGGGATCATCGGGAGAAAAAGTCTTGGCACTCAGCCCTTTAAAGGGCTCGGGGGTGACGGAGGCCATAGGCTAGTATTCTTCCAAATTGGCGGATCTAGGCCCATAAGAGGCCAGGTGGTGATGAAAGAGACTGCTTGCGGAGTGAAGCGGATGATGGCACCTGGCAGGTAGCCACTGCCAGCTGGAGTCTTGGAGACGCAGTCACCAATGCAGCAGGTTGGAGACAACGAAGGGGTGGAGCGAGCACTGAGTGCTGAGGAAGAGGAGGGAGACGACGAGGGATTTACCTTGGTTTCTTCTAAAAAGAAGAAGAGGAAATCACCTAACGCATACGCACCCGTACCAGAAAAAACCCAAACGGTGACGGCGACAAAGATGGCTCGACCGCCACCCATAGTAGTCTGTGGAGTGACGGACGTGCAGGGTCTAATTGACCAACCTTCTGATGCCTTGGGAGATGACTTCGGACTCGAAGTCCGAAGGGCTTCCATACGCATTCTAACAACCACCAGGGATGGACATGAAAAAACACTGCTTGCTGAAAAGCAGGAACATAGAGCACCACTCGCAACCCATCGACCGAGTGCCCGGGATGAAGCTTTTTATCAAGGGCATATCCCGCTGGATTGCTGTGGACAAGGTATCCGAAGGACTTAGGTCCCTAGGATACGAAATACGGAGTGTCCGTCGTCTGACAGTCATGGAGGATGGGAAACCGGTCCCCATGGGGGACATCCGCCAGCTCTGCCACTGCTTTGTAAAGGTAGAGCGATTCCGAGGTGATAAGGGCCCTCTTCAGTGCAACAACTGCATGCGGTTCGGCCACATAGGCATTGCTTGCTGGTGTGCGAAACGCTGCATGCGCTGTGCGGGGGCACACGCGGTCGAGGAATGCTCCAGAGGAAAAGGCGACGAGGCCATCTGTGCCAATTGTGGAGGACCACATGCGGCCGTCTCACGTCGATGCCCCGCCTTTCAAGAGGCGGAGAGGCGGCAAAATTCGAAAGCTCCCAGACAAGCAACATGGAAGCAGACACCCGAGAAACCTGCACCGACGCCAGCCACCCGTAAACCAGCACGGAAGGTGGGAAGCCACACTTCTTACGGAACGGTACTGAAAGGCCCTTTACAGGACCATTCCCCTGCCGCTGTAAGAGAAGTGGAGGGAATGTAAGTCGAAGCCACTAATCCTGCCCAGGACGCAGAGAGGGAGAGAAAACCACCATCAGCGCTCACTTCGGGAAAAGTGGCCACTGTGGACTCGTCACCCGCTATGAACCGCCCCCCGAATGCTAATATTCCCTCCTCCAAGGGAAGAAAAAAAAGAAATCGCCGTAACCAATGGAGGTAAAGGACAAAGCAAGGCCAGCCCCTACCCAGAAGGCTGGTTGAATAACCGCCCAAAAAGTCACAGCAGCCGCTAAACCAAAGCCGGCGGAAAAACAAAGAAGACGATACGTCCTTGGAAACGTCCAATAATGCCGCTAAGTCATTGCTGACAACTGGAGGTGAGGAACAAGAGATATGGCACACCATAGCTGTGATATCAAGGACCCTACGAAAACTAGTCGTCTCAACGCAGGGCAAAATTCTTCTCTCTCTCTCCTGGAGGAGTTAGTGCTCAGCAGGATCGAAAACTCAACCAATAATGGCTGAACGACCCGACCTCCTCGCATAATGGAACGCCAATGGGATTCTTCACCGAAGTGAAGAATTACGGGCGTTCCTCCAGGAGAAGGGAGCCATCGCCGCCGCTGTCAATGAGACGCACCTTTGACCCACGGACACCTGGAGGCTACCTGGCTGGACCATCTACAGGTCGGACAGGGAGCCCTAGCGCCAACGAGTCAGAACATCCGGAGGTGCGGTCATACTCGTCCATAGGTCCATTGAGCACCGAGAGTGTAGGGAAATTTCTCATCCGTGCGCGGAGGCTGTCTCGGTGGACAAACGGACTAGAGGAGGATGGCTCCGGGTCTCATCGCTTTATATCCCGCCCGGGAAACCTTGGGATCCGGATCTCATCAAACATCTCACGAAAAACAGCGGCCCATCGATCATCCTGGGGGACCTGAATGCTAAGCATACATCTTGGAATTCACGGTCCTTAAACCCGAGGGGAGAAAACCTGCGTAGGCTAGCAGACGACGAAGGCCTCACGGTCATAGGCCCAGCGACACCAACGCACGACCGAGGGGACGTTCTCGACATTGCGATCACTCGAAATGTAAGGACGTCTCTGAGCATGTACGCATGCGTTGAACTATCCTCGGACCATAACCCCACCATACTAGCAGTGGGGAAACGTATTCCTGTGTTCCCTTCGACTCGCCGACTAGAATTGTCGTCGGCTGATTGGAGCTGCCACAAGAGCCATTGGAACCAACTTCACCAGAGATGGCTGACCGTTTGGTCAGTCCCCTCAATCGCACAGTAGATGGCGCGATGAAAGCATCGATACCGCTTAAAGAGCATCGGAACTCGTATCTTCGAGTTCCGCTTCCAGCGGCGGTTCGCGGCCTCATCCCGCGACGGAACAGTGTGCGGCGCCAATGGCAGAAATACCGCACAGCAGATGTGCGGACGCAGCTCTCCGAGCTTAACGTTGCGGTGCGGGACGCCCTCCAGGAAGTCCGATCAGACTTCTGGGAGGCACACCTGCTAGACGAACTCCTTTCAGAAGACGGCAATGACGACATTGGGGTGGTGTGGAAGATGTGCAGGGAGCTGCGTTCACCCCAAAGAGCAGACCCATTAATCATAGACGGAGACAGCGTGGCACGATCTCCCAAGGAAAAGGCGGAAATGCTCGCTGACTACCTAGCCAGCAGCTTTTCACCCAATCCTGGGAACTCCGCCTCTGCCGAAATAGAGAAGCAAATACAGGCGTCAGAGAGAGCTGAAGACGCCTCGGAAATTCCTAGATTCCACGAGAAGGACGTAATAGGGGAAATACGTCGCCTCCGCGTGAGGAAGGCCCCTGGAAGTGATAATATTCCAAATGTTGTCATCCGGGAACTTCCGAAGGCGGCGGTGAGGTACATGACAGCGATATTCAATGGCTGTGTCAGGATTTCCTACTTACCGACCACTTGGAGAAGAGCGAAAATCGTCTGTCTGCCGAAGTCACAAAAATTATAGGTGGATCCCGGAGAATTCCGGCCGGCAGTGGCGCGTTCTTTAAATGCCTGTTTGAAATGTCATCAATACCTGGGGCTTTTTTCGGGTTCAAGTATTGAATAGTCATTCTTAGCTCCGTCTCTGTAACTGGTTGGATAGCCGGAGTCGGAAAGACACTTAGGCTACTTACAGCAGCTTCAGCCTCTTCGTCCTCCACAGTTCCTGGCCAGTCATTTCTGAGAGTCATGGTTCCCTGGAACGCATTGGCGAGGATTTCTGCCTTGTCGTTGGCTTCAAAATACAAGTTGTTGTTATGCCTGATGGGCTGGTCCGGACGGCCTTTTTTGGTCAGTTACTTAGCAATCTTCCAAAGGGCTCCGTCGTCGAAGGAGAGGTTGTCGAGTTTGTCTCTCCACTGGTCATTAAACCGATTTTTGATCTCGCGTTTGACGCAGGACGCGAAAAAGTTATAGCGCCGTTTATAGGCGCCATCCCTAGTTCGCGCCCATTGTCTGCGAGCCTTGTTGCGCTGTTTTATGAGCAGCAGGATGTCGTTAGGTAGGGCGTTTGAAGGAGGAGGTGGATGAGGATACGGGAGCGATGCGAGTGCATGCGCTTACCGCATTGCCTCTGTGATGGCAAGGACATGGGTGTCAATATCCTGCCGGTCTGAGGAATGTGGGATGGGGATTGCTGAGAAGGCGTCTTCTGCAAGGGAGGCGAACTGTTTCCAGTTCGTTCTTTCAGGGGTGGAAGGAGGTTGCTCAAAAGGGACAGTCGCAATGTCGGCTTTAATCGGGTAATGATCACAGGAGAGATCGGGTAGTACCGTTGGAGTCGTTATAGCAGGTAAGTTTTTAGTGAGGCAGAAATCGAGGATGTCCTCCCCTCCACGGCTGTCAATGTGCGTCGCCGTTAGTGGCACTTCGACGTCTACCATGATGGAATTTACAATGTTATGCAAACGCCGGCCATTACTATTCGCGGACCGGCACCTTCATTCTAAGTGCTTTGAATTCCAATCGCCGATGGCTACGACGCGTCTGTCAGTCGGGAATAAGGGACGAATTTCGTCAGGAACAATAGTTCTACCACAAGTTTGGTAAGCTGACTAGATGTCAAGGTCTCCTATGTGTTGGGAGTCGTATTCCGACGCATTCGAGTGTACTAAGGGTGTATCCTTTCAGTGCCTTGTGTTTTATTGAGGATTTTACTGCGATAAGCACGCCTCCACCGCGAGCGGTGGAACGGTCTTGCCGATATGTGGTATAGTTTGGTATTATGAGTGTGTGACTTGGTTTCAGATGTGTCTCCTGAAGGGCGACTACATCAAAAATGCAATAGCTGATAACATTTTTGAATTCCCGTTGGCGGCCGAGTATCCCATTGCAATTCCAACTGAGAAGGCAAATGTTGCGGAGTTTGGTTATCATTAAGCTCGTGCAACTCGCATAATTGCTGGAGCATAAAGATTTTCTTCTCCGTTTTTGTCTTTAAGAGACTTAGCTGGTGATGCATGGACATAAAGTATCCAAACAGTGATTGTTCTCCGTGTGCGGTATTTGAAGCTGGAAGGTTTGGTAGGTGATTTGAAGAAGACGAAGAGGAAAGTGGAATAGGGCCGCCGGGCATTGGAGGGTTGATCACGTGGGGAGGAGGGATTCTGGGTGGAGGTAAGGAAGGAAATGGGTTGGTGGCAGCAAGAGATGTTTGGTCCTGCGAAGGACCTTGAGCACGGGCTGCCCAAGCATTCCCTGCAGGAGCCGGGGTAGTTATGTAAGTTTTCCCTTGGGCCTTTCCTGATCCTCGGGAAATTGTGTCGCGCTTTTCACGCGCCAATCCACGAAGCGCAGACTATATCAAGCGTGCGTGCTTCCAGTCATTACCTACGCTGCAGCGGTATGGTCAGGAGTGTCGCGAACGAGTCTCGCTCAAATCCAAGTGGTGAAGAACTCTGCTCTTCGTGACATATTGGGACGCGGTCGTTATGCCCGCGTCTCCGAAATGCACGAGGACGGAAAGCTGGAACCCCTAGACGTCCTTCTGCCTAGAATCTTGGGGAAATTCTTTGAGAAAGCGGCAGAAGCAGATGCTTACCTTATTCGCATGGTCGGCGAAATTAAGGTAAGGCCATGGGACCGCTTTAAGCGCCCCATAGCTTCCCTTAATACGGTGGACAGCCTTCCTGTGAAGAAGAAGCCAAGGCTCCTTTAAGCGGGAAGGAAAAAAAACGCCTGACGACGCAGTTGAATTCCCCTCGCCTTAGTAGCCTTGACGGCTGGAAAGGCGCAGAGCAAGGGCCACACAAAAGCCTTGCAGTCAAGTATGCTGGAAAGCAACAAATGCCTTACTTCTCTATCTTTCGATGAAGACGGAGCAGACTTCCGTCGAAATTATCAAGAAATAACGTGTGAGTGATCTTTTTATGTTTCTTTATTGATTGTTGGTTGTTGTCCAATAATTATTCAGCACTTCCGTGTTACGTCGACTAAATCATATATATATATATATATATATATATATATATATATATATATATATATATACATATATATACACACATATATATATAGGCGTTTGATTGAGTGAATTGGGGAAAACTACTGAGTATATTGCAGAAAATAGGAATAGATTGGAGGGTAAGGAGGCTAATCCGCAACCTGTACATGTCTCAGACTGCACAGGTGCGAGTGGGGAACGGAGAGTCCGGATGGGCGATGTTAGGAAGAGGTGTAAGACATGGTTTCCTATTATCACCGAAGCTGTTCAAACTTTATTTGGAGGAATTGATTAAAGAGGCATGGACAGATCTGGAAGTATGATGAATGAAAGTGGGTGGGGAATTCGCAAAATCAGTTAGGTTCGCTGATGACCAAGCTTTTGTTTCTCAGTCAGCCAAGGGGTTGCAAGCATTGCTGAGTGAATTGGAAATTCAGTGCGACAGGTGTGGAATGAAATTCAATATTAATAAAACAAAGGTTATGCGATTTCCTAGAAAGAAAAAGGCTGAGGTAAACGTTAAAATAGGAGGGTAAAAACTAGAGCAGGTAGAACAGTTTACGTATCTCGGAAGTGTTTTGGACCCACACGGCCAAATTAGTAGGGACGTAAGGGGAAGAATTGCGCTAGGCAAAGAGGCTTTCACAAGGAGGAGGGAGTTGATGAGAGGGAAGTTGAGTAAAGATATTAAGAAAAGATCCGTAAAAACTTTGTTATGGAGGGTAGCTATGTACGGTGCGGAAACGTAGTCATTGAAGCAGGAGGATAGACGTAGACTGGAGGCTTTTGAAATGTGGGTGTGGGAAAGAATGGAGAAGGTGAAATGGACCGAGAAGAAAACAAATGAGGAAATACCTGGTATGGTAGGCGACGATAGGGGTTTGTTGGGAGAAATCTCATGGGGGCAGGAAAAACGTATAAGGGGGTATTGACCGGCATCTGGATGTTGAAGACTGTAATTGAGGGGAGAATGTTAGGCAAACGAGGAAAGGGAAGGAACAGGGCAGGGATGTTGGACTGGATGAAGGTAGGAAGAAAGTACTCAGAGATGAAGAGGGACCTGATATGGAGTAGGATGCTGGATTTTGTGTTTTGTTAGGAGCCACAAAATGTTTTATTCAGGAGCTGTATCCATCCAAAAACCTACCTTAACCGTTAGATCAATTTATTATATATATATATATATATATATATATATATATATATATATATATATATATATATATATGTATGTATATACATACAGGCACATGTGGATATAAGTATTTAATACTAACGGTTATATCGGCAATTGGCCGGAAAGTATAATTGGCGGGTGAAACTCCGCAGAGCCTACAAAATTCTGGGCAGCCGATTCATTTTCCTCTCCAGAATGTATCCAGGGTGGACAACACAAGGTGCCTTTACTTTCTTCACCACGTTTTAAGAACTTAGCTTAAACATTTTCTGGTGAAGAATGTTGAAGTCCTCCCACGTTCTGCCCTTGTTCGGTTATGAAGGGTGTCAATTCTGGGGTGGACCAGCGTGGGTGCCACTGGCTGCCAATCAAACCTCCGTAATGACTTTTGACACCACCGCATGTTTGTTTCATTGCTCACCACTGGGTGCTCCGCCGTGGCTCCTTTTCCAAAGAGTCACTGGTCATTTTATGTTGTGGAGAAACTTCTATAGGACCCGACGCAGGCTTGCTTTGCTTGTTAGCTCAGAATAATTTCGTCGTGTATCAGCCGCGTTACATTTCCTTTAGGAAACGTCATTGAGGTCTGTGATTGGCATTTCGTGCTGAAAATGGAATCTGATTCCACATTTTGCACCATGGGTGCAATTGTATGGACCTGTTTTGGGTTCCCCGGCCACTTCATCGTTGATTTCAAGTGTCGTGTAAAACGGATTTGCAAAGACCCACTCAGTGTATCCGATATATGGACACTCGTGGTGATATCTTGATTCAGCTCATCTCCTAGTGTCGAGGCTAAAAAAATGGGATTTGCCAACCTCCCCGACGATTCGCCGAGCGGGATCTCAAGGAGCCGCTCCCGCGGGAATGTGCTGAGAATATCCTCGCACAATATAATTCATCTAAATGTAGAAAAGGTTTTTGTGCAAGTCAACCCAAAATTCAAAGCGCATTTGATGTCTTTTGGATGTGAATGGAACGTTTTTACGACCAACAAGCACAGCTATCGGCTAGAAGATTAATTTGGCAGATTAGTGTAAAGCTCACGTTACACTTAGCCCAATGAAGCGTGAAAGTCACTCATAAGGATTGGAAGGCAGAATTCATTAAGCTACGTTCCCCAGAATGATATATGTAGAACCCGAGAAATTACATAGCTCGCTCGGGAGGAGCTGAGGTTTCAAAGGTATAATCCGTGATCAGACGCGGGCCCTCTCGTCAGAAGTACGCATCGCATTGTACTGCCACGCTCCTTCTATGAATGGAATTCTGAAAATCCATATCATGAAGATGTAATGGAATTAGTTACGGAAAAGTGAGTCCAAAATGGGCGCTTGATTCAAAATCCATAACGCATTGCTTGTGATTCTCTGCCAATACAGATCTCTCGTTATTTTACTCGTTGCCCATCTTTCTCTCATCTTCCTTCCCCCATCACCCTCTCCGCTTTCTCCCTCACACTCTCCGCGCTAAGGCCTCTCAACCTATCCCTTTTCCGGCAGGAGCCAGCTAGCACTACGAATCCGTTGGGGTGCTACTGTTAAATGTCTCCCCAGTCATTCTGGATTCTTCTGGGTGATTTCGTTTCCTCATGATCGAAATCACGCGCGAAGGAAACATGCGGGTGTGCATTTTGACCATGCTCAGTTTTCCACGAGAGAAGCAGTATGTTTGTACGCGGAGCGTGTCCTACACGGATTGATTCCACGTCGGAACACTTTCCTACTGACGCTTCGGGGCAACGTACGTCGAGTGTGCGCGTCACGCGATAGCTACAAGGGGAGGTGGGGTCGGTGCGAGGATTGGGGTAGGAGCGGGGATTGGGGAGGAGCGGCTAGGAGGTAACGCTTGAATGCGAGGCAGTAAAGAAAACGGCTTCAAAGAGTGGGATATCCCCCGCCCTCTATCAAATGGCTCACATTATGAGATTTTTGCCCCATATCGCCAAATTTCTTCGATCCCTCTTTCATTTTCGCTCACGCAACTTCGGGATTCCCCGCGGAATCTCGAGGCCTTCGAACTCTGTCTCTCGTCGCAGGGAAAGCATCATGCCGGCATTCTAAGTTTAATGCGCCCCTGAATCTTGAAGCGGACGCAGAATGGCAGGTGAATGAAATAGAAGCCCCAATATTTCCGGCTTTTGTCTATTCACGTGGATCTTAATTTCCTGATATTCTTATGTGGGTACTTGGGAACATTAAGTTTGATTTCATGTGCTGCTCAAGTAATATGTGCATAGGATAACCGATAGAATGATGAAGAAGAGGGCAAATAATTACTCTAAGAGTGTGGTCGGTTCGGGTCCGGGATGGGGAGAAATGCGCGCGATACCAGGATTGAGGTCACTAATGAAGAGGAATGCAGAGTACCAGCAGGATGTGTCTGTTTGTTTCGTATAATCGGAGAAGGCGTTCAATAGTCAACATTGGGTAGAATTAATTAATGCATTGTGGGAAATAGGAACGAATAGGAGGGATGGGAGACTCATCCGCAACATGTGCGTGTGGCGGACGGAGAGTAAGGATAGGTAATGTCAGGAAGAGGGTTGAGTGAGGGGTGTCCACAATCACCATATCTTTTCGACGTGTACGAATAGAAAATTGTAAATGAAGCATGGGAATAACTGACCTTGGAAAACTTGTAACTACCCTATTTTCTGTGCAACCGCATGATACGGGTGACTTTTTTCAATCGAGCATTCCTTAGGATAACAAATATTGGCTCTATCTAGGGGGTGAATTAATGAATTGCAAACTTATCATGATGTTACTCCATTAAGATGGGATCTTTTACGAAGCCAAAAATGTAGTATTTTTCACGGTCAACAAAAACATTCCGAGCGATTCAAAGGGGATTGGCAAAAAAATATTTGCTCCGAGAGTCTGTTTAAGGGATGATTAAAGACCGCGGATCTCTTTCCGTCGCATTCCTCCGCTTCGAAGTCGGTAATCACTTCTTGCTGTCATTTCCTCCCGTGCACAACTCGTCGTCCCAAGGTCCTCCTCCACAGCTCCCCCCTCTCCCTGCCCGCCTTCCTCCACAGCTCCCCCCTCTCCACACATCCCTCCTCTCGCCTTCAACGTGGGTCGCTCTGGGAATAGCACGCACGTGCTGCCAAATGCAATACGATTTTCCGGGCCGCTTCGGCGTATCAACGGCTGGATTCTCCTGCACGGTTTCCCACCGAGCAGCACTCGCTCTCAAAGCCAGGAATTGGAAAGGCTTTCCCAATTTGGCTCGCCCCGATATCCCTTTGTCCCGCATTTATGATTAGCACCCGGAGGTTAAAACCCAATCATCTCTTACCGAGATCCGATGGTAGCACGTGACAAAAAGTTACGGCTGACTTAATAACTAATCGTGGGTGGTGTGTGGGTGAGGAGGAAAAGTCGTGTATCATTCCGTGATTAATGGCGAAGCCGCAGCTCCCAACAATGGTGGATCCGCGAGTTTTCTTGGCGAGAAGGCGGTGGTTCGCAGAGAAAAGGGGGAGGGTGCCGATAATGCGTAATTAGTTCGCGCTACCCGTCCACTGCCAACCTCCGAGAGGAGAGGATAGGGTGGGGTAGTTGGCGGCCATCCGACGGAGAAGATACGAGGGCGATTCCAAAAGTAAGGTCTCCTATTTTTTTCATGAAAAATCCAATTCATTCTCAACTTTGTGCAAGTCGTATGAAAGGCTGAGCATTTAGCTATTTTCCTACATAGTCGCCTTGACGATCAATCACTTTTTGCATCCTTGTAAGCAGCTTTTCAATACCGGCGTCGTACCTTTCTCCCGCCGCGTCGCGAAGCCAACTTACGATTGCTTCTTGCACTTCCTCGTCTCGCTTGAATTTCTGTCCTCCAAAGTGTTTTTTGAAATCGAGAAACAAGTGGTAGTCGCTGGGGCAACGTCCGAGCTGTAAGGAGGGTCGCCGATAATATCCCAGCCGAATTCATTGAGTAGGGTGGTCGTTTGATGTGACACATGTGGACGTGCATTGTCATGATGCAAACACACTCCTTTGGTGAGACACCTTGTTGTAACCGAGGATCTCCGACGCAATATTCTGCCCGGAGAAGTAGCCACTCTCTTCATTAAGGTCTTCCCTTATCTCATGAAGGGTAATTATCCGGTTATTGCGCACTATCTCGTCAATTGGAGCCACCGTTGCTTCAGGCAAACTCGGCCGCCCCGACCGTTGCTCATCGTGGACGTTTTCCCGGCCATCAAAAAACTCCCTGAACCACTTCCGCAAATTTTTCATGTCCAAACACTTCTCACCGTACACTTCCACTGAACGGCGATGAATTTATATGTAGAAGCAGTCGTCAGTTGGCTTCGCGACGCGGCGGGAGAAAGGTACGACGACGGTATTGAAAAGCTGCGTACAAGGATGCAAATGTGATTGATCGTCAAGGCGACAACGTAGAAAAATTGCAAAATGCTCAACCTTTCCAAAGATGTGCGCAAAGTTGAGAATAAATTGGATTTTTCATGAAAAAAGACTTACTTTTCGAATCGCCCTCTTATAATTCAGTCCCACAGAGCGGACGACACATTACATCGACAGAGCGGACGATTGTCGCAAAATAATAGCGACAGGCTGCCGAACGGATAGATTCAAGTATTCGTTTTTCTTCCCCACCCGCGCACCATTCGCGACAAACCCTAGAGGGAAGCACCGATACAGCAATTGGTGGGCACAAGCGACATACTTGTGAGCAAGAAGACATTCCACGTAGACCATCATCGTGGCTGGCGTCCTAAAGGCTCCCGCCACCCCGGGCTGTCGTGTAGATGAGGGCACGGAGCTGCCGGAGTTGTGAATTGCCCGCCCTGCATAAGTAAAATGCTATCTAATAGTTGGTGACTGCATTGCATGCGAGCCCGCCCTGTTTAATGGGTTTTCATACTTGTCTTCTCTGTGCGGTCAGTGGAGTTTTAAACGCGTCCTAAAATATTGGCGATGTGCGTAGCGGATGTCGCATGAATGGTGTCAAGTCCACTTCCTTCCAAGCGCCATTTCGGTGGACCGCGGCGGGTTGCCAAGTATGTGCTCAATTGGTGGAGCAGAAGTCACTGCCGCACGTCCCTGCGAAGGCTCCCGAGGTGGTGCGTGGATAATATTGATTGCATTACCCTAATGTTATAAATGCTTACTCATCCTTTTCTGTGAGGTGAGCAATTGAGCAATTAGGTTAAGCCGTAGCGTGACGGACGGTGGGGTCGGGGATGAGCCTTGCGTCGGCATCAGTCTGCCGTTGGTGCAGCCAGTAGAAAGAGAAACGACGTCGGAGTAGTATTGCCTTCCATTTATTATTATCATTAATATATCCATGTGCACATAGACATTGTCAGGTGGTACACAAGTCCCTAGAACCCCGATTGATTTTACCCGGAACGATCATGAGAGCGGTCACAGAATATAGCAAAACTGAGTTACTATATGGGTAATCAAAAAGAAAGTACGAAGTAAGCACCATCACACATGGCCCAGCACCGTCCTAAATCACTCACAGTGCAATTTCTCACTCCGTCCACATCATTTGCACACCAATATTGCACACAGGTATTGTCAAGTTTGTCAGTCTGTCCTTCGCTCAGTGGTTGCCTACACCTGTTCTTTAACTCCTAACGCTTCATGGAGAGGGATCAAATAACTCTCCTACTAGCCGGTTCAATTCCGCTATACTATACTTCTATTTAAAAATGAATTTTTTTAGTATTCGTTTTTGGTTACTATTTTTATCTTAAAACTGTGGTCGTTTTTCCCCTTAACATTGGAGTTTTCCTATTTCATTCTTTAAATCTTCCCACCCTTCGTCAAATTTGACTATACCATATATTGCCCCTAACCTACTCCTAATCTAACAATCTTGTTTCTGTAAAGGGATTTGGGCTTTGAAAAAGCGTGAGTGGAAGCGGCTCTGTACAATTACCCGTTGGGAAACTCATATTTTAAATGCGCGGACATTCACGTAAGAGAAACTGTATGAATTACTGGGCCGGGGGTGAACGTTACCGCATATCCTTACACGGTGGGCATTTGACGGTCGTTTTCTTCCGATATGTAGAGGAAATATGTATATTGCTTTTCGATTGCGGTTCATGGAAGCGGCCCCTTGCGACGCTAATGTCGTGACGAGTATTCACATTGGAATTGCTGTGATTAAATCTATCTGGTGAGTCAGGCTTGTAAGAATTCGCTCGTCCAAGGTTGGTTTGGCCAGGAAGAAAAAAAAGGCGCAATTTTTTTGTCATATATAAAATAATTGGCCATCCAGACACGCCTGCCCTTCCGTATTAATTCCTGTACATTTAAAAATTTATTTTCATTTACCTTAGTACACCAGATTGCAGTCTGTAAGCTAGCGTGACTCATTCATGATTAAGGTTTAAGGTGCATATTTCGTAGGTAAGCCTAGGTAGAAATTACGCCATATACCGCAGCAGTGGGGTGAAAATTTATATAATTACATGCATGAGTGCTAACTGATGCTCATATTATTAAATATTATGTGTTTAACAGGGCACTAAGTAAGTATCGTGAAACGTATTATTTGGTCGATGAGCCCACGTCCGAAGCACTGGAATAAATTTGTATTGATTTGAATTTGCCGGTGGGAGACCAAATTAAAGAATCAAGTTGCATATTTATGGAATCGACGGTGAATTACTGTGAAAGCTTTTCACGAGCTGCAATGACGCGTGAAGTTCGGAGTGTGTTCCAGGGAAGTCTCCGTCGGCAATTCAGTGAATCGAGGGAGAAAAGATATTTTGGAAATCGAGCGGAGTGTAATGCTTTCCAGCAAATGGAAGGCTTTCTCCCGTCTAACTAAAGTTGGGTTGCCTGGAGCTCATTTTTTGGTTGGTAGCCGTAAGCGGAGGGGCTAAATGATGTTCCTTTCGCAGTATTTACTTCTGTTCACTGACTCCATCGCCGATAAATGTAAGTATACGACCTTTCGCGTTTATGTTTGGATCTTTACGCCGATTTAATTATGAATTCCCGGCTATCCATTGAAAGTAAAAAGATGTAGTTTTTCCATTTTAGTCCAATTCTTTTAAGTTTAGATGAAGAGAGGTAGGCTTTCATAGAAGAGGCATTTTTTCACAGTTTTTGTACGAAAAGTGCCATGCCTGTCTCTTCTTTGAATATGCATCACTCCCGCAAAGTTTTCCGCCCGAAACCACTCAGTTTGTTGTAGTTAGACTTTTCTTTCGCCTGGCAGTGTAAATTTCTCCCGGAAGGGAGCTTTCCGAGAAACAGGTTTAATGACGTCGTTTTCCCAGAATAAATGTGTGGAAATACATGCATTTCCTCTCTAGCTTCTTGATTTTTTTGTATCAACCGAATGGCATTAAATAATTTTACGTGATAAAATGTTTGAAATGTATAGATTAGTGTAAATGTACATTCTTTTTCAATGGCAGGTTATTAGTTCTCCGTGGAATTGACGAGATAGTCCACGTTGTCATTCCAATATAAATCGCATTAGGGTTGGCCTATCATCGCAGAAAAATCACACCGTCATGAGCACCTTACTCTTGCAATTTTTACTCTCTTCGGACGGGCGATTGGCGAGAATAGAACGATGCTGGAATAGACGGTGGGGGGCGAGGAATTCCGTGCCATTCAGATCAATATTTCATGCCTGGGAAATTATCAGATGCCGGAACGTTCGAGGTAGGTAGGGGGTCAAAGTCATTCAAATCCATCGGCCGTAACTTCCATGCGCGGCCGCTAGGATTTTGTAGGTGGCAGTCTGGACCTCCGAGCCATCAAACTAAGGGAAAACCTTCATCTCGAAGGTTGGTTTGGATAGACGAGGGTGGGCCTTGCCCACGTAGGGGGGGCATTAGGCGTGTGACCTTCACACACGGCCTCGCAGTGTAAGAGAGGCAATCCATGCGTGCCGAGAGGCAATTCTGGGTCGCATATATTTCCAAAGGGAGTGCTGACTCCATCTTCCACTGTTGTACATTTTAGTCCCCGAACAGGCCTAGGTATCTCAGTCCCCATTTATTTATCGATCGAAATTAAGTCGATGGAAAATATAGAAAATTTTATGAAAACGGTGAGTTTCGAGCGTCTGTGTCCACACCCGCTCATGTACTTGAAAAGAAAGTTACCCTTCGACAGATATCACTGCCAATACCAATTCTTAAATGCACACAAATGAAGTAACGCCAAGGGTTCGCATGCCGGTATTTCCGTCGGCACGCCAAGTGAGGGAATGTCAAGTGACTGGGCACAGCAGCTTGAAGTAAACGGAAGAGTGATCGAGCAGCCATTAGCGATCCCTAAATGTTTCATGATCCCACTGAAGTATCTTTTATTCCCGTTCCTTTCAGTTTTTTAGTACGATGTTCCTCATAAAAAGAAAATGTGTAGAGTGAACATGGAAGTGATAAATGCATGCGATGCACGCAGTTTTCGCCGTCGGAGCTGGCCGTTCACCGCGTGTCCGGCTGTCGAGTAGTCAGCGGGGTCGGAAAGAATGGAACTTCTCGCTGTGGGCGGTTCAACTCGAACGATTGATCTGTTGGAACGTGCCCGGCATAATAAAGAAAAAACGAAGTACGAGTTCCACTATTTAAACCAAATGAACAACCATGTTTGTTCCTTCGAGAGAGTATTTGCGGGCTCTTGTCGCTTACGGATGCGGCCCTCTGCTATTACTTATAGAAGTAATGCAGTTGCCGGGTCATGACCCTCCTTAACGAGCTGGATGGCGGGCATTTATTCCCCCCCCCCAGAAAATCTAAACCGAGGACATTGCATATAATGCTCTCTGAAATTTGAGTACTTATTCAATTGCTTGCATGCAAGTCATGGCCTCGCGCAACATTGGGGCATAATACAGGGTGCGGCAACATAACTTCCTTTTTTAAAACACAAAACGCTTTCAAAAAAGGAAGTTATTTTGCCGTACCCTGAAGTATGTCGTAAATATGAATGTAATGTCAGCTTCGTGGCTTGCAAGCCAAGTTATAAGAACCTGAATGCTAGGCCCATCTTTCCAATGTTGGAAGTTCTTTCCTCGCACTAGATAATGAAAATCATATATCTCTCTATGCAATCCATGATATACAAGGTCTGTCCCAAAAGTAGTATGGCTTATTTTTCCCGGTAGATTGACGGACGGGCGGCGGTTTCTCTGGCTGGGTTCGGGGGAGAGGAGTCTCGGGGAAGGCTGGAGAGAGGCCGGTGGTGGTTGGCTCCCAGCCATTACGGAGTGCGGATCGTTCGAATGCGAAAACTCTATAACGTGACCTCGTTACGCTCCGTAATGAACCGGTTATTAGAACAGCGCTACTCCATCAAAATTTGCTTGAAACTGGGCAAAACCGTGAAAGAGACCCTTGACATTCTCAAGGCGGCTTATGGGGATAAATGTCATGGGAATATAGGGTGTTTTTCAGTGGCACAAGTTGTTTCGGGAGGATAGAGAAGATGCTGAAGACACCGAACGTTCAGGACGCCCTTCGACCGCAAAAAGTGACCAACATCTTGCAAGAGTGAAGTCACCTTTGTTGGATAGGGATCGCAGATTGTGTTCGCATGCTTTCTGATGAACTTGGCATCCCTAAAAGTGATGTGCATTGATTTGTCAGCGAAAACACGGTCATGAGAAGGTGTTTGCGAAGTTGGTGCCGCGAGCGCTCTCGGACGAAAGACAGGAAACTCTCAGTCCGTGATGAGGGAGCTCAGCAGCGTTCCGGGCGCCGCCGCCTTCCAGAAGGCGTGGAAAACCCGATGGCAGCGGTGTGTGGACGCGCACAAGGGTGCTGCTTCGAAGACTTTTGAGTGAATCTATCAATTCTAGCCATGCATTTCTTTAATTCGCTCAGTCATACTTCTTTTGGGACAGACCTTGTATATTCAAAACTTGATAGTTTAGAACATTTGGCATTTTTATGCTAACTTCTTGCTTTTTCCGAGCTCCGGATTACAAATGAAGACACGTTTGCATCACTGCTATGGGTTGTCGGAAGATGAAGAATATCGGTGACAGCGAAGAGTGTGGCAATAACGTTCCTCACATTTAAAGTCGAAATCAGTCTCCCTTGACTTCCGTTGACTCGTAGCACGGTTAGAGTGCTACTCCGTCTGCTTGTCTTCGCTTTCTATTTAGGGATTTCATATAGTTTTGAAGATTCTAAATATGACGGTGGTTGAGGAAATTGATACGGAGGGGAGAATTTAGGAATGTGAGACACAAATTTGAATCATTTGAAAATGGAACTCACGGTGCTTGCGTTCCTTTGAACGAGGATGAGACTGAAGCACCAGGAACACGGCGTAGTGGGAGACATGGAGAAGTGGGGTGGATTCAGAGTGAATACGTGGAGGAACTCCATGGCGAATGATATGCCACGAAAAGCTTTATCGAAACTGACGTTTGGCCACGCAGTCTCTAGATAAACGTCCAAGCGTGGATTTTTTCCCCGCTTTCAGCATTTCGAAATAGATATTTTACGGATGAATTTCCGGGAAGGACAGTCATCTGTACTATAAAAACCGAGTTTGTATAAGGATAGATACAAATAAATGAAATGCGGCCCAATTCTGAACACCCACGTCTTGCTGAAGGAACCTACATCCGCTAGGCCCTCCCTGCTGGTCATCGTCATAATCCACATATTATTTCACCAATATGATGTGATGAATAAATGACAATGCTTTTATTCAATTTTGCTGTGCGTGGCGAAAATTACCATCGGTATAGAAAATGTATGTAAATCACCAGAATTTTGAAAGGCGATGCGTTAAGGGTTGCTCGCTTCCGGGGTGCGAGCCTTCGACACTTTGGTCAGTGGCTCCGTTCTTGACCCATGTTGACCCAACCAACGTTGACCAACGTCACATTTACGTTGCATTAGTTGCGGTGCCGTGTGCACAACTCAGGAGAAGCGCCCCAGTGTTGCTGAGCACGTTCTTTTGTCTTGTTTGGTCGGAAAACGGGCCAAAAATTAAATCTGTGTTACCGAGGAACGAAGAGATGACTATTGTCGGGCGTAATTGAGCTTTTAATTAATATCTCGTTTCGTCATTCTGGTCTTCGTCAGTGTGGTCGGCGGTGCATGGGTGCAAAGGAGGGATTTCCGATAATGCGACAATCCAGTCCACAGTTAATACGAGGGTCATCCGGAAAGTAGTACCCGTTCGTGAAATAAAGACACAAAAGTAAATATTAACAAACATAAAAAATTTTATTTGAAAGAGGATACTTTAAACTACTTCTCAACATAATCTCCAAGCAAATTAAGGCATTTGTCATAACGTGTGACAAGTTTCTGTATTCCTGCTGCATAGTCCTTCGCCGCCAGCTCATTGAGATACGCGAGGGACCCATCTTGCACAAATTTTTGCATAATGCAGATGGTGTTTAACAATTTCATGAACAATTGTTCGAGAAACATTGGGAAAATGCTCACAGATGTCATCAATTGTGACGCGCCGATCGTTCCTCACGAATTCGTCAACTGAGCTCACCAGTTGGTCTGTAATGACAGACGGTCTCTCCGAACGCTCATCGTCGTGTGTGTTCCCCCTCCCCATGTTGAAGTTGCGACACCACCGCCGAACAGACGACTCGTCCATTACATTGTCTCCATACACTTCCTTTAATTGGCGATGAATATCACATGGGCGAACGTTTCTTGCATTGAGGAATTTAATCACTGCCCTCACTTCACAACTGGCGGCGTTCTCAATTTTTTTAAACATTGTAAACAATCACAGAAACAACACAGGCAATGCTAGCGTCACGCAACTTGGCTCAGAGAAGGCAGACAAGCCACTGAAGCTATCTGACCTCGTCCAGCGGCTACTCGCGTCGTCAGCACTTCATGCGGCACGAACGGGTACTACTTTCCGGATGACCCTCGTACTTCTTGAGACATCCGAAAATGTTTTTTCTATGAGCGGGAAGACACAAAGCGAACTGTTTCTAAAGCTTTATCTTCTCATGGGTCGGCGTCTAGTGCTGTTCTGAATCCATGGCTTTTGCCGAGAATCGGTCAAGAATAATGAAATATTCAGCTAGAACAAATATCTCCATATTTTTCCCTTCGTGGAGTCCACCTCGTAGCTTTTGAATGTTGCTATTTTAAACTTGTTATTATTTTAAACATGTCGGATGCCGCCGAGAAACAGATTGTGTCTTTTCAAATCGCAAGGGTTGGTCCCGCATTTCGTATACGTAATGTATTCCCGCATTCATTTCTTTCCCTCAAAGCTATAGGAGTCTCCGTGAATGCATTTCTAGAGTCGACTGTAATTGGTTTTATTATTCTTAAGCGCGTACGAAATTCCTCATTGTGAGCTGGGAGGATTCTTATACTTTAAAATGTTCCTTCTCTAGTTATTCGTCATTCACCACCTATGCTTTTAACTGGGTTCTCTTTGGATTCTTGAAAACCCTATCGTCAGACGTCTCATGAAACTCGTCCCTGCAATATATGTGAACATCATCCTTGCCCATGTCAGGTTAATTTTATCCAGCCTTCTGACTGTTCCTGCCTTCCAGTCTGTGTAGCTCAGACTTACCGTTTGACGTTGCCGCTGTATTTGTACGTGAATAATTTTCATTTAAATTGTGATTCGAGTTATTCCAAAAGAAAATGTCGTCAATGTCCCACCTCTTTATCGCACACGCCAACGGGCAATTCATTGGCCAATGGAACTGTGGTATCTCCCATTTAACGACTCCAGCAACGGGGATAGTTCTCCTTGATTCGAAATAAAATCGGTCATCGGTTAATATTTGAAAATTCACTGTACAAAATATGAATTAACAACTGAACGGTGATGCTAGATAACGCATATTAAGATGGTAATGATATTTTTTGCGGCCTGAGAACGGTATCGTATCTTGAATATAGCATGGATTAAATAGAAAGTGGAGTGACGGCATCCGTCTGCTGTTTTTCATTCTCAATATTTTAGAAATATCTGCGACCGTGAAAATCACTTCCAAGTCAGTCACGTTTCACACGCAACGTAGGAATTAATCGCAATTGTCAAAACGTCCGCTTTTAGCCAAATCGTAATAACAATGGCATGAAAATTAATGTGTTAGTTGTTATATACGAGGGTCGAACGGAAAGTAGTACCCGTTTTGGAATTAAAAATTAACTAATACATATCTTCTTGAGAAAGGGTATTACGTGTATATGTTAGCTAAAAACCTTGAACTACTTCTCTACATAGTCACCATGGAAATGTATACATTTGTCATAACGTGTGTATTCCAGCTCGTAGTATCCGCCTCAGCTTCAACATGAATTTTTTAAAATAAGTGTCAGATACATTAAGAGCATTGAATTTTCGATAAATTTCAGTTGTTGAGAATTTATAGCCAGAGTATGAGTGGGTGGGTGTTAAAAGGGTTCGGTAATTAATGGAAGTGGCCTACCGGGTTTGGATAGGTCCCCGGCTCAATACCGCTCTAAGCTTTGACCAACATGATGCAAAATAAACTTCAACCCTTATTACGATAACTTGGTCGACTGTTTTATCGTACATACTTTATACCTCCCTTAATTACATCGGAAATGCCTATTTTCTTCCTCCCTTTATCCGCCCGCTCAGAATCCTATACCCCTAAGTCATTTAGCTGAGAGTATTCATCGGGAATCTATTTTCATGTAATGTGCATTTACCATGAAATAAGTGCCTCTACTAGTTCGTTGAAAGTTGAATTAATGACCGACTTTCCGAAGTTGCGATTTTTTTTTGGTTAAGGATTGGTGGAATGATTGAATTTGTATCATGTCGTGACTGGTATACTACCTTGATCAAAAATTTCCCGGAATTTATTCAGAAAATTAAAAATACAAGTTTTTTCATCTAAATCTATATTGTCCCCTTCAAAGTAATCCCCATCGACTGCAACACACTTATGCCAGCGCTTGATCCAATCCTCGAAACATTTTTTATATTCGGTTTTCGGTATGTCCATCAGTGCTTCCTGCGATTTTCCCATTACTTCCTCTCGGCTGCTAAAACGCGTTCCCCGTAATGGTTTTTTAACTCGATTGAACAGAAAGAAGTCACAGGGAGCCAAATCAGGTGAATTCGGTGGCTGTTGGATGGTATTTGTTGCATTTTTCGTCAAAAAATTACGAATAATGATAGCACTGTGCGACGGTGCGTTATCATGGTGCAAAATCCACGAGTTTTCTGCCCACATTTCTGGTCTCTTTCGGCGAATTGCTTCACGCAAACGTCTCATAACGCCCAAATAATACTCTTTGTTTACTGTCTGGCCTTCTGGCAAAAATTCATGATGCACTACACCGTTGTAATCCATGAAAACCGTCAGCATTTCCTTCTTTTTTGACTGAAAACGACGTGGTTTTTTTGGTCTCGGCTCATTTGGTGAACGCCATTCACTTGCCTGATGTCTGGATTGCGTGTCGTACTCATAAACCCACGTCTCGTCTCCAGTAATGATCCTTTTGATGAATGTGGGATCGGATTCAGCCTCGCAAATCATGTCTTTTGCGACGTCTCTTTTTTGCATGAAATTGAGGTCTTTTGGCACCAACTTTGCTGCTACACGACGGAAACCCAAATCATTAACCACAATGTCTTGGGCGGATCCATAGGCAATGTTCAAGTCCTCCGCTATTTCTCTGATGGTTAATTTGCGGTTATTGACCAACATTTCTTTTACTTTATCAATTTTTTCACCGACTTTCGATGTCGATGGTCTGCCACTGCGTTCATCATCTTCGATTGACTCACGACCACTTCTGAACCGCTCGTGCCACTGGTAACGACCGTTTTTTTTAGAGAATCGTTGCCGAAACACTTTTCCAACATTTCCAACGTCCGTGCGCCACTAAATCCGTTTTTTACGCAAAATTTAATACAAGTTCGTTGTTGCAAATTTAAATCCATTTCTGCAATTGTAAAAAATCGCCAACACACACAGAGATAGATGTACTCTTGGCTACGTAACTTTTGCAAATGTCAAGTTATGACACTAAGATTTAAAGGGAATATCAACAACAGATGTACCAATTTAACAAAAAAAACAGAACTCAAATCGGAACGATGGGAGCGCCACACGGTGGTTATTCCGGGAACTTTTTGATCAAGGTAGTACTTCCATGTGCCGTAGTGCCAAATGGATCCCGAATTAAATAGGATGCTGGGATCGGGGGATAATGCATGATAGGATGGAGGGACGACGACTCCCTTCCGTCTCGGTTTGCGATGCGTGCGGTATCACCTCACGGTGGATCACGTGCGATTCTGCTTTCACAGACGAGTCTCAGGCACTCGTGTCCAGTTGGGTAAATATTATCGTATTGGGCCGGACAGAGTAAGTTACAAAGTTTATCCTTGCGGAATTCCCTTGTAATTAGCTGACCCCTGGTAAATTGGTGACATTGCACTACATATAAGTTCATATGGACATCATTAAACAACCTTGTGGGCCGGATTGAACCGATTGGCGTCAAAAGAATAAATTTGTTCCTCCCCTCCGCCAATTGTATCTGCCCCGAGGTGGTTATTACATTACTTCTAATGCCGTCCACCGCATTCGTTTTAGTGCGGCACCGGGAAGCTCGCTGGAAGAATTTGACCGATGTGTAACTTCGTTTGCTGGGGGCCATAATGTGCACGGGTTGTGTCCGACCTGCGTTCATGATACCGTGCTGGCATAATTCTTCGTCATGCGGCTCATGGTATCCTTCGAAGTAGTCCCCAATCAACCGAAAAACACGCTCCCATAGGTGTCTCCACATCCTGTAGCAATTCTGGAAGTCGGTTTTCGGAATGGCCTCCAGTGCACTCGTCGAATACGTTTGAATCATCTCTCCTGTATGTCTTCGAACTGGTGCCCTTCGAGTGGAATTTTCAATGTTGGGAAGAGGTAGAAGTCGTTGGGAGCTAAGTTGGTACTGTACGGAGGCTGGCGAATTTGTGTAATCTTGTGCGTCGTCAAAAATTGTAACGCAACGTTCGATGAATTTGCTGGCGCATTATCGTGGTACAGACCCCTGTCGCCGTTCTCCCCCAAGTAATTCCCAAATTCTCGAAACACAAGTTTTTAGAATTCCCAGATCACTTTCTAATTCGCGCAGAACCAAACGACGATCTTATTCAGTCCCAGTCGCACTCTCGATATTTTCCGGTTTTATTGTGCTCGAGGGTTTGCCGGAACTCGAGTCACTACAATCGTGAGGCCATCTTTAAACCGCTTGCACCACTCTTTTATCTGTGTTTTTCCCATGCATTCGTTCCCAAAGGTCTTCTGTATCATTTCAATAGTTTCCGCACGACTCTTTTTGAGCTTATAGCAACACTTGATGCAAATTCGTTATTCACATCTCTTCCGTCATTTTCAGTGATAACAACATCCGACGAACCCTAAAAAAAGGCACCGTTAACAAATTCATGCTGCGCGCGAATTATCACGCCCCGTCGGGAACTGCGGCAGCCGGCGAGTTAGTGAGGAGTCAATGGTGACGATCGTACCCACAGAGGTCACTCGAACGTTGTGCCGCGGAGTTACGAAGGTAGGTTGGATACTTTTGGGATGCCTCGTATATCCTTCTAAGATGCTTGAATTGTCACAGCGAGAACATGTTGATCGAAATTTTTTGTTTGGCAGCAACGTAATGAAAATTGATCGAAATCACCGGTAACCATTTGGGCAGGCCAAGGTCTTAAAAATTAATGAGACTTTAAACGCGCACGACAATGATGTTGACTTGATACTTTTTTCCCTACCGGGTGCATAGGAGCCCACCTTCGCCCTTTCGGAAGAACTGGACCCTGAAATGGTGTGCGCCTTAGTAAGTTCATTCTGGAATTCCACGGTCCATCCTCACCCCCTCTCTCCCTTCCCCTCCCTCCCAGTACCCGTTCCGTTAAATTGTCCGACGTCATTCTGTAATGGTTTTCCGATGTTCGGTCTTTAATGATTCTCTAGTGTTGAACTGAAATCTCAGGAGCTTCTTCTCCGAGCCCCTCTGAAGTGCATAGACCCACTGCCCTGTGCACTCGTGAAAGGCGACGAAATAAAAAAAAAACTCAGGTGGGATTTCATCATTCAGAGGGAATGATGCGAGACAAAATTTGGAACATCTGGTTCTCCCATCCCTCACCCCTTCCCAGTCAAAGTTTAAAGCGAGAAAGTATGCGCTATATTATTGAAATTCTGTTTTCTTTTATCTGGACTGCTGCCAAGATGTCGTTTGGTCGTGTCGTTGTCTTCATTGCCGTCTTTTTTACCAGCAGCCTAGGGCGTGTGATATTCTCACTTTAGGGTACTCGAGTCGGTTGGTTCTGGGAAGTCTCGAGTGTCAGAGGTGCATTTGAAAGCCTTCCGTGTTCAACGGTTTCGACTTCCCGTATTCCGCCGATTTAATTGCCTTTAATTGTTTTTCGTACTTTGGAGACTGCTGTGAGGATTAGGCATTCGAAAATAATTCGATTAATACCAGATTAGAGTTTAGATAATGGATATTTTGTCCTTCCTGTTAGAAGAAATGCAAGTCTCGAAATAATAAACTGGAATCGTGATTAAAAATTCCAAATATTTTGTCATGCGTCAGCAAAACTCCACGCGTCGTTACAAAGACTGATCGGGAATCCTCACAAACAATTTTCAGGAGCGCACCAAATTCGTATGGAAACCATATAGGAGTACATACGTTTTCAGTTGCCGGAGATACTTTCAAAACTAGCATTTGTCAAATTGTTTACTTTTAAAAATTAAAAATGGAATTGAAATTTAAAACTAAAAGTATCACGGAATTATGGCATCTTGTTAGCAAGCTTGATATGTGCATCATGCACAAAATCGAGAGAAGGAATGAAAGATAATTGTGTGTGGGGCAGTCGTTTGGATATGCTTTTCTTTGTCCAAAGAATACGAGAAAGTTTGAAAAAGAAAAATTGGTGAAATAATCAAAATGCATTCCTCGGACCGAGCCTTAGCGGCCTCTCTCTGTAGCACAGTATTTGACTCTGTGATGTTCTTCTTGCGAGCTTTTAGCGTAACACTTGCCGGCAGTATTAAATTACCATTCACTTATAAACTAGGTTTGTATAAAAAGTGTCAAGAAAAGTATCGGAAAAATAGATATTTATCCGATATTGCTACGATGCCTCAAATGTCTTCTGAGTACATCCCTCGAGCGTCGACACACATTTGCCTGTGGCTTTTCCACGACTCAAAGGCTCCATAGTAGACAGAATCCGGAAGGTCCTTAAGGATACGCGTGCAAGCTTCTTCGACGGCACTTTGGAGAGGCTGCTGGTGCCAAGTCGGGACTGTAAGGGGGTTGGGGAATCGTTGCAGAATGACTTCGCAAGCAGACACTCGCCTCTGCTCTTGGTCGTCCGTCAAGACCTTTGGGGCGAGTTTAGCGGAGATGTTTCGCATCGCCAAATTTTCAGTAATCATGGTATGTACTATCATCTAATCAATGCCATATTGATTTTAAATCATGCGCACAATTCACCGATGGTCTGAATTCAGCACTTCACGCACACGTTGCACGTTGTCGTCGATTCTTGACGTCGACGGCCGTCCAGAGCGGCCATGCATGTGCGACTTAAAACTGCAGTTTGACATGCTTTCATCTTTGAACACTTAGCAAATAATGCCCAACGTCTCCGTAGCCGATTTACTCATTCCAACACTAAATTCGTTGGCCTACGGTTGTTGAATAGTTCGCTGAATGTTGTGCTTGCACTGAGTCATTCGAATGAGGTCCATTTAAATCACGAAATAGCGTGAACTAACGCTCGCAGGCGCTTGGCGCTTGGTGCATGTTGGAGGTCATATCTCCCACCACCGAGCCTGGGCAGTGCGAGCACGCTGCGACGTACAGTCACGTCAAGAAAACATTTCCCCGATACCATTTATTCATACTACGTACAGAACGTTCCAAGCGAGTTAGGATAGCGCCTTGGCCAAAATGAATTGAAATTACTCGAAAAATTTGATTTTGAAGGAGACAAACAGCATACCTTGAACTTTAGTAGTTAGAATTTTCGCGGGATCAGGTTTAAGGTAAGGTAAGGCAACGAAATTCATGAATAAAACTTCTTCAGTCTGGTGAACCCCATAATTAATTGTTCTCAGGTTATTTTTGTCGAGGAAAATGAGAGTGGTTGATGTCAAGTGCCAAAATTTCTTTTGATAAAATGGAAAGGATCCAAAATACCATATTTGTGCCTTACGCGAACTTTCTGCTCTACGCGTGTGAGGAAACTCATTAGGAAAACTTGGATTGTTCCAATGAATTCAATCCAAATAAGTCCCCCAGTCCGGAGAATGGTTTAACGGACATCCAGATTCGACTAAGAAGTTTGAACTCACATAGAGATGACCCGGAACTCTTTAATAATTTCATTTCCACAATAACTTCGGAAACTCTGTTTTGAAAACTGCCTCGAAGCTGTGCAAGATTGATTGGGGTGTTAGCAACTGACTTCGGATCCAATATTTGTATCAGGGAGTGATATTTTCTCCAATTGAGAAATTGAATAGGATTTGTAAAGTCTTACGACTTAAATGGATAAATAGTATACTATACAGATCCTTCATATCAAAAGTAGTGTCTTACTTTTTGGTCGAGTGTAAAATTCGTCCAGGAATACTAAAGTTTGCTACGGGGGTAGCTCGACCGCAAAGGTTATTGGAGTGTACCTATAGGTGCAATTTACGCGAGGTGAGAAGGCACTTGAGTGATCCTATATTCATGTGTTATCAATCCGAGGATTGGTTTGTAGATACTCTACGAACACCTGTTCCCTGCCAATCTCCCATAGCTTCTTGCAATGACATTTTCCATCAAATGTTTCTGGTAGGTCATCCTAGTTCTTTCTCTGTAATTCTCCCCTTCCATGATACTTAGTGAACTATTGCGCCTAAGGGCAAGTCCAATCAATCGCTCTCTCCTTTTTGCTAATGTACTCAATAGGATCTCTCTTCGCCTGCTCTTTGAATTTTTGAGTGCTACTTCAATTGTTAACATGTCTACCCACATAATTTTCCGCATACTCTGGTGTGCCTTATTTCAGTTCCCTCCAGTCTTCTTTTCTCTGCTGTCCCTGTCGTCCATGTCTCGCTTCAGTAGAAAAGCAGTCTCCCGATAAGTAACTCCCTTAACTCCAACCCCTTATAACGAATCCCTTTCTTTTGTCTATGATATTACAATTTGTTATCACTAGTTTCTTCTTCTCATAGAAAGCCTTCATCGTCAGTCCTGTCCTGCATACTACGATGGTAGGCTGAAAAGTAATGCACACATGCTTGGAGAGCGCGAACAAAAACGAATGGCAAGATCGGGCAAAAAGTACATTTCAGTACAATTTTTAAGTTTTAAAATCATATATTTATTTTTCAACATAGTCACCGTTAAGTTTAGCACATTTCTCCCAACGTGTAACCAGTTTTTTTCATTCCGTCACTGAAAACCTGTACCGACTTTTCTCGAATCCAGGACTTGACAGCTGCCTTCACCTCATCGTCCGAGGTTTAATGATTACTCTTGAGGTGTCTCTTGAGTCGAGGAAAAAATTGGGGGAAAAAGGGAGGGTGTGGAATCGGTTCAAATTTCAGGTTTCGCAGAGCCTCCCCAGTTGCGCGCGAGGTGTGTGGACGAGCGATGTCATGTTGCAAGATTATTGGCACCAGGCTGCCTTTAACACGACAAACCTCTTCTTTGGATATTCCATTATGGTTTGCGATACGCTTTTGAGTGATTCGCCGGTCATTTTGAATCAAATCTTCGACGAGTTTGCGATGTTTATCGTCTGTGGCAGTGATCGAACGTCCGCTGCGTGTTTCATCAACAATTATGGCTTTTCCTGGCTCGCATCCACGAAAATTTACCACCCATGGAATTACAGTGGACCTATCAATGGCATCGTCACCATGAACATCCTTTAAACGACGATAAATCTCAGGAGGAATCATTTTTTCAGCAGTTAAAAATGCGACAACAGCACGATGTTTAACTCGCGTTGACATAGCACTAGAACACATCTCCATACTTCCGCTTCTCGAAGTACACTGAACGACCTCAAACATGCACATGCATGTTGAGGGGGCATGTTACTTCCCCTTTCCACCAGGAGTGCTTCTGGTCATTTTGTTTGTGATCTTTAAGCATGTGTGCATTAGTTTTCAGCCTAGCCTCGTATATCCCTCTTGCTTCTTCCATTTCTAATGATCCTGCTGCCTGAAGAACCTGAACTCTTTCACTTGTTCCAGTGCGTCTTTCCCTTTTTCTAGGAGATTATCTCCCCTACGTCGACTGCAGATTAATACCTCAGTTTTAATGTTGTTTATTATAAGATTGAACTTCTTCTTCGTCTCCTTATATTGACCATTGTCGTTGTAAGGTCTTTTTTCTCCTCCACTAGTATATCTGACTAAGGATGATCATATAGCTTCAAAATTTTCCTAGCGGGGAAACGTCTTGCCAGACGTACAGGGTCGCACCCAAAAGTGGTAGGACTGATTTTTTTACAAGAATTTTATTGACGATATACTTACATCGACTTAATAATCTTCAAACTATGCTCCTTGAGCTGCTACAACCTTAGTGTAACGTTGCTCCCATTCCCCGTACGCCCGCTGGAAATTTTCTTTGGGGATGCCGTTGATGACCCTCGTCGAAGCCTCTTGAACGGCCTTTATCGAGTCAAAACGTCGTCCCTTGAGCTGTCTTTTCATCAGGGGGAAGAAGAAGAAGTCCGGTGGTGCCAGATTGGGAGAATAGGGCGGGTGCGGCAACGTGGCAACGCCGTATTTGGCCAGGAGCTGTCTGACGACGAGCGCGCCATGGCACGGCGCGTTGTCATAATGAAACACCCAGCAGTTTGCGATGGCCGGTCGGACTCTTTTCACGCATTCTCGGAGGCGGGTGAGCACCTGGTGAGGGTCTGCAATTTCTTCACTGGTTAAGCGTCGGTCTGTGTTTAGCAGTGTCCTCACTCTGTCCACATTCGTGTCGGTTCTTGCCGTCGACGGCCGTCCGGAGCGATGGTCGTCTTCAACGAGCTCCCTACCCTCTTTAAACAACTTGTGCCACTCAAATACTGTGGAACGGCTTAAGGCAGTGTCCCCATAAGCCTGCTTGATCATATCGAGGGTCTCAGTTGCCGTCTTCCCGAGTTTCGCACAAAACGTCACGGAATAACGTTGCTCTAAATTCAGATTCATTTTGTTTTTCGACGCGGACAAAAAACTTGCTTCACTAAAAACGGTGTCCTCACTCAACGATAGCCCGCAGGCGACTGAGGTTGGTGTTGGTCTGTTGCTAAGAGCCCCCTCCACCTTACCCTGCCAAGCAGACCCCCCTCCGCCGCTCCGTTCGCGCCAGAGAAAATCAGTCCTACCACTTTTGGGTCCAACCTTGTACGTACGTATGTCCTTCGTCGGTTGGGCGATTCGTGGAGAAGGTAAAAAGTGAATCAAGAGCTCAACCGTCGGAAACCTGAAGGTCGGTTTATTCCGAAAGCGTACATCAATATAGACCTTGGTTAAGGTTTCAAAAATCATGTTTATTCGCACGTTGTTGCCGTCTGTTTTGCCGTATGAGGTTTTAACTGCCTTCTTGGACAAAGTCCTGAGTATCTACGTTAACTCATATTTATCGTCAACCAGTTCAAAATCCATCGCCATCGTATGCATGGTGTTGATGCTGTATTCGATTCCTTAAGGCACAAAGATGGGAAGACGTTGGGCGTCATCCTCAGCACCCGCGAGGTGCGGCGTTAATTTTGAGCTTCCAAAGCTGTCCCGGTTCAGTGAACTGCGTCCCACAGCGTCGCCATTCGTCGCATGTTTCGCGCATGGAAAGGTTCTTCCTACATGTACTAAGGGTGTGACGCGTTCACCGGATGAGCCAAACTTGCTTCTCCGGTCGACTCTAGGTTCGCTGTTTCGAATTCTTACCGGTTTGTCGTTGATTATTTTGTTTTAGATGGACCACCATTCCTTCAGAAATATTTTCTCACGATTTCAAATGATCGGAGAGGGGAGTTGGCCGAACGAAGGAGTCGAAAGCACGGGTTTCCCCGTCGCAAAGGCGCGAAATACCGGAAATTCCATTCGGAATCCGGTCAGATCGAATCCGGGCGTTTGGTCTGCGGGCGGAAGAGGACCATAACACTGCCATTTCGCCTACACACACCCACGCGGACTCGCCAATTCGCACATACTCCTCACCCACACGAACACAATCTGACCCGCGCGCGAGCCCTTCCCATAAATGCCTCCTGGACGGCGTTCGCGGCGCCCTCCCTCCCCACCTACGCCTTGGCGGGAAAATGCAGCGGGCGGAAGTAGCGACCAGAGGAATACGATCAGAAGATTTCTTAGTGTCCTTGTCCGTGTGGAAGCGCTGGTCCGACGACGGCGTGGTCGACGGTGGTGCAAGGGGTCTTGGGATGGCAGGGCGAGGAACGATGCGGCGAGGGTGGAGGAAGGGAGCGCTTGGGGAGAGGCAGCGTCTGCGACGACGCTCTCGCTTCCCCCGGTCCCCCCCCCTGTTAATCGGGTGGAAGCGATGGGAGCAGGGGAGAGGGGAGTGCTCGGACAATCCTCAAAGCGAGCCGTGGATAGTGGCGGCCTTTATAATGGTCGCCACCCCACTTCCGTGTACCCCCACAGTACTCCCCCCCCCGCATTCCCCCTCTCCCTCATTTCTTTTCCAAGCGTCGCCGCCCCCCTCCTCTCCCCCCTCTTCTTCCCCCTCCTCTCCCCCCTCCTCTCCCTCTTCCTTTCCCCTTTCCTCTCCCCCTTCCTCTCCCCCTCCTCTCCCCCCGCAACCCCGCACTTGGTCTATCGACCCGAGATTCTCGGAGTGGGCGGGCGGTCGCCCTAGGACCTCCTGCCGATGAGTTTTTTGGGCGGAAGGGGGGCGTATTTCGGGGGCAGGGGGTTCGAGGCTTGCGGTCCCGTCGGGAGGGGGGGAGTTTGAAGGAAGGATCCGCGTGTAAGGAGTGAAGGGGGAGCTGAACTTTGAGCGAATAGAGAGAATGATGCTTTTCGAGGGCCGGGGGGAGGGGAGGTGGTTAGGCGAACAGGATGTGAAGTAGGGTTGCTGAAGCGGGGGGTGTGTGGTGGTGTAGGGGGTGTATGGTGTGGCGGTGTCGGGGGAGAGGTGGGACGGGGGTTTCCTTCGTTAGGGCCGTGGAACTCGGCGGTGCGGGGGTCGACGGCGCCACGGAGCGTCGTCGCCTTATCAGTCTACCGTGGATTTATTTCCTTCCTGGGTGCGTCGGGGCGGAGGCGTCCTCCTCCCACAGGCGCGCAGTCGGGCACTTGGCGGACCGTCTAGGAGGAAAAAACCCCTTCCCGAGGGCCATGAATGTGGGGCCTTTCATGGTGTCTCCCATCCGAATATCCAATTAGCAGTCGGGCCGCAGCTTTATTGATGCGACGGTCACGCTCGGGACGTTATCCTTTCGTCCCCCTTCCCCCCCGCGCCCGGCCCCTTGACTCGTTCGAGATGTTGACGGTCGCTGAAGAGGGGACGTGACCCCGCGCCCGGGGCCTTCCGTCACCGCTTACCCCTCTCCGCCCGAGGATGACGTGGTTCATTTCTCGAGCCGGCGTGATTTTTTGCTCTTATTTTGTTAACCTCGATCCCCTGGGACGTCACGCCGTGGAATTGCTTCGTGATGAATGAGGAGTGACAGCTTTGTGAATCCACCCATACCTAAGGATTTATTGCTACGAAACTTTAGTCTTGCGATATATCCTTGTTGTGGGATGCTACAAAGGTGTCCTTTGTTCCTTATCGTGAACAGTTAACCTCCTTTCAAGACAAAGATGTTGAATATCATTCCTCATCGAGGAGAGAAACTTGATATATTTTATTTCATTTTCACTGTCCCAACTTGACGTCGGGTGAAATGGAAATAATCCGCTGTAATTCCAATGGAACACTTTTTCATTTGTCCGGGTGTTGTGTTACCGCTGGAGTCACCGTTGTTTTTTATCTTTTCCCGTATTATCTACCGGTGTTCGTCATAGCGATTAGTCTCATTCTGCTTTGCGATGCCAGAAATTACGTAAGTATGGAAGAATGGCTTGTTGACTGCTGCTTCCTGAAATGGATTACGCAAGTCCAGCGCTCATATATGTGAAAGATATAAGACCTCACCTTTCCGGCTCCAACCTCATCCGTACACTATGCGAAGTCAATGTGGATACGGTATTCGCTAAATAATGATCGAGACTGAAAGTTACCAATGGGAATGTTCGGGTGAGCGATGCCTCCGCTGCTTCAATCCGCGCTCCTCTCCCAACGGAAGCCGAGATGGAAATTGTGACATTGAAAGATTTGCGTGAATCATAAGACTGAAGATTCGAAAATGACGCTTAACCACGTTAGTTTTTAATCAGTCTTAATAAACTAAAAGAGTTAAACGTGTTGCCAACTAGCAACAATATGTCCCTATTTATCAGTTAGTTTCAAATCTGCAAAATGTATCGCAGCCTTTGAAAGTGCCATATTTTATCTTGACAACCACGCAAAAACACATGGATTAAGTTGGCAGCTGTGGATTTCCTGCGTTAGGAAAACCGGAAGACGAAAGGTTAATTTATTCTACTTTCGATTTATAAATGTTCACTTCGTCTTTGGTCAGGTATCAACACTCAGTGAATGGTATGTCCGCGCTCAGAATAGCTTGCCAGTCGGGACTCGTATGCGAATATTTGTGAGCTATCTGTAGCAGTTGAAAGTCCGCGTGCGGGAGTATTGTGCCGAATAAACCGCTGGCCCACTCCTCGTGCGTTTCAGGTATCAATCGGCATAAGCCAATCAAACCTATCAAATTTTTGCCAAATTTAATATATGTTTATGTGGATGCTCCACCTTTTTTCATCAACGCCTCCCGGGACATGAGTTTTGAGATTGAAATTTCAAATTTGGGTAGTAGCAGTATTTAGGGGAGGCGACGGACAGTTGAGGTCATTTGTGCAATAGGGGATGGACAGGAAAGGATGAAGGGTGGGGAGAAACCCGGCGTCGGCATTAGCCTACTCTTAACGAAAGGCGCCAAGGGGTCCGTCCCATCCGACGGACGGTGTACTCACTCAAAGTGCCCTCCACAAAGCACCTCAAGCAGGGACCGAGATACATCTGAAAAATATTCAACACCGCCGGGATTTGAACCCGGGCCCTCTAGGTGGGAAGCCAGTACGTTAGCCCCCGCACCATCTCGATCCCCCTCAAATTTGGGGATATTTAAATAGTAGCTGATGGATGAGGTGGTAAAATTAGAGTCGTACCAAGGTCTTTTTCAGACTCCTTACTAACTTTATATTTCCTTTGAAGAGCCATCTCTGCTTGGCGCCACTTCGTTTCACCCCACTTATCATCACAATTGTTTCCTCTCGTTGTTTAGTGTAGAATCATAGCAGTATCATAGAACTCATGAAAATATGCAATAAATTTCGAATTTACTTTCGTTTCAAATGTGTATTAACGAGCAAAATGAGCACATATTTAAAGTATGCCTAGTATTCATTTATTTTTTGTCTCGAGAATGGGATGCGCAGATAGGTGCAGAGGGCCAGCAGCAAACAGAAAGTGGCTTGAGATCACGATAATCTTAATAATACGTTAAAAAAACTCTATTTCAATTGTTGTGAATGAGGCTGCAAAAACTAGAAACTGTTAGAAAAAGTAACTCTCTGTGAGTTATAAACATTTCAAGTAATCCAACCAGATGCATTTCGCCACTGCCCAGTGAATATGCACCGACATTGTGTGGCGTCCATCTAGCGCATGTCCAGAACTAACGAATTAAAAAAAACCTGCCAGCATTATAAGAGCAAAAATTGGTTCAAGTAAAAAAGTGGAAGAATGAGTCAATTAAACTTTCCCTGTCGTGGCTGGTACTAGTTGCTAAAAATAAGAGTTGAAAGGTGGACGAAGTTAGGCACGGCTCCTGACAATTCTAGATAAGGGGAGGGTACCCGAAAAATCACATAGCTGGGGTGGAGCTGCAGGTGCCCAGAGATTTGTCTGGGAATCAAACCTGGGACCCTTCGGTCAGTAGTCCAACGCCCTCTCGTCCCCTGGACTACCGCGACCCACTTAATTATATTATTAGGTAATCTAACGGTTAAGGTAGGTTTTTGGATGGAAACAGCTACTAAATAAATATTTGTGACTCCAAACAAAACACAAAATCCAGCATCCTACTCTACATCAGGTCCCTCTTCATCTCTAAGTATTTTCTTCCTCCATTCATCCCGTCTAACATTCCTATCCGGTTCCCTCCCTTTCCTCGTGTCCGTAACGTTCTCCCCTCTATTATAGTGTTCAACATCCCGCTGCCGGTCAATACCCTCTTCATCCACTTTTCCTGCCTCCACAGGATTTCTCCCAACAAACGCCTCTCTTCGCCCACCATACCAAGTACTTCCTCATTTGTTTTCTTCTCGGTCCATTTCACCTTCTCCATTCTTCTCCACACCCACATTTCAAAAGCCTCCAGTCTACGTCTATCCTCCTGCTTCAATGACCACGTTTCCGAGCCGTACATAGCTACGCTCCATATCAAAGTTTTTACGAGTCTTTTCTTAACATCCTTACTCAACGTCCCCGTCATCAACTCCCTCCTCCTTGTGAAAGCCTCTTTGCCTAGCGCAATTATTCCCCTTACGTCCCTACTAATTTGGCCGTGTGGGTCCAAAACACTTCCGAGATACGTAAACTGTTCTACCTGCTCTATTTTTTACCCTCCTATTTTAACGTTTACCTCAGCCTTTTTCTTTCTAGGAAATCGCATAACCTTTGTTTTATTAATATTGAATTTCATTCCACACCTGTCGCACTGAATTTCCAATTCACTCAGCAATGCTGGCAACCCCTTGGCTGACTGACAAGCTAAAGCTTGGTCATCAGCGAACCTAACTGATTTTGCGAATTCCCCACCCACTTTCATTCATCATACTTCCAGTTCTGTCCATGCCTCTTTAATCAATTCGTCCAAATAAAGGTTGAACAGCATCGGTGATGTTAGGAAACCATGTCTTACACCTCTTCCTAACACTGCCCAACCGGACTTCCCGTTTTCCACCCGCACCCGAGCAGTCTGATACAAGTACAGCTTTCGGATTAGCCTCCTTTCCCTCCAATCTATTCTTATTTTCTTCAATATACTCATTAGTTTTTCCCAATTCACTCTATCAAAGGTTTTTCGAAATCTACGAAACAGGCAAATACCTCCTGGTTGTATTCTATATTCCTCTCGATTAATAATCTCATTAATGCAATGGCATCACGCGTCCCTCTCCCCTTCCTAAACCCAAATTGATCATCCCCTAAGTAAACATTTGCCCTACTCTATCCTTTTGTTTATGATTCTGAGAACAACTTTGGCTGCGTGGGATATCAAACTTATTGTCCTGTAGTCCTCACATGATGTAGCCTTTACCTTTTTCGGAATAGGAACTAAAACTGATCTCACAAATTCCTTCCTCATAGATACTTAGACTAATTTTATATATATATATATATATATATATATATATATATATATATATATATATATATAACATATGATGTTTATGTGTGTTTACGTATTCACTTGATTTCTTATTATTATATCCTACGGTAAATTGCAATTTTCTTCTTATTATTTTGTGTTGATAAAAATGCCTACCCCCGAACTGAAGCTATTAAGCCCCCTTCCCGATCTGGTTCCCGTGGGTGAGGGAAGGCATTTTGATATCGCGCGGGCTCTGCTCGTTGTTCGGCGGTCCAATGAGGGGATGGGGACGCGATCACGGCAGCTTTCTCATCAACCCGATATTATTATTCCTCGATATGCCTCGCGATGCAATTTTATGGGGTGAGCCCTCTCGACATTTGTCGCCCTCTAATTGGGAGGAGGTGTGGCTTTGGGGGAGGGCTCCCGGGGGGGGGGGGGTTGGAGGTGATTGTATTGGTTGAGCGCGGGGATCTCTCGGGAGAGCATCTCCAGAGAATGCGACGCGGCCGCGGCGTGCCATTTTGTGGCCGCCCTTGCGAGCCAAATCCTCCCTTCTACCCTCCACCCCAACCCTCCTCCTCCTCCATACCCACGAGGGCGGTCAAATGCCACGTAAAAATGATTTTTTTCAACCCTGGTTTTAATGAACTTCAAAAAGTGATTTAGTGGAAGTGCGTGATGTTCCTTACACCAGGCGTGGCTCTCCCCAATCATCGGTTGCGGTCAACTTGGGATTCCGCGAAATTAGGACGGAAACCCGTGCTCGTGCGAGCATTATGGGACCCGAAAAATAATTTTAAATTCCTCAGTAGCTAAATGTAGCCGGTGTTGGTGGCTTCGCGGAAGCGAGCGAGAGTAGGAGATTGCCTGGACAATAATCTCTCCCGACTGTTAAGCTATGTCGGAAAAAAGAAATGTTTCCGGATTAGCTAGTTAATTCGTGCCGCGGCTTTGATAACAGACTGGGTGACTCCGTGGCTGCAAGTGAACACGAAGCCGATTAATATTTATAAAACATAATTTGGTTGTGTGGCCAGATACAAATTGCTTTTTTGCCCTCAAGGCTTGGTATGCCCTCTTTTCCATTTGATCTCTCCATGACAGGCTCTCCGTCTGTAACTTCTACCATCACCCATGTTTTAAGTTTAGACAATTCATTGTTCCATGCTTAGAAGCGGTTTATGTTCTTCATCGGAGTGCCTTTTTTTGTCAGTTTTAAACTCAAGGCCCTTCTTCAGTGTCTCATTTCAAGCGTTTATTATTAACGTTTGTAGTGGCTTCGCTCAAACAAATTGCGGTTGATGGTGCCACCACAGCTTGTCTCTCTACGCTGAAAAGTTCATTGCAGATATCCTCATCTATTTAATTAAGTATAATTCTTTCTCGTGGTGTTTCCTCATGTTTATTTTACAGAGAAAGATGTATTTACTATGGGAAAATGTTTAGCGCAGTTGATATAAATGCCAAAGGTGTGTCATATAATGCTTTTTATGATTTGAGTGGATAGATATATTTTCTAAAGGTGTTCTGTTGCAGTCGTAATCTGCAAAAAAATAAGGAAACAATACATCGCTTCTGGACTTGACCACCAAGGGCGTTTTGCATCAGTTTATAACATTTCCGCTGCATGTCCCCGTGAAATATTGATCGCTTTAGGCTATAAAAGAGGGACATTAATTCTTATCAGCCTTCTCCATTCATAATCCCATTAGACGTTTTTTTCGTTAAACAATATGTACCATCAGGCAAAAAGTACGAAGGAAGCAGGTTTTCGCACTCCCAACCAATGAAACGGAAAATATCGTACGAAATAATGTCAAATTAAAACAGCAGAGAAAGGGGAAAGAAAGCGCTTGGCTAATTTATGGCCACCAATCCTACAGTTAAGAATATTTTCCGCCGATCGCTGGAACGGTTCTCTGCTCCTGCATTAATTAAAATTACGTGTACACGAAGAGCCGTCGGTGGAAGCGGCTCTTTTAAGCGGGACGAGTAGTTAACGCCGCCTGCCGTGAGGGAATGAATATTTTATTCATAAGATGCTCAACAGTAATTACATCTATTTACTTTTAGAATCCTTGCGCGTATGGAAACTTGAACCTTATTTTTCGGAGAGGGCACTTCCTTATCGTCCTTGATTGCAATACGAAGCCGTGAGCATGGGCATAAATTTTCATGAATTTTAATCCCGAAAGTTATTTAATTTTACATAGTTTTCGTGCGGGTATGCAACGGTTTGCGGAGTCGCGTGAAAGGAATGCAAAGTGTCTACTCGGCACCCAGCTCCTTAAGCTTTAAAGAGCCATTTAAAATTCTTTGCTGTCACCTTCCGAGGACATGACACTCCAGCACCGAGCGCACTTGATTTTATTCTATTTTGCTGTCACTATTTTTTCCCACAGTCTTGCACGTTTTACATTCACTCGCATCGTAAGCACGGCACTTAGCAACCGGGGTCACCCGGGTCGGGGTCCGCTCTTCCGTGCCCCTTGCTCACGCACGCATCCCGCTGGAAATTTACTACGCCGCGCATGTATTTATGGTTTTCGATGTAGGCGCCGTCCTGCACCAGGGCCAACGGCGCACATTTACCCGCCGCCTCCCTTCCCCCCCTGCATGAAGACTGATCACCGCTCCCTGCGTCATGAGTGCGCCCTCGTTGGTGTGTTTCGCACTCCGGGGAGAATGAGATAAAAATAAAAAAAAGACTCGAGGGGTCCTCCTCTCATGGTAAATTTATCCGATGTCTCCGCGCTCCGAGTTCTCGTATTTAACCAGGGGCAACGTTCTATTGGGGACATACAATCGCCGTGGCGTGTGTGCGAGGGTCTCGCCGTCCGCGCACTGCGACACGGCCGAGTATATCCTCCCCCCCTTTCATCGCGAGGGAACCAACCCCACTTCTTCCCTTCCTTCGACCTTCCCCCCCCCACCCAACGCCGTCCCCCCCCCGTGGTTTTCGCGGAGGCAAGTGGGAGGCTGCAGAAGTCTGCGATGCCCAGGGGTCGGCCGGTCGGTCCTCCCATTTGCGCGCGACATTTACTACTGCGTGACGCCGCGCTCATTACTTCGCGTCCCCTTAGCAATGAGTGGCGCGAAGGGGGACGCGTGTTCCGCCACTGGCGAGGGCCCGGGGGGTGGGGGCCGGTCGTCCCGCTAGAGATTGCCTCCCTCGGCGAGGAGGCCCAGACGCCGGATATCTCTCTTAAGGAATGAGAGAGCGAGAGCACTTTCGCATGCCACGACCCACACGGGGTGCCCTCGCGAACAAATCTCCTCCTTCGGCTGAATCGAGTCGTAAAGGGGGAGGTGGGTTACGGTTGCCAAAATGATGGTACTGATGATTCCCCTGCTGCGCGCGGGTCGTTGGCATCCGATTACGTCCGGCCCGCTACCTTCTTGAGCAAATGCGGAAGGCGGGCACAAACCGCCTCGGTGAAGAAAAACTCTCCTGATCGAACCCTCGACCCTCAAACCAAAGAGACTTCCGGGCGAGGAATTGGTGCGGAGGCTACGTACGCATATGTTCTCTTTACTGAGTTCGACTACTTATATCTTAGTAGTTGGCGCGAAGAATTTTTCGCCCTCTTCACACTGGAGTATTCTTTCATAGTAGCCCGTTCAGCTTTTTCGCATTTTAACGATTTAAGCGGGTATGAAAGACAAAAGACGGCGTAGGATTTCGGCTGAATTGCGCGGGTGGATGCCCTGGGTAAATGTCAGCATCCCTTACAATTATGCCTGCGTGTTTTCTCACGAATTTGGCCTCGGTCACCATTATATCGATGAGAATGGGACCCTGTCTTCCCGGGTTACGCACGAAGAAAAAGTCAAAGTCTTTGCCTTTCCCTTTTGTGTATGGTCAAAGTTTTCGAAATAACTTCGGATGATCTCCACATCTCTCCGGGTGGAGGAGACGTTCGACTCCTGTAATGTTTAATGATCCTGTTATGCATGATTACCCTGTGAAATTACCCCTTTTGTGTTAAAATTAGTAGATTTTATGGGAGGCAGCCGACAGCTGAGGTCATTTGCGCCATTAGGGATGGATGGGAAAAGAAGGGTGGAGAGAAACCCGGCGTCGGCACTGGCCTACTATTAGCGAAGGGCTCCAAGGGGTCCACAGTTTAACGTCCCATCCGACAGACGGCGTACTCACTCAAAGTGCTCTCCACAAATCACCTCAAGTGATTGGGATATCTCTGAAAAATATTTGTTGTCTCCAGGATTTGAACCCGGGGCCCCTTGGTAGGAATCCCGTACGTTAGCCACCGCACCTTCTCGATCCTCATTTGTGTTAAAATTATTGTTCATTTTTTAATGTCTTTGGTCCAATGTTCCAAAATAACTTCGGAAGATCTCTGCATCTTCGCGGGTGAAAGAGACATTCGAATCCTGTCATCTATAATTCCGTCGCAGATGTTTACCCTGTGGAATTATTCCGTTCGCTTGAGAATTATTATTTTTAATTTTTTATGCGCTTCTCCTACCTTTAATTGGCTTCAGGAGTATTTTTCCTAATGTTACAATGGATGCCACATAGGAGCGTAGGACGGTGGTTTCTCTGCTAGGTTTTAAAGCTTATTTTTAGGTTAACGAAAGTACTCTGGTGGTTCTTGTCAATAATTACGTGATGGAAAGAATGAAAAGCATATGCTATTTTCTGTTTTATTACAATAATAATGTGAAATAATATTGAAAATGTAACACGGTGAAACTGCCATGAAATAAAATTGTTATAATTTATTATTTTTATATTCTTGCAGGATGTCAGACACCTGCTTGGGTAACAAAATTTCCCCCTGTGTACTCGAGCAATTCATGTTCTCACCGCGGTGCGTAAAATGCCGCTTGGGCCAAATCCTTTAAAGCAAGCAAAACTCGGATGATCAGTGAAAATTACCAATTACTCACCCTTCAAACTGCGGCACCGGCGTCGACTGAATCGCTTGACTTATTTTCCAGAAGAAGCCGTGTTAGCTTTCGCCTTACTGTATTAGTATGTTTCTAGGAACACCGTCATCACAGGATGTCGTGGCCAAGACTGGTTTATTTCAACTGACATGCCAGAGCTTGGGCGGTGTCATCTCTTCTCATCACGTTGTTATGTTGGCCAAGCGAATTCTATTCCGACGTGTTCCTTGCCACAGAAGAAAGTAATGAAAAGCATTCTAATGCTGCTTTGGTATATTTTTCTTGCCCTGTTGTTCGAGTATTCCATTCTGCAGGGAGCGCTAGACCGCCGTCGCCGCTTATGCGCCACTGAGTAATTATTGATTTTTATAGTTATCCTCGAACAAAAAGGCAGAAAGGATCTAGATTGCATTTCCAAGCGCTAATCTCAAGTCATCCCATTCGAATTAATATGGATTTTTATTTTTTGGAGAAAATATGAAATGCCGGTGGAAGGATAATGTTTTAAGGCCGAAGAGCGACGCTGTTTATGAGGTTGCGTGGGAATTTAGAACTGTGGGGACTTCGTCAAAATGTATTTGGCGTCCGAGATACGGGCATAATAAAAATGTCTCACTGGCTTTAATCATAGGTATGGGGGGCCACTTACAATAACCGGGACCAAGGGTGTGTATTCTTTTTGTGAAGGGAGGCGGGAGAGCGGACGACGTACGAATATCCTGCGGCAGGGGAGCGGGTAGGATCGTACTTCCTTCCCAATGGGCGGGCGGGCCAGCCGTCTTGGCACCGATTGATGAGGGCTTTGTCCCTCGGAATCAGGCGAGACTGCTTGTCCTTGCCTGGCATCTGCCAAGGGTATCCTCCTCGTTAATCTCCGCCGTGATGTCACCTTTGCCGAGTCGAAATATAAAAGAGGGGGTAGGACTTCGGGCTGAAGATGGGGTCTGCAATTAGTGGTGGGCGGCCACTTTCCACGCCCGCGATTTAAAAGAGCAGGCAGGCACGGGCGACTTACAGGATGGCCCGCCATTCCACTCGACCGACCGACAGGAAACGAACGCCTCCCATGCGTTGAGAGGCGAGAGCGCCTTGGACACGCTGAACTTCCACATGCGTGCCACTTCCATATGACACCATCGGAGGACATCGAAGAGTACATTGCAGAATTAAAAGAGCCTGATACAGAAATTCAAAAATAAAAGGATACTTGTCGCAATGAAGTCCAACGCAAAGAACGAAATGTGGTTCAGCAAGGAAACAAATGACCGAGACAGGGCATTGGAAGACTTAATGGCATCCGAAGATCTGTGTATATTAAACGAACCGGGACAACCATTCACATTTAGTCCGACAATGGAATGCTCAAATATATACCTAACCATCAGTAACCTGGCATTAATGCGAGAGGTGTACAGATAGGAGGTTCATGCCGAAATATCCATCAGCGTTCACAGATTAGTTACATACCAGATTGGCACGACTACAGAAAATGACAACTGACATCAAGGAAGGTTAAACATCAGTGCAGCAAACTGGAGAAAATTTATGGAGATATTATTACAGAGCACTGGGTACAAATGTGAATTGTTGCCACGGAATCCAAGCAATAACAACATTGATGCTCGAGTAAGATCACTTACGGAGGCGCTGCAAGTTTCCGCTCTAGCCTCTATCCCTCTGACCAGGACACGACGAAACAAAACAGTGTGGTGGAATGAGAAACTTCACAGGCTTAAGATAAATCGCAGAAATCTACGGAGGACCTACCAGAAAAGAATTAGCCACGAAGAACGTACCATCAACAAAAGAAGATACTTTTAGGCAAAGGAGAATTATCAACAAGAAGACCAAAAAAGCTGGGAGAAATTTTCGAGGTCAAAGGAAAACCCCTGGGGGTTAATATGTAAAATGGCCTGAGAAAAATTTAAAATCCCACCAAAATACTCGACAAGACCAACGCCAAAGGGAGCTTCTATTCCTGGACGAAACCATTTCCAACATCATCAACGCACTAGTACCGGATGGCACAGCAGAAAGTGAAACTGAAGAACAGAAAGTAATTAGGAGTGAGGCTAATCTCCCTTGCCTGCAAAGTACGGAGATATGCATCATCGATGAGGAAGTTAGAACCGTGATTAAGGAGATGAAAATGAGAAAAGTCCCAGGCATTGATGGCATAAACGCTGAATTGATCAAAGCAGCCGAGTCGGTGAGCCTCAACTACTTAACAAGATTGCTATAGGACTGTTGCAGAAACAAATACTTTCCTACAGCATGGAAAAAGGGTGTCCCATGCACCATCTTGAAATCTAAAGAAAAAGATCCTTCTGATCCTAAGGCATACAGACCCATAACACTACTACCCGAAATGGGGAAAGTGTTCGAAAGAGTCGTCAAAATAAAAATTGAGGAAGCAGTTGGTGAGAAGGGTCTACTTTGCAAAAGCTAATTTGGATTCCGAAGAGGCGGATCCACCGCAGCCGCTGCAATGAAACTGTTGCTAGAAATAAAAAATCCTAAATATAAGTATAAGGTGGCTTTATTCATAGATTACGAAGCAGCATTCGATTTATGGTGGCCCCATTGCTTAAACCAACCCAAAAGTTATAAAATCCCGGGACCAACGGTAGACCTTATTAAAAATTATTTCTTGAATGGAACCCAAAATACAACTAAATAATAAAAATAGACGTTTCAGGCGTGATATGGTGGAATATCATGATTAATTTAAAATAACCAAATTACCAATTTTTAATTAACAGCTAAATAACTTGGAAGCCGGAAAGAACATTACAAAAGGGGCACCACATGGATCCATACTCGGTCCTTTTCTTTGGAACATCGCCATGGAGAATCTGATGAATCAACCCCTTCCTGAAAACTTCAGATGGACGGCCTACGCCGATGACGTTGTGATCACAATGCCTGCAAATTCCAAGAGAGAAATACAAAACATCGTAAAGGAATGTTGCCATATAGTGGAGTCATGGAGTGCGAATATAAAAGTAAAAATTTCTTTTCATAAGACCAAATACGTCGTGTTCGGGAAAAAATTGTTACGAAACCCGACTATAAAAATCTATGGTCATAACATCCAAAGAACCTCCACATTTAGATACCTGGGCATTCAATTTGATGACAGACTAACATTCCAAGAACACGCTAATTACGCGGCAGGCAAGGTCTAGAAAATATTTTACAACTTCATAAGGCTGTTTTTTTAAGGTAATCTACCGGTTAAGGTAGGTTTTTGGATGGACACAACTACTACACAAATATCCGAGTACTTTCTTCCTACCTTCATCCCGTCCAACATCCCTATCCTGTTCCTTCCCTTTCCTCTTTTGCCCAACATTCTACCCTCTATCACAGTCTTCAACATCCCACTGCCGGTCAACACCCCCTTCATCCACTTTTCCTGCCTCCATAGGATTTCTCCCAACAAACCCCTCTCTTCGCCCACCATACCAAGTACTTCCTCATTTGTTTTCTTCTCGGTACATTTCACCTTCTCCATTCTAATAAGGCTGTACAGAAACAAATTTGGCATCGCCACTAGTAGCCTGAGAACTATGTACTACGGAGTCACCATCCCAATATTGGCATATGGCTGTGAGGTGTGGGGGGAGAGGCTAAATAACGGCAGAATCTGGAGGAAACTGGAGGAGGCCCAAATATCTTGCCTAATTGCAATATCCGGGAGCTACAATTCGGTCTGTAATGAAGCTCTGCAAATAATAACTGGGATATAGCCGATAACATTCTCGAAGATGAAAGAAGAATCAAGTCACGGATGAGGCAGATGGAAGAGGCTACTCTAGGAGATGTAACTTTGTGTCCAACTGAGAAATGGAGCAGGGACAGAAAGGTTATAAGAGCGCATTTCCAGGATAAATGGGACGGAAATGCGAAGCTTTTGAAAAGGGGAAAACAACCAGACAATTCCCATCTAGCGTGAGGGAAAAAATGAAGATCAACTTTAAAACTTACAAAGGAATTACGCAAATTTTAACAGGACACGGGGATTTAAGATTATTCCTCTAGGAAATTGGGAAAAAAGGAGGGGACATGTGAATGCATGATGGAGGAGAACACGGCAGCACAAAGAGTCCGTTATTGCCCCATGTATTCCGAGGGAAGACGCGTACTGGAAGCTATCAATGGATATTTGCATAGCGTCCAACAACTTGGGAAATATCTACACGAGGAACCGATTTGGAAAATATTGGTTAGATTCATCAACAAAAGATAAAGTAGGAACGGGGAGAACGACGAAAGGAAGGGCATGTAACTCATATTGTGTATTTTGTAAAAAAATTAACGAAATTGTATTGGGGGGTTTAGAAATAAGGTCCCCCAAACAATTGAAAAAATAAATTGCCCGATTCTAATCGAACGGGCCAAATTATTATAATTACATGCGTGGTAAGTGTGGACTGAACGCCGAAAAATACCCGAGGATTGGAGGATATTTTTCTGGGGGAGTTCTGTCGGATCGACGGATGAAGGTAAATGTGTCATTGTGTTCGCTGATCAACTTGATCACTGTACGGGTCGGTTATCGTGCATCAAAACGATGATGCACTAAAACGCACTCGCACTCCATGTTTAATTTGAACACCTTTTTGGTGTGCCTCACCCTGCTACTGGTGCCAACTACTTGGCATGTACCTCCACTTTTGAATTTGGGAACTCCGATGGGGAGCCTATTTTCTACTTGGGGAAATCGAATTGTTTTATTGTTGTTTCTTTATCATTTAAAGTGAAATAAGTATTATATCTCATGCATTTATTTAAATATTTTTCTGTTCGACCATATTCCAAGGAATTTTAGTTCACCAAAAAATATTTGTTCAAAGAAAACATTTTTCCTACTTAAAAGTTTCTATTGCCATCAAAGTCAAATTTTAACCGAAGAGACAAAATTTAAGCCGATGTATCGCCAGACAGTGGTTTAACGTGTCCGAATGAAGGTCATACGTCATGTCGTGTCGAGCAATCTAGAGTTTTAAGGCTGAATATAAAACTGTTGCATCATGCTCAGTGTTTCGAAACATCTGAATGTGTGTAGCATTGCGTGAATTGACTCTCCTTATGCATGTAGTATGTCTTCATGCATGGTTTAACATGCCTTGATTCTTGATCCAATTTCCCGGCTTAAATGAAACTTGAAGTAAATGGAAGTAAAACTTGGGATCTGGTGATTGGCGGAATACATTACATCCGTTCTATTGCGTTACGTAGACAAAGTTAATTGCATTACTTAGATAATTTTTCATGCCGATATTGGCTGCCTCTTTTTTGTCATTTTTCCGCTTAAATGGAATTGCTGTTGCCGTGGCCAACTTTTAATCTCCGCTCTAATCTGACAATGAAAATCATTCACTTAAACGTGCCAAACCTCGTCTGAGAATATTGCAATCAGGAATCTATGGCTGGCGTGGTGAAGTAAATTTTCTCTTTTAAGATGAAGAAATGCCACCACCACCACCGGTCTGACGAACTCTCCTCTTCTGTTCATATTTGTCGTATGTGAGGTACTCGTAATTTTTTGATGTCGATGGACGAGGGGTGGGGGCGATTTTAATTTGAAAAGTGTGGAAAGGCTCCTCCCTTGGGTCGTTACTGTGGCCCTGCTTGGCGCACTGCCATTGCAATCCTCTCCCGTCCAGAGTTTCTCGCGTCCTCTTTCATGTTCACTGCGATCTGACTTGCGTTGTTACATTGCTCGCATAGAGATAGATGTCTTGAGGTTTGCTTTCGGAATAGTTGTTTATGAGGAAGGGGTCTCTTAGACTATCGCACGCTTGGTATTTTCAAACAGGTCAACGAAACGACGGCACTGAACAAATTCACAAATAGTGTGCCTTGGAGGGTCCACGCGTTGAGCCGTCCACGGGGTTTGTTTCCATCGACTTCCCCGAGTTGTGCTGTGCTGCCTCTCCCGTGCATGCCGAAATGTTTGCTTCCTTCTCCGACCCTTCCGGAGCCCATTCACCCACACGCACGCACCCATCACTTCCCCCCCCATTGAACCCCGTCCCCACTCCATCCCCGTCTCGCCAAGCCCGCTCGCCACCCCAAACACCCCACTCCCCCAAACGCCCCCTCCCCCAAACGCCCCCTCCCCCAAACGCCCCCTCCCCCTAACACACCCCTCGGATCTCTTTCTCTCGCCGCTCAGCTTCGTTCTCCCAACGCCAGATGGTTCTCATTTGTCGGGTCCCGGCGCCAATTGTTGGCGCCATCGGCCCGCATCACCCCCACCCACCCGTATCCCTCCCTCCCTCTGACACAAATCCCTTCTCTTTCACCAACCCTCCCTTGGGCCCTATGGCTGCCGTCGTTACGAGAATTCGATCACCGCTCAGACACCATTCCTTGTCACCAGATACATGCAGTATGTATGTGGGTGTAGAATACGGGCTGAAGCCAAGCCCTTTGATTCATTTTGAAGCATTTTTTGGCATGGGGAAGGTAAATAATGATCGTATGCATCATTGATGCAAATATTTAGTGATTGAGCGCCAAGCCGTTAGTTTGTGTCCATGTGTTGAAAGTCTGCATTTTGCTCACGCAGCATTGTTCAAGTTCCATCGAAATATTTCATGCATTGAAGCATGGAATGGCACGTTTGCTGAAAAATATCAGGCCTGATAAATCCTTCGTGGCTGATGAAATACACGCCCGTATATGTAAAGATCTAGCTTCGGAAATTGCGCCGTATCTAGAAATAATATTTAAGAAGTCGTTGGTAGATCACAAGGTTCTCAGGGATTGGAAAATGGCTAAAATAACACCGATATTTAAAAACCGAGACAAGGAGGAACCTAGCAATTGCAGACATATTTCCTTCACATTCATTTCGTGTAAGATAATGGAACATATAGTTGCTAGTTCGATCGTGAGACACCTCGATAATCAGAAGTCATTAATTAAAAATCAGCACGGTTTCCGAAAAGGTGAATCCTGCAAGACACAGCTTGCACTTTTTGTTTAAGATATTCTTATTTCGGGATAGGGTTCCAGTAGACGCGATGTTTCTAGATTTTAAGAAAGCCTTCAGCAAAGTACCTCATAGTAAACTACTCGTATAGCTAGAAGCATATGGCATAGATAAAAATATTCGGGGTTGGATGAAATACTTTTTGAATGGTCGGCTTCAAAGAGTAGTGATAGATGGAGTTAGCTCAAATGCAGTACAAGTTGCTTCACATATTCCATAGTGCAGTCATAAATTTTTGCAAAAAGAGCAATTCCCGCCCGAACGCCTGCTGCATTGGGAACACCGAAATGGAATGTGTAGACTATATTATATACCTGGGTGTTACCCTCATTCACTCTCTCTCCTGGGTGAATTGCAGACGGGGAATAGGTGGACAAGCTAATAAAAAATTATGATTTATTGGAAGAGTGTTGGGTAAATGTAAGAAAAAGGTCAAAGAGAAATGTTATCTGTCGCTGGTTAGGCCTCATTTAGGATATACTGCAAGTATATGGGTTGCTTACAAAGTTGGATTAATTGCTGAATGGGCTCGCGTGCTGCGTAGAGAAGATAGATTTGTGGGGAACGAGATGGTGCGGGGGCTACCGACCCTGAGGGCTCGGGTTCAAATTCTGGCGGTGTTCAATATTTTTCAGAGGTATCTCAATTCCTACTTGAGGTGCTTTGTGGAGGGCACTTCGAGTGAGTACGCCGTTCGTCGGATGGGAAGTTAAGTTGCGGACCCCTTGGTGCCTTTTGTAAAGAGCAGGCTAATGCCAACGCCGGGTTTCTCTCCACCCTTCATCCTTTCCTGTCCATCCCCTATGGCGCAAATGTCCTCAGCTGTCGGTCGCCTCCCCTCAAAACTACTACTATTGCTAGATTTGTAAAACATTGTCATTATAAACTTAGTAGCGTATCCAAAATATTAGAGCAGCTAAGCTGGGAATCACTCACGGAGCGAAGGTTACATTATAGATGGAAGCCCTTGCATAAATTGGATGGAGGTCTCTTTAGCAGTGATGTTGAGAGTATATTATTACCCCATCCTACTATGGTAGGAGAGATCATGTTAATAAAATTAGAGTGATTGAAGATGTCATTTCTTTCCACGAGCGATAGGGGATCATAATAACATTGTTCAACTTCGGTAGGGTCATGTTCGGGTAAAATTATTGTGGTGCGTATTCATGCCCTGCCACACACCGTGGCGGTGGCTTGCACGGTATATTATTATTATTATTATTAGGTAATCTACCAGTTAAGGTAGGTTTTTGGATGGACACAGTTACTAAATAAATATTTTGTGACTCCTAATAAAACACAAAATCCAGTATCTTACTATACATCAGGTCCCTATTCATCTCTCTAGTACTTTCTTCCTCCCTTCATCCAGTCCAACATCCCTGCCCTGTTCCTTCCCTTTCCTCATTTGCCTAACATCCTCCCCTCTATTACAGTCTTCAACATCCCACTGCCGGTCAATACCCCCTTCATCCACTTTTCCTGCCTCCATAGGATTTCTCCCAGCAAACCCCTCTCTTTGCCCACCATACCAAGTATTTCCTCATTTGTTTTCTTCCCTGTCCATTTCACCCTCTCCATTCTTCTCCACACCCACATTTCAAAAGCCTCCAGTCGACGTCTATCCTCCTGCTTCAATGACCACGTTTCCGCACCGTACATAGCTACGCTCCATATCAAAGTTTTTACGAGTCTTTTCTTAACATCCTTACTCAAAGTCCCTGTCATCAACTCCCTCCTCCTTGTGAAAGCCTCTTTGCCTAGCGCAATTCTTCTCCTTACGTCCCTACTACTTTGACCGTGTTGGTCCAAAACACTACCGAGATACGTAAACTGTTCTACCTGCTCTAGTTTTTGCCCTCCTATTTTAATGTTAAGCTTGGCCTTTTTCTTTCTAGAAAATCGCATAACCTTTGTTTTATTAATATTGAATTTCATTCCACACCTGTCGCACTGAATTTCCAATTCACTCAGCAATGCTGGCAACCCCTTGGCTGACTGACAAACTAAAGCTTGGTCATCAGCAAACCTAACTGATTTTACGAATTCCCCGCCCACTTTCATTCCTACCTCCAGTTCTTCCCATGCCTCCTTGATCACTTCCTCTGAATACAGGGCTCTATGTCCCACTTTCTACGCATGCCTCTTTAATCATTTCCTCTATATACAGGTTGAAAAGCAACGGTGATAATGGGCAACTCTGCCTTACACCTCTTCTTAACACTGCCCATCCAGACTCTCTGTTCGCGACTCAAAGCTGAGCAGTCTGAGACATGTACAGATTGCGGATTGACCTCCTTTCCCTCCAATCTATTCCTATTTTCTTCAATATACTCATTAGTTTTTCCCAATTCAATCTATCAAACGCTTTATCAAAATCTACAACACAGGCAAATACGTCCTGGTTGTATTCTATATTCCTCTCAATTAATAATCTCATCACTGCAATGGCATCACGCGTCCCTCTCCCCTTCCTAAACCCAAACTGGTCATACCCAAAGTAATCATTTGCCCTACTCTCTATCCTTTTGTTTCTGATCCTTAGAACAACTTTAGTTGCGTGGGATATCAAACTTATTGTCCTGTAGTCCTCACACAATGTAGCCTTTACCTTTTTTGGAGTAGGAACTAAAACTGATCTCAAAAAGTCTTCCAGCCAGATTCCTTCCTCATAGATACTACGAATCAGCCTCTTCCTCCCACATTTTCCTAAACCTTTCAATAGTTCCGCCGGAATGTTATCCACCCCCACGGCCTTATTTTGTTTCATCTCCCTTAATGCCCTATCTATCTCATCGTAGAGTATGCCTGGACCTAAGCTATCTTCCTCTATGTCATGTTGCTTTTATATGTCTAACTTTGTTGGTCTAAGTTCTTTACTATACAGTTCTTCTATATATTCCTTCCATCTCTATTGGATCTTTCCTGTGTCAACTGTTATCCTACCTGCCTTATCTCTAACTGTTAGCATAGATCTTCCTTTCTTACTTCCCGATAAAGATTTAACTCTGCTGTACAGTGCACCAATTTCACCCTTCCTCTGCAAACTCTCCATATGCTCACACTGCGTCTTCGACCATGCTTCTTTTGCTTTATTTGTCGCCCACCTCAATTTATTGTTTAACTCTTTGTACTTCATTTTGCCTATCTCCGTGTGTACATTCTTCCATATACTCCTCTCATCCATCTTTGTAATCATCTCATCCGTGATCCATGGTTTTCCAGTCTTTTTCAGATTAACGGTTCCAATAGTGCCTTTTGCAACCCTTCCGTGCCGTAGACAACCCTTCCTTGTTACTTTCCCATTTTCCTTTGATAGTACTTAGCTCTATACCATCGTCCATGATTTCCTCTACAGCCTGTTGGTACTCCTTCCTTTTCAATCCCTTTAATGCTTTTACATTCCATTTTCTAACCCGCCGCCCCTGCCTTATCTTTTTTAAACGGACGCTACATTTCATAACAACTAAATTGCGGTCAGAGTCCGCATCTCCTCCCCAAAAGTTATGCAAATTTATCACGTTGTTCCTAAACCTGTGTCTAACCAGAATAAAATCTAGCCGATACCTTTCTGAGTCACCTGGCATTTTCCATGTATACCTGCAACTTTTGTGGTGTCTAAACCAAGTGTTGGTGATGACTAAACCCTGTCTCCTGCAGAACTCAACTGCTTTCTCCCTGCGGTCATTCCTTGTGCCTAAACCATAGTCCCCCACCTCATCATAATCTCTTCCTTTGCCTGCCGTCACATTCCAATCCCCGATCACTATCAAATGTTTCCCTCTGGGAACGCACACGATTATGTCCTCTAACTGATCGTATATCCTATCGACCTCTTCTTCGTTATGGTTGCTATGTGGCATGTATACCTGAATAATAACCAAGTTTGTCGGTTCTACTTTTATATCTACTAGGAATAATCTATCCGTTACTTGCTCTATGTTGACTACGCTTCTTCATACCTCTTCATTTAATACTATGGCAACCCCTCGTTGGCTCTCGTCCCCGCCGCTGTATATTATTCTATCCTGATCACTCCAGTAATCCCTGCTATCTTTCCATCTCACCTCGCGTAGACCTAAAATATCTATATTTCCCCTTTCCATCTCTTGCTTAACATTCTCCAATTTCCCTGTCCTCATCATTGTCCTAACATTCCACGTTCCTTTTCTAACTAATTTGGTCTTCTTCTCCTGCATCTTCTGTCCTGCTACTGCTGGTCTTCCCTTGCAAGGGTTTCGTGGGATGACGACCACAGAAGCCTTGCCTCCCCCACTGCCGGGCACGACACACGGCCGATTGGGCCGAGCCCCGTAGTTGCCAGGACTCAAAATCTCTGAATTGTCCATCATGTTAATCTTGGGAATGATAATTGAGGTGGTTTTCCGTTGCCTTCCTCAATATTGTTTTTAACGTGACACCATCACTTACTGGCCGCCCCACTGGGGTCAGACGCCATTGCAGCCGCCTCACTGAGGAACAGACGCTGCTGGACTACCTTTCGTCTGGCTCCTAACCTTCGACCTATCTGGCATGGGTGACCCTACCAGGAGCAATTATTATTACTCCCGCCAGCAGAGCTCTAGGGGTCATCGGAACGCACAAGCCCTTCCACCATGTCAAGGTTGTAGTCCGGGGAGGGCAGGGTATATATACATATATAAATAAATAGATAAATAAAATGAAATACACAACAAATAATTCTAATAAGTGAGCTGCTGCATGCTTTGCTCTCCTGGGGAAGCAATAAGGCGGGCACCAATCACAATGAAACTGCTGCACTGCGAATATTAATGGGATCATAAATATAATTAGAGGCGGCACGGTAGCCCAGTATATAGCCTCCGCTAATCAGAGGATCATCCGAATAAAAATTTCGAGGGAAGGCTATGGACACCGAAGTTGATCTTAGAATATATGTTTGGTGATGGAGCACCAAAACTTCCATCGACACAGCAGGCAACACTGGGAAAGATCGGATGTTAGTTTCACCCAGCATGGACAGGAGCTCCCGAAAACGTATAGACTTAGTAAACCTGAAAGTTATTCTGGACTTAAATTTGCATCCTTCTCCACTGAATAATGAATAATCTTGTAAGAAAAAGTATTGCCCATCATTACGAATTGTTGTATATGAAAATGTCTGGGTTACGTAAAAACTCTCTTTCACTCAATGGGCGTGTGTTTCAATGGCTAATTCTGTGTTGCCATCACCCATTTACGCGGGTGCGTGTTTTTAAATATTTTCAAGTTTAAATGTCTTATTAACGGACAATTATTATTCCCAACTTTTGTAAAAAATTTTTCATATTAAATGCCGGAAAATTTACAATGCTTGAATTCGAGTGGCTAAATTATCTTGCACGATTCATGATCACTCATTCTCAGTAAAGACTCATGTTGACACTCATTAATGAGCAAGTAAATCCGGTTGTCTCAAAATGCTGTTTAAACCAGGATATGTATAGCCCAGGAGATAAGAGTTGCCTTAAACTTTGAGAAGTGATCATGATGAGGTAGTTAGAATATATGCGGGGTGTTTGACCTTTAATACCTTGCCAAGAATCCTAAATAAAATATACATGAAACAAACTAGGACAAAAATAGAAGCCAAGTGTATTACAAAAAAATCAAGACATCAAGTTCATGGTGCCTTAACGAAAAAATCAAATACAACATCCTGAAAAGGCTTCTATGAGACCTGTCACTTATCGCTGCTGAGATTAAAATTACCGCCCTGATTTGACCATTTACCTCGCTCCCTCCCCTGCCCCCTCAGTACTGGGTGATAGCCCTTTTGACCCATTTGATTTTAGCTTGAAGGAAAATTATCTGAACAAAGATTCCCCCGTCTGAAATATAGCCCAAAAACCAAAAATGCAGTACGAGTAATGAGTAGGGCATCCATTTTCAAATTACAATCTAACATGGCAATCTCTTCCTGTTCTTGTGACTGGCCACCTGAGAGGAATTTTCGTCAGTTACAATCGAGGGAAAAATATCTCATTACCAAACCTAAGGTCAATTTCAAAGGTTTAGATTTCGCCAGAGGCAAGAAACGCCCATCACGCGACTTCCGATAGAATTTTCAGCAAACTGGAGTGTCGGACCAAAATATTTTGGAAACCTGGAGCCAGCCTAACCGACGGTTGGCCTCTCATCCCCTCCAGCCTGTTTCCTTCGGCATTGCTTTGGACACCTTTGAACGCTGGACCCGAAGCATTTTAGCCTTCACCCATTTCCGCTTGGGGGACCCGTGGAATCAGTAGGAGCAAAGGTCCTCCCTCCCCATGGACCAAATAGCATAGCCACCAGTCACCCCTGAAGACGAGTTCCTAAGATCTTTCTTCCGGAGAGTTTGGTTCCAGAGTGGTTTGCTCCGTTGGCTGCTCCATCAAGGTCAGGGATATGATTACGCACCACCTGAAGCATGGATGCCTCATTGTCATGCCATGATCTATGGTGATCGGTACAATCTTATGCCGAATCCACATATACAAACAAACAGCTTATTCCTAGGGCTGTCCAACAATTCACTTGCATTGGACCGGCGTTGATAACTATTAGTCAGGTATTCTTTGGCCATTGAAGACAATCAATCGTCTGACACAAAACCTTTTTCAATGTGAATCAATTTCTGAGAGATTGGCTGATTGCACCCACTCAAATGGAGACTGGAGCCAAAAATAATTTCGGACGTCTCACCTCAGACAATCAGTTTCAAAATGAAAATTAAATGAAGGAATTTCAATTCAATGGACAAAAAAAACATTGTCCGACCTCAGTATGGTAATATTCGGATCAAAATTAGCCTGGTGTGAAATCACCCTCTGCCACACACCCTAGCGGTGGCTTGTAGGGTTTTAAAGTAAAAAATAAAATAAGCTTTTTTTGCTACAGCACTTAGCGACTTCAGGGTGTTCCATGCTTGAGCGGTTAGGAGGGGTTGCTGTAAATATCTTATAGACTATTGTACAAATGACGCCATGATGCAATAGCTCCCGATAAGTGAATAAACTACTGCGGACATAAAAACAAACTCAGCTGATTCAATTGAAACCATTATGAGCAATAGAGAATTTTTGCGATTACTCATAAATTAACCTCCTGCTAATTGCCCTTTGTCTTATTGGTAATGTAAGTATGTACTAAATATTGGTCATTCTCCATTATCCTTGGAACTTATGATTTATCTGTCATTGCGGATTTTAGTACTAACAACTTAATTAGAATCAACACCTGCAGAATGTAGCAGCATCCAGTTAGCATCTTTGAATATTATCATAGGTTTTTTTTAGTTTGGAAAAATTTATTTAACTGGCGACATTCTCTTTGGAATCAAGTTCTGGACTCAAAATGTAGGAGATCACTTGGTCAATGGATTAAACCGGACGAGGAAGTGTGGTGAATGCAGCAAATGGATTGAAAACAAGAATTGATTTACATGTAGTTACAAAACTGAAAACTTTGAATAAAATTTTATAGTGACCAATCAAACTTTATATTTAACCAATGAAGCCCTCATGTATAAAATTATACGAATAATATAATTACCCATTAATTCAAAGAATATAGGTACCATGTATATAAAGAAATTAGAATCATAATTTGTCTGATTGGTTGGTTTGGTAGTCTAATATTGAAGAGGGGATTTGGATGGACACAGAGTAAACACTTTTTCATTTCGTAGCCTTGCCTAACAAGACACAACTGGACACCCCCACCCTACAATAATTCTACACATTTCTTCAATTTGGTGTACATTTTACCTCTCTACATTCTGTCCACCTCACTCAACGAACATTCTCCTCTCTACCACCGTCTTTAACAGTATGTTGCCATTGCCACGTATTACAAAGTTTTTTATAGACTTAAATTAACCTTCTTACTCCCTGGCATCAAAGACTCCTCCTCCTGATTAAAGCTTCGTTGCCTAGAACAAATTCTTCTTCTGATGACCCGACTACTTTGATTATCTTGGCTCAAAACATTTTCAAGAAAGATGAACTGTTTCACCTGCTAAAGTTTTTTCCCTCCTATTTTATCGTAGCCTTCCTCCTTCTCAAAAACCATGTAAATGTTACATTGTTTGCACCGGTGTTATAGGTATGTGATCTTCATCACTTAACTATAACTGTGGTGTTCTAATGTGCTGAGCAGTGTATGTATACCCTTGGCTTACTTGCTGCATAAAGCTTGGTAATCTGCAAACCTAACTGATTCTATGCATTTCCCTCAGACTTTCATTTGCGTCTCCAGTTCTTCCCATGCAATTTCTACCATTTCCTCTTCATACAATTTGGTACCAATAAGTGGTTGCTGCATGGCTTTATAATACCATTGTCACTGATTTTTTTCTTCCTCTTTTAACAGGTGCAGTTGACCATCAAGACACTGCCTGACTTGCCATCTGGAGCAAAGTATCGCTGCGTGTTTGGTGGTGCTGAGCCCATTGATGCAGCTGTGACAGTAACTGGCCTCTCCTGCCCAACTCCTCCTGTCTCATCCCGTCCAGGAATACCAGAAGACAAGGATCATGTCCTAGTTCCACTATCCGTCCGCTCCTCTGAAACCAACAAGGATTTTGTTAGCAGAAACTTTGCCTTCTTTGACTGTGCCCGCCATGTCACTTGTATGGACTGTGTCAAGTCTCAATGGGCGTGCAATTGGTGTGTTTATGAGAACAAGTGCTCATATAACACAAGCTCCTGCCAAAGGACTGTAATCAGTGGGGAAAATGTGAGGATGCTTCATATGCTTCAGCAGGTAACAGAACTTATTTCTTGATTAGTTGACTTGCCTGGTGGACATAAAAATACCACTGCATTCCCCATCATTTGTTTAGCGAGTATCATTTTGTTTGAATGGTATATCATGAATAATATACCAAAAGAATTATCACGAGGAGATTGGGATGGTGCAGTGGCTGATGTTTGGGCCTCACACCCCTAGGGACTTGGGGCTCTCTTGGTTCAAGTCCCAGATGGGGCAAGACTTTTCAGTGACGTCCCACTCCTTACTTAGGGTGCTTTGCGCAGAGCACTTAAAGTGGGGCATGGTGACCATCGGATGGAGCATTGGATTGTATGACCCCTTGGCACCTATCTTGTAGAGTAGGCTAATGCCAATGCCGGGAATCTCTTCACCCTCCCTTTTCTGAGCATCCAACCCCTACCAATAACCCACTTGCATCCAATTCAATTCAATTCAATTTATTCCTTCACCATAAGCATAGAATTATGCATGGCTTTGTCAATACATGTTTTACACTTCATATCAATAAAAGACGTTATACAAAATATCAAAACAATATGAAAAATACAAATACATACAATTTACAATTTTCTTGGGATTAACACATTCCAATTATACATTTAAAATGGTATGCATTAAGAAATCATCTACACTATAGAATAATTTACATGTAAGTAGTTTTTTCACGGCACACTTGAATTTAAAGGAACTTTTGATATTTTTAATATAAGCAGGCAATTTATTGTACATAAGTATTCCCTGATGATCTATCCCTTTAATCGTTTTATTTACTCTGTGCTGACTTACATGGAATGCATTTTGGCTTCTCGTATTATGACTATGAAGGTCACAATTTTTAATAAACATGTCTTGATTTTTGTTAATAAGAGACACTGTTTCAAGAATGTACATACAAGGAAGAGGTAAGATTTCTAGTTTTTCAAAAATAGGTTTACTGGGAGCTCTATTATTAGAATTAGTTATTATGCGAATAATCTTTTTTTGCATTTTAAATAATTTTGGAAGGAAGATAGAGGAACCCCAAAAGGGAATACCATAATTGAGAAGTGACTGCACATAGCCAAAATATATAGTTCTCAATGCCTTAATGCAAATGATTTCCTTGAGTACACGGAATGCATAACAGATTTGTGCCAGTTTTTGAGTTAATTTATTAATATGTTCCTCCCATGAAAGATTAGAGTCAATCCAAATGCCTAAAAACTTTGTTACCTTTAGTTCTTTTATGGGGCAACCGTTAATTATTGAATTAAAATTTATTAACTTCTTCTTGAGATTGAAATTTAAATAATGCGTTTTACTAACATTTAAAGATAGCTTATTGTCAGTGAGCCAGTTCATCAAATTGTGTGTAGTTTCTGTTACCTCGTTCATTAACTGAATGGGATTATGGTTATTAAAAATTAAGTTAGTATAGTCAGCAAATAGTATTGTATTGGAGAGTGGTAAATTTGCAGGCAAATCATTTATGAAGACTAAAAATAGTAGTGGTCCAAGAATGGAGCCCTGCGGAACTCCACAAATAACAGAAGTTGTACTTCATACAGATGAATTCATTTCAATATATTGTGACCTATCAGTTAAATATGATTTAAACCAGTCCTTTGCATTGCCTCTTATACCATATGTTTCTAATTTTTTTAAAAGAATTCCATGGTTAACTGTATCAAAAGCTTTTTTTAAATCAATAAAAAGCCCTGCAACATGAATATTACTATCTAAGGCATTCCATATATTCCTTGTAAATGAGAAAAGGGCATCATTAATGGACTTATAGTATTCCTTCTGAAGCCAAATTGATGATTGTCAATGACAGAGGATTTATCGAAAAAGGAAATCAATCTCAGATACATGACCTTCTCCAAAATTTTGGAGAAACCTGAAAGTAAGGAAATTGGTCTATAATTCTCAATATTTTCCTTCTCTCCTTTTTTAAACAGAGCTTTAATTTTTGCAACTTTAAATTTGGAGGGGAATTGACCAGCACTTAGGGAAAGATTACAAATTTTAGTCAGTGGTTCAGCAATAAAGGTGGCACAACTTTTTATAACAGCATCAGGTATACCATCAGGGCCACATGAATATTTATTATTTAACTGATTGATTATCCTCAATATTTCATTTTTAGTAACAGGTTCTAGATATATAGAGGATGAATTGATGACCATTTTAGAAGTACCTGTGTTAGTGGGTGACTGTTTGGGAGTTTGATTGGCACTTACTTGGGCAAAGTAATCATTGAAAATGTCTAAAAAATTTTTGACACTTGTTATTGTTGTGCCATTATAACATATTTTAGATATTGTATTGCTATTAATTTTATTTTTCCCTGTTTCCTGTTTCACTACTTTCCAGATAGTCTTAGATTTATTAGATGATGTTGCTATCAATGAGCTGCTATACAGCTTTTTTGCTAGAGTAATGGTAGTTCTCAAAATTTTACAATAACTTTTGTAGTATTTTATTAACTCTGGATCATTAGAATCAATACATTGCTTATACAATGCTCTTTTTCTATCACAAGAAATAATTATTCCTCTTGTTAACCAAGGACTATTTTTAGGTTTACTTTTATTATGCTTGACAATTTTTTTAAGGGGAAATACTAAATCATGGTAATAAGTAATGATATTGATAAAGCTGTCAACTTTAGTATCAAGATCAGTAGGGTAATTAATATCCTCCCATGTTTCTTTTGACAATAATGTATTAAAATATTGAAGACTATAAGGATCATATGTTCTTTTATAGACAATTTCTGCATTTAACTTTTTATGGTGTCCATCGTCATATGATAGGGATAAGAGAATTGCTTTGTGATCAGAAAGTCCTGTACAAATAACTTTTCATAAAAGTCATTCCCAATTATGAATTGATCAAGACATGAGTTGATCCTTGTTGGATCTTTAATCATTTCTGTCATATCATGAGAGCACAGAATAGCAAGTAAATCACGTTTAATGTAGGAATTTTTCAAGAAATCTATATTAAAATTACCACATATTAAAACTGGTTTCTTTTTGTTTTTAAGTAACCCAATAAGAGTATCTAATTTATTTAAGAATACTTCTTCAAGGCCGCTTGGAGATCTATAGAAACAAACTATAAAAATACTACCATTGGGAAGATAGATTTCAACGACAGAATGCTCAAAGTTTTTTTCCTCATTTAGAAATGAAGTAAAGGATTGTGTTTTGGCTTTAATATTATTTCTGACAAGAATAGCTGTACCTCCATTTTTGCAATGTGTTCTGCAATAAAGACTAACTAGATTGTAATTGGCTAGACAAAAATGCTCACTTTCTGTCTTAGATAACCAGTGTTCAGATAAGCATAGCACATCAATATTGGTGTCTAATGTGGATAAGATTGCTTCCAATTCAAACACCTTATTTCTAACACATTGAATATTTTGATGGAGTACATTGAGCTTCTTGTTTAGTCAAATAGACGCAGAGTTTGATTCAGGTCTAGCGCTAACACATGCAGAGTAGGAGCTTGCAATAGGTATTACTTGTGTCAAAACCTTAATTATTTCATTGGAAACAAAACGTTTTCCCTGCTTGTTTAAGTGTAAACCATGAGTTGTATGGAACCTGCGATCAAGTTTACCAATGTTAAGGATCCATACATTTTTAAAACTTTGGCAAATTTTAGAGATCAGTGCATTTACCTTTTCTATTTCTATATTTACACAAGAAGTTGTCGGTAAGTCGTACCGATATGGTAAATGGCTGACAATTACATTCGTCTGTGACAACTTTGGAAGCAATTGCTTCAAGGTTTCAATTACACAGTTGGATTTGTTATGATAGATATCAATTGTTCCCCCTAGTAAAACTATGAAATCACTTCCAGTAAATTTTTTACCAATATTCTCACACCCATTAACCACATCTTTAAATTCAGCTCCTGGTTTCACCGAACCATCAAAACACAAATTTTGGTCTCCATTAATGTCATTTAGCATACCTGCTATACCTCGACCATGACTGTCGGAGTAAATAGATACCTTCCTTTTTGTCGCGGGCCTCTTCCTTGTCCCAGAAGCTCTCGGTTTGAGTTTCACATGATGTGCAGTCGGAAGAAGAAATCCCTCTTCGGAGTGATCAGCAGTACTTTGAAAATCAGTTCCAAATTCGTCACTGAGAGGCTGGAATTTATTTTGAAGAGAAATGCTGTTCTCATCTGACGACTGTTTGGAATTATTTTTCTTCGCCGCTTTAGTTTTCACGGTAGTCCATGCAGGCTTTGTAGTTGAATCTTTTGAGCGCGCACTGTATGCACCAGATATAGATTCACTAATAATACACTCGAGCTCATTTAGCCTTTGAGTTAAATTCACATTTTCTTTCACTAATTCATTGTTAATTGACTTTATCACAAGCAATTCATTTCTCAATGTCTCGAGATCATTTTCCGAGACGAGAGACGTGCACTCAGGATTTTGTTCAACAACGTGGCTTTGTTTACACCTATCACTGCAATACCAAACTTTAGGAAATGTAGCATTTGGATCCAATTCTGTACATTTGTGGTGATACCAATCACCACAAAGACGGCAATTTATACCGATTGTAACATTCGTATGACATTTTCCACACTTAATATTAGTTACACTATTATTTTTACGGGAGCTACAATGGCACAAATGACCTTGGGTATTGGTTGCCTCCTGCTTATAACTTCTACTTCGGGTTTATCATGAAATAAAATTTGCAAAGTGCTTCATGTTCAATGGAAAATTATAGATATTAGTTTTTAGGGTTGTTGAAAGAATATATCCCACAGCTTACACTATTGAACCCTCAAATTTCTTCATTTTATGTATATATTATTGCATGCAAACCTTGGGAGACTGTTTCAAAAAAAGTTATTTCATGCAATGGATAGTTCCTCTTGTGGAAAGACCTATAATTTTTACCTTTTGGTTCATGTGCACCTACTTAATTTGAAAATAGTTGATTATCAGCTCTTTAAATAAAAATATTCATCCTTATTTAAGGACTGTCAAAGTAGATTGGTTTCCTCATCCAAGTACATCTGTTCTTCTTCCATTCAATACATTCCATAGGCTAAAGAATTTTATGATAATGAATTAGTTTTCTTGCAATTATTAGGTACTCGAAATGAATGGGCAACTGCAATCTAAAGGGATCCAAATCCTTTTTCAGAGTGTATTGTGTTTGAGCTACCCCTCAATTTTTTATAATCCAATAATTAAATTGATTTATTGACTGATTGAATGTTCATTTCTGGTAATTCTTACAGAATCCTGCCCATTTGGTCACTCATGGTGCAAACTTCTGCCCACGATTCCGCCTTCCTCAAGAAAGCATCCTTCTCCCTAATAATGTTCCAAAGGAAATAATATTGGATGTGGAGAACCTTCCCCATCCCCAGGCTGGGCATACTGGATTCCAGTGCATAGTTAACATAGAGGGTGCTAAAATGATGGTTCCAGCGAGAGTAGAGGACAATAGATTTGTTATATGTGACAAGACCACGGTAAGAATTTGCATATATCAGCTCAATAAATAGTTTGGTGTATTCCTAGCTAAAGAGGTTATATGTTTGTTATTTTACATGCATATATTTTGTGTCATTGTACAAATATTTCATAAGAGTTCATCAGCAAGGTATGTACTTGCAGAAAATTTGAAGTTAGCTGATAATTTATATGTTTTAATATATTAGATAGATAGATGGGTATATTTCCTGGTCAGCTGCTAATGTTCAAGTGGTAAATGTGAGGAAATTATCAAAGGCCCAAGTAAAGGGTGATAACCAGATTTTAGGCACACAGTGCTCTTAAGACTGGTGTCAGAATATGAAAACTCTTCAATTTCACAGCAGCCCTCCTCCGACAAGTCAATGTTCCCCATGCTTGGCGGTGGTCTTTATTTCCTTTGTTTATCTCCGACTGGACTTGCATTTGCATTTAACTTTTTTTTAATAGTCAATCTTTATGTAATGCTAATAATTTGTGTGAAAAAAGTATTATTTCCATGGAAAAAAATGTTACAATTAATCAGTTGGTCTATGGCATAGATTTTATGTGAGTGGGATAATGCATTCCTGGTAGTTAATGGCCATAAAAAACCTTCAAGCATGAAACATTTGTTAGAGAAATTTTGCAACCAAGTCTGAACTTTGGTAAAGTTTACTATTTTAATATTTAAACTTTAACTAATAATAAAAATGCAACAATTTCAGAGTGTAAAAATCATTCGCCTTGACTGGGATTCGAACCCAGATCCCTCAATATCCGGTCAAGTGCTTTAGCCACTTAAGCTACCGAGGCGTCCTCTTAAACTCTGAAATTTTGGGGCTTTTAAAGGAACAAGATGTTGTGACGAAATGCCGTACATACAATGTCACAGGCATTCGTATTCGTGCGCGACGCGCCACAGTCCACGAGGTTAAAGCCAACTTTTAAACACTTATGGTGTTTATACTTTGACAAATTCCAAAGAAACTGCGGGAGATGCCGCAACAGTAACTTTTAACGGAGTCATCCGCTAATGTGCATTTCAATGCAACAATTTCAGAGTGTAAAAATCATTCGCCTTGACTGGGATTCGAACCCAGATCCCTCAATATCCAGTCGAGTGCTTTAGCCACTTAAGCTACCGAGACCCCAAAATTTCAGAGTTTAAGAGGACACCTCGGTAGCTTAAGTGGCTAAAGCACTCGACCGGATATTGAGGGATCTGGGTTCGAATCCCAGTCAAGGCGAATGATTTTTACACTCTGAAATTGTTGCATTGAAATGCACATTAGCGGATGACTCCGCTAAAAGTTACTGTTGCGCATCTCCCGCAGTTTCTTTGGAATTTAATAATAAAAACATTGAAAGAAGCACGATTCCTTGTTTAAGTTCAGTAAACTGGCATTAAATACAAATGCAATTAAAATAAAATATATTCGCTAAATCCAAGTGTCACACTTGAGTTAATCAAGGTTGTTATGCCATAGAGTACGGAATTAATAACAATTCATTGATTAAATTTATAGATGTCTCTTAAATGTTGATGGAAGTGGGTATTGGGAAAATATTCTGAATGTTCGAGTAGCAGAGAAGCAAGTCAGAAATTCTGCATGAACATAAATTTCGCTTTCCTTTGGCACATTCTCTTTATTTTAAGTCTCATAAGGCATTACAAGATTTTCAATTTTTTGCACTGTCTTTAGATAAAATTCCCTTCCAGCATTCTTGAAATGGTACAAAAATGATGAAAGGAAGAGAAAAAGATGGGGTAATCACTCATCTTCTGTTGTGATTTTGACCTGACCTGGGATGAGTGTTGGCAAAGGGCTATCATCCCGGCAGGATTCGCATGCTTTCTGGGCTAAATACATGTAGTTTAACAGCCACCATGAGCTAGCCATTTCCTCTGGAAATGTTTAATCTGCATAGTCCCAGGAAAAGAGAAAAATCAGGATAGCCAAAGCTTAGGATATTTTTTCTGGCTTAGGTGTTTATGTACAGAAATTTATTGTAAAAAGGATGGTTTCCATAGGATAGTTGGGCATTAGGATAATTATGATTCAGTAAATTACTTCCATTTCAGCACAATATTGTTCACATTTTATTCAAAGGGGAGGGTAATTTGTAGGGAAGTGCACTATGCCACTTAAAAAGTTTGCAGGCTCTAAGGTGGCTATAATAAATACTTTCTCGAACATGTTTTGGCAGATTTTAATGAATAGCAATGAACCCACTTCCCTGGAAGTTTTAGAACGGGTTGTAGAATCACAATCCCTTCCATAAATTATATTTTGTTAAACCAAACACAAAATCTAAATTATCAGCATTCAAGTTGGTTTCGATGAGCAATAGAATATCATACTCTGAGTTGTGTGTTGTATTGAGATAATTTAGATGTCAAACCATTGGCAGTTTGTAAACATTTAGCTGCCCCTGTCAAAATTATTTTGGCTGCTCTGAGCATTACTTCTAGTAATGTTGTTGATAAATTTGATGAAAAGATCATTTTTACCATTCTCCAGTCCAACTCCAAGTTCTTCCTTAACCTCACTAGGTGTAATGGTACAGAGTTACATTTCACAGTTTCAGTCATGAGGTTTGTGAAAGTTTTGATGCTGTTAGGCACCATATGAGGAAATAGAACCAGATTCGTGGATCCCAAAGAGAAAGATATTTCTGGCTTGAAACTTTTGATCAGCTCCTTCACATACAACTGATGAAAGAAAGTCACTTCTAACAAACATAAAATCCAGCTGTTTGAAAATTTTCTGGTCTTTCTAGTTCCATCTAATCAAGAATTAGCGCGCGATCTAGGACAGGTTGAAGTCATGTGTTCCTCCTGCATGTGAATTGGAGTGAAGTTTGTGGTTGGGTTTTATTTTAACAGAGGCATTCAGTGTTTGCATTGCCTGCTGAAAACACGAAAACTGTGGTCTTCAATGTGAAGCACTTTGTGAGCACAGTGCCATATTGGCTATTGCAGATAATGTGCAGAAAATTGAAATCAACCTGCTAAATGCAAACTATTCGAGAATCTTATATACTATTTATTCCCAATTTTTAGGAGGCATGCTTTTGGCCCCACTGCCAACATTTATGCTAACAAATTTGTCATTTTTTCATTCATGAAAGTATTTCATGTCATGTTTAGTTATTCATAAAATTGCATTCAATTTATTAAAAGTAAGTAATGTCTATAAAAAATTATTCTTTGCTGTTAACCTTAGATGAACGTAGTTCGGTACCCCAAACACTGTATGTACTTAATCCTTACATATCTAATGCATTTTTAAATGCATACCACTATAATGATTGTTAACTTTTTTTATTTCCTACTCAATTTTTAGTATTCATATGAAGCCAATGCAGGGGAGTACCAAGCCAGTGTGACCATTGTGTGGAACAGAAATCATCATGTTGACACGATAAATGTTTTCTTGTATAAATGTGATATACTTGGCTCACACCGAGAACACCCAGATTGTTCACTTTGTGTCACACGTAATGCAAAATACCAGTGCACTTGGTGTGCCAACACATGCAGTTATAGTGAGAGTTGCTTACAGACAGCAGTTAATGAGTGTCCTAAACCACGCATTGATATGGTAATTTGGAATTTTTTGCCTTTTAAGAAGATTTGTATTTCTTTCAAAAATTAAATATATCAAACTACGTTGATGATACATTTAATTATTTGAGCTTTAATTTCAGGGCTAGATGCATTCAGTATTTTTTAAATTCAAATTTCAATTTTCCAGATCAAACCACTAATTGGACCAATTGAAGGTGGAACATTGGTAACAATTGAGGGTAGCAATTTGGGGTTAAAGGAAGAGGACGTCAAAGGAAAAATAAGCATTGGCAGCACTCCATGTGAGCTAATACACTATCAGGTGTCTGTTCGAATAGTTTGTCGTACAGGGCCATCAGATGGTGAGCATAAGGCTGCAGTTATTGTGGGAAATGAAGCTGGCTACACAGAATCTGCTGTGCATTTTAGCTACAAGGTGAGTTGTTCCAAAAGTTATTTAATAAATGGCCTGTCCAGATTATAGTCGATGGGCTTAAAATCCTTATGGATGCTTAGCATAGCAATGAAATATGTTTATTCAATTTCAAGTAGCCCTTCATATAGTCTTGAAAGTGTTTTACTCACGTATCCACCTCAACTTCCAACAAAAATTAGTTTAAAAAATATTTTATTGCTCAGTGGTGTCATATTTTGCATTGATGAAGATGTTTCGTATAGAGTACCTTATTTTATTTCCTGTTCTGTTTCTAGGATATTAAATTGGAAGGTGTATATCCGCCATTTGGGCCACAGAGTGGAGGGACGCAACTGGCCATCACTGGCCAATACATGAACATTGGCAGCAGTATTGCAGCATATTTGGATGAATTGCCATGCCATGTGAACACCACACAAGCATCCAGTAGCCGTATCACATGCATCACCTCGCGAAGCTCTGCTCCCATGGTCATCCAAATGTTAACCCTCGTCATTGACGGTGCTAACCGAACATTGAGAGGAAACCCATTCAACTACACTGTGGATCCAACTATTCTTGAAATCAAGCCACTAAAAAGCTTTGCTTCTGGTGGAAGAATGATTACAGTTCATGGGACAAATTTGGACACAATTCAAAAGCCAGAAATGCTTGTTTTCCTTAAGGATGAACCTAACACTATAAACAAAACGGTGTGTATAACTTATGATTATTTTTAAAAGCTTAGATTCGTAGTGTCAGTTTCTTGGTATAAGTCACACATTAAGACTATTGACACTTTTCTTTTATTTCATCTTTCAGATTTGTACTGTAATAAACCAAGCTCAGATGGAGTGTCCATCTCCCCCTGTTAACCATAGGTATCTGTTGAACTCTAAAGCTCAGCGCTCTCTAAGAAAGACATCACGCTCCCTGCAGTTATACCAAGAGGCAGGACTATCTCTGAGGATAGGATTCCTCATGGATAATGTGGAAGCTGTGAAAGACTTAGAAAAGCATTTTCAGAGCTTGAGGTCGATGCTAACGTATGTGGATGACCCCAAGTTTTTCCAGTTTCCTAACCTGATCAAACTCTACAAAGGTGATACGTTGGTGATTGAGGTAAGAGAAAAGTTGGAGTCGTCTATATTTTTATTTCACTGGTTTCATTGTTTTCAAATTGTGTATTGCACAATGCAAGCTCATAATCTATGGCTCAGTTTAGGCTTTAAAAACAACATGCTGTATTGCATTGTTGGAAATTATTTCTTTGTGATTTGTTCGTACAGTAAACTCTCGATTATCTGTGCTAATGAATTTATAATGAAGCACAGATAATCAACGTGGATAACTGAAATATATAGATAATATGGTCATGATATAAACCAATACATATGTAAACTCTCTTTTTACATTCTGTGTGATTTATGTGAGCTTTTTACCCGTGGAAAGTACAATTTTTTGTTTTTCCAGCCATTTTGCCTGGCCATTACCAAAATCAGTACGGTCCTAAACAACCAATCATTGGACCATGTGTAGTATTTAAGAAGTTCTCTCGGGTTTCCCTCCTGGTCAGGTTGCAGTACACCAACGTTTTGAAGGCCGACTCTGCCATCATCTTCAGGGTGAAGTTCAGAGTATGAAAAAGGCCTGGTATTTATACTCTCCACCAAGGCTCAGGTGTGCCCTAATTGATCGGAAGCATTAGTGTGCTCCACTACGGCCAATCAGGTACATTCCTGTGCATTTTTTATTTTCTTTAGCACTGGCTTCCAAGTGTTACTGATTTGGAAGCCGTTGTCTCTGTTAAAAGTATTGGTGTCTAGTCGGATTTCAACGGCTTCTTTCATCACGCTATCCCAGTAGCCATTGGCCAAGGCATGCCCAAACCCAACATCATGAGAGAAGAAAAATGCGCTCTACTTTCCTTGCGCAAGAATCCCGACATCACAGTCCTGAAGGCAGACAAGGACACCCATAACCCAACAGACGCATTAGTTAGGAAGACGACCACTTTGATCAAAAAATCATTGCCGGGCTCCGAGGCCAACAGAAACCTAGTGCCGCAAGCACCCATCCTGCTGAGACCCTATGGACTGCCCAAGATCCACAAAGAAGGAGCACCCCTAAGACCAATTGTGAGTGCCATAGGGGCACCAATGTACAACTTGGCAAAACACTTGACCGGGATCCTGGCGCCTTTTGTGGGATCATGCGAGCACCATATCAAGAACTCTGCAGAATTTGTCAAAACCCTACGGAATATTCGCCTGGGCAACCAAGACATTTTAGCAAGCTTTGACGTCATATCGCTATTCACGAAGGTGCCGATCAAGGACACATTGCTCCTTCTCCAAGCACGGTTCGATGAGAAGACCGTCGATTTCTTCCGCCACGTCCTCACTTGGACATATTTTCTCTACAATGGCAAATTCTGCGAGCAGGTGGAGGGAGTCCCCATGGGTTCTCCACTGTCACCGGCCATTGCGAACTTCTACATGGAGGACTTTGAAGAGAGAGCACTTAGAACAGCACCCTTAAGGCCAAAATACTTCTTCAGATATGTGGATGACACCTTCATCGTGTGGCCACACGGACCGGAAGCACTCACCGAATTCCTTGGCCATATGAACAGAGTCTACCCGAACATCCAGTTCACCATGGAGACTGAAACGAATAAAAGCCTGCCCTTCCTCGATATTCTGATCGAGAGGAAAAGAGACGGCAGCTTAGGCCATCAAGTCTATCCGAAACCGACCCACACTGACCTATACCTGAACGGGAGAAGTCATCATCATCCCGCACAAAAGAGAGGAGTGATTTCCGCACTTGTGCACTGAGCTACTTCAGTTTCGGACCAAGAGCACCTGGAGGCGGAAATACATCACCTAAGGAAGACGTTCCAGCAGAATGATTATGGGACCCAGGAAATCAACATGGCCCTTAAAAGGGCCTTCACAAATCCTGGAGGTAGGGGAGAAGAGGCAGAAAAACCTGTTGCAAGAGCCTGCATCCCGTTTGTCTCTACGATTTCTAATAAAATCTCAAGAATATTAAGGAAGTACAAGGTGGAAACTATCCACAAACGGATAAGGAAGCTGCAATCAGTCCTCGACACGGCTAAAGACAAACGGGGATTGAAGACCTCAGGAGTGTACCGGATTCCTTGGGAGTGCGGCCAAGCATACATTGGGGAGACCGGCCGCACCATAGAAACATGCCTGAAGGAACACGAAAGGTGCATCAGGTTAATCTACCCAGTGAAATCTACGGTCGCCGAACATTGCCTCAATAACAACCACAGAATCAACTTTACCGGCACGAAGAGGCTATGCCACGCTAAGGGCTACTGGGATTGCATGGTGAAAGAAGCCGTTGAAATCTGACTGGACACCAAAACTTTCAACCGAGACAACGGCTTCCAAATCAGTAACACTTGGAAGCCAGTGCTAAAGAAAATAAAAAATGCACGGGAACGCACCCGATTGGCCGTAGCGGAGAACACTAATGCTTCCGACCAATCAGGGCACACTTGAGCCTTGGCGGAGAGTATAAATACCAGGCCTTTTTAATGCTCTGAACTTCACCCTGAAGACGATGGCAGAGTCAGACTTCGAAACGTCGGTGTACTGCAACCTGACCCGGTGGGAAACCCGAGAGAACTTCTTGAATACCATACGCCGGGAAAACCTGAGATCCTTCATGTGTAGTATTTGATTCCCAAGGGGATCGAGATGGTGCGGGGGCTAACGTACTGGCTTCCCACCCTGAGGGCGCGGGTTCAAATCCCGGCGGTGTTGAATATTTTTCAGAGGTATCTCGATCACTACTTGAGGTGCTTTGTGGAGGGCACTTTGAGTGAGTACGCCGTCCGTCGGATGGGACGTTAAACTGCGGACCCCTTGGCACCTTTCGTTAAGAGCAGGCTAATGCCGACGCCGGGTTTCTCTCCACCCTTCATCCTTTCCTGTCCATCCCCTATGGCGCAAATGACCTTAGCTGTCGGTCGCCTCCCCTAAAAACTACTACTACTTGATTCCCAATCTTTTGGCTATATGCAATGCTTTTTCTCTAATGATGATGCCATTCACAGGGATATTTGAAGATCTAGCGCTGAAAAACCACTCTTTCAGTTATGCTAATTTTTCATACTTTGAATCTTAATGTATTTTCTTATTTTGGGCACATTTTTGCACTGGTTTGAATGTTTCAGAATCAAACTGCGATTTTTACCATTGCATTCCGTGTAGAAGCTTCCAGTCTTCGATGTTTTACCAGATCAATGCAAATTCCAACATGAGAATCAATTTGATCCAAAATTTTTATTTTGCCCTCAGTTGAAAAATTTTTCTTGCCTTGTCTTTCCATTTTCAGGCAGGATAAAATTTACATTCCCAAGTAATTGAGGAAAACTTAACTGATGAGAATCTGAGCTACCTCACCATTTGACTGGTGCAAACAGTTGCTCAACTTCAAAATTGTTTGAGGAAAATATAATTATTTTTTTATTCAGTCTAGTTTGAAAGTGATAAAGCAAGAGTCAATACTTTTTATTATCAAGGAGCCCATCATTGTTGTATCGAAGCAGTGCAAATTATCTCAGTTGTCAGTCACCAGTTCTTGTGTTTTTCACTCACCATTATGTTTGGGTCAAAGTCATTTTCATTCCTGGTATAAAATAATGAGTCATTTAAGAATGGCATTTTATTAAGGCATGTTATGGTAGTTTTTCTCTAAATAACAGTGAAAATGCAAATAAGGATGTTTATAAGTTGTAGGATATTTTGATTAACACTGAATATTTATTTCAACTTGATGCTCCAATCTACTTCTAATTTATGTGCTGAAAACAACTCTATCTTACTTCTTTCAAAGGGAGAGAACTTGAATCTAGCCAGTGATGAGTCTGACGTCAATGTGACGATTGGGCAGAAACCATGTAACGTTACATCATTAGCAATGACTCAGCTAGTCTGCACACCACCAGATTCACAGCCAGCTGGGACAGATGAAAATGGTGGCATAACTGACTCAAACCTTCCCTTGGTGGTTGTCCGAGTTGGGAGGAGTTTAAGATTTCCAATTGGTTACTTGAGATATGAAGTTATGAAGCCATATGCTTTTCCACCTGAAGCAATTGCTGGCATTGCAGCTGGAACCTTTCTTCTGGTTTTTCTCTTTGTGATTGTACTAATAGTTTACCGTCGAAAATCAACACAGGCCGAACGGGAATACAAGAGGATCCAAATTCAAATGGACACATTAGAAAGCAATGTGCGATCTGAATGTAAACAAGGTGAGCTTCTATATTTCCCCATGATGTTTGCTAAAACATTGTTGAATCTGTACATAGTGCCTATGTAAAGAATGACGAGTTTGGGTTAGTTAGGTATTTTAGTGTATGTTAAAAAATTAAAAACTTTTTTCAGGGAAAGGTTCAATGACATTCTTTTCTTAGTAGCCAATCCCCTCGCCTTCGAGAATAATTGATCAAATCCTCAAAATCCAAACTTCGTCCCTAGTTTTGGCAAACGAAATGAATTTCATTTGGGTATGAAAAAGGATCGATTAAATAAGAATTTGAGGAGTTCAAATGGCTAAAATGAAAAAAAAAGTTCGAAAGGAAGTTTCTTTACTAGACAATGGGAATGAATAAAAAATAACTTTTTTTATTAAAAAAATAAAAGATATTTTCTCATCTTGGGCGTAGAGGGAAAAAAATTATTTCAAAAGATACCTTTCCAATATTATTCCATAAATGCTTTGTAATACTAAAAGTAAATGTATATGATTATGGTATCATGACTGAATGTAAAAATATTTTTGTCTCATATTTTTATCTTTCAGGGTTGCACTCTGAAATGCAATAAAAGAAAATCTGCAAATTCAGGTTTTCATGGAGTCCATTAAGTAGTATTCTAAACCGATGAAATTAACCACCATGGTCTGAAATACTACCTTGATCAAAAAGTTCCCGGAATAACCACCGTGTGGCGCTCCCATCGTTCCGATTTGAGTTCTGTTTTTTTTTGTTAAATTGGTACATCTGTTGTTGATATTCCCTTTAAATCTTAGTGTCATAACTTGACATTTGCAAAAGTTACGTAGCCAAGAGTACATCTATCTCTGTGTGTGTTGGCGATTTTTTACAATTTCAGAAATGGATTTAAATTTGCAACAACAAACTTGTATTACATTTTGCGTAAAAAACGGATTTAGTGGCGCACGGACGTTGGAAATGTTGGAAAAGTGTTTCGGCAACGATTCTCTAAAAAAAACCGTCGTTTACCAGTGGCACGAGCGGTTCAGAAGTGGTCGTGAGTCAATCGAAGATGATGAACGCAGTGGCAGACCATCGACATCGAAAGTCGGTGAAAAAATTGATAAAGTAAAAGAAATGTTGGTCAATAACCGCATCAGAGAAATAGCGGAGGACTTGAACATTGCCTATGGATCCGCCCAAGACATTGTGGTTAATGATTTGGGTTTCCGTCGTGTAGCAGCAAAGTTGGTGCCAAAAGACCTCAATTTCATGCAAAAAAGAGACCGTGTTGACGTCGCAAAAGACATGATTTGCGAGGCTGAATCCGATCCCACATTCATCAAAAGGATCATTACTGGAGACGAGACGTGGGTTTATGAGTACGACACGCAATCCAGACATCAGGCAAGTGAATGGCGTTCACCAAATGAGCCGAGACCAAAAAAACCACGTCGTTTTCAGTCAAAAAAGAAGGCAATGCTGACGGTTTTCATGGATTACAACGGTGTAGTGCATCATGAATTTTTGCCAGAAGGCCAGACAGTAAACAAAGAGTATTATTTGGGCGTTATGAGACGTTTGCGCGAAGCAATTCGCCGAAAGAGACCAGAAATGTGGGCAGAAAACTCGTGGATTTTGCACCATGATAACGCACCGTCGCACAGTGCTATCATTATTCGTAATTTTTTGACGAAAAATGCAACAAATACCATCCAACAGCCACCGAATTCACCTGATTTGGCTCCCTGTGACTTCTTTCTGTTCAATCGAGTTAAAAAACCATTACGGGGAACGCGTTTTAGCAGCCGAGAGGAAGTAATGGAAAAATCGCAGGAAGCACTGATGGACATACCGAAAACCGAATATAAAAAATGTTTCGAGGATTGGATCAAGCGCTGGCATAAGTGTGTTGCAGTCGATGGGGATTACTTTGAAGGGGACAATATAGATTTAGATGAATAAACTTGTATTTTTAATTTTCTGAATAAATTCCGGGAAATTTTTGATCAAGGTAGTATGCTTCAAATCGAAATATATAGACAATGATGCATGGCTCGTTCAATACGTTCCTAGGAAAAAATAGAAAAACAATTTCTTTTGGGTAATTTTTTTATTATTTTTCAACATAATTTCTTATTAGCTTGATATGCTTTTCCCAGCATTTCTCTAACCTATTAAAGCTGTCCAAAAAGTAAGATTGTAGAAGGTCTTCAAAAGGCATCTGTATTGGCAATAACCTCCTCATTCAATATGAATAGTTTTCCATCGAACCTTTTTTTTTTTTTTCAAGTTTGGAAATAAAAAAGTTTCACTGGGGCAAATCTGGTGAATGTGGTGGATATTGTCCTAATTCGAACTCTAATTTCATAATTTTCACCATTGAAACTGTACAGATGTGCATTGAAACCCATGCATTTTCTTGATTGAAGAGGATTTTTTTCTCCGTCTAATGAGGGAATTTTTTTCTTGATTTCTTTGCTGAACTGGCACAATAACGACACAGACTTTCAATTTATCATTTGTCCTTTTTGCAAGTAATTGATGTAGGTGATTTTGGGTACATACATCTCGTCATAACATGGCCATTACCGGCTGATTTCACCATTCCTGACATCTTCAGAGCCTATAGAAACCCAGTGTTTTGACTGTTCCTTTGTATCTGGAACATGGTACTTTATCCATGTTTCATCCAAAGTTATGTATCAGCATGGAAACTCATCAGGATTACAATGGCAAAGCACCAAACCAGTCTCTGAACCAACCACAAAATTGTGTTTATTCTCCACTGAGAGCAAATGTTGCACCCATCTTGTAGGGTTTTTTTTAATAAACAATTTTTTGGGCATTATTAAATGCGCTGTACCTTGTCACATGCCTGTGGCTTCAACTAGTTTCCGAACCCTGTGAACGGATTTTGTCAATCATATCAAAGGAAGTTACTTCCACTGGACATCCTGAACAGTGTTCATCATTTGTGGATGTACAGCCATGTTTAAATTCATTTACCCAGTTTTAAACAGTCATAAACACTGAAGCAGATATGCCATGGACTCTAACCAACTTGGCTTTGATCTCTTTTGATATTAAGCCTTTTAAATATAATTATATAATCAAGACATGAAACTCATTTGAATTCCATTTTTCTAAATAAACAAAAGTGTATTGTTTCAATCGACTATGGAAATGAAACCGTAAGATGGATAGAACTGAAACTTCAACAGCTGTCTAGTGAAAGATGAGGCTAACTACAGGCAAACCTCTTCCAATATTATAAGTGCCATCTCTAGGATTTTCCAAGGTAATATTGAAAGACCCACATTATATGTTGTAACATGACCTTCCTGTGCAGGTCACCAGCTTAGGCAGTACAGGTTATGGCAGGCAGATGGAACAAAAACCAAACACACAAAAATCTAACCATTTGTAGGCATTCTCTATTATTTTTAATGCAAGACTGTTCTTTCTTGTGTCAACTAACATTTGCAGAAACTTTCTAGGGAAATTTTGGGATTGATTGTAATATGATGGATGGGCTTGTGCTTAAATATCATTATTTTCCATTATATTTAATAAGGAAAGTAATGTGAGAATTGTGTGAAAGTAATAATGTACGGTTTTAGGGACTTTGATGTTTTAATAGCAGAATATTTTATTATTGAGATAGATTTTTTTGGGCTACTGGGTGAATGAATGCTGGTTGTGTTCTCATCCAACCCTTGGCACTCGTGGTTACTTGGAATTATTTTTGAACGGGTGTTTCAGTACAAAGAGAATGCCAAATACATAGTTCATGGCTGTTTTTGATGAATTTCCATTGTAAAAAATTGTTTTAAACCAAGCCACTATTTTGACTGATATATAATTTAGGATAAATACATCTCAAGGTTGCAATGATTACCAATTGCATGGTTGCCATTACCATTAGAATATCAGTTTAGGTGCATTTTATGCATGAAGCCTTAGCTTAAATTCAGTTACTAGAAATGAGTCTGAATCAAAGAACATTTATGCATCTTTAAGAAATTGTCTGGCTCATCTAATTTAAAATTAATCTGAAGTTAGAATCATTTTTTACTCCTATTTATGTGAATAAAAAAATCTTGTCCAATTTTATGTTGGGAGGGAAAAGATCTGTTTTATAAGTGGTCTTTGAAGAGGTGATTGGCAGGAGTTAAGACTTTCTCCAATTTTTTTCAGCATTCACTCGGATGTGCACATGGGATCCTCATCGCTATGGTGGTGCCTACTTGCGTGGTATTACCATGTATTCTAATTTCCTGTTTTTGTTTACATGTGCTCACATTTCATATGCTTCACCTAACAAATGTGATTTTTTACAGTGTGGGCAGCATGAATACTAATGGAAATGTATCTTCTGTTTTAGGTTGGATAAATATTTATGCATGATCCCCAAATCTTAACTGAAAAGTATTCCCAGTATAATACGTATATGCATTGGATATTATTTTGTTGGAATAAGGTTCTATTGTGATAACAATAGCTGGAGTTGTGCATCATTACTTGTAAAATATCCCTTTTTTCACTAGTGAAATAAATAATCTAGATGTGGGCACAATTTTCTTTGGTAGGCTAATATTTTGAGAATTTAGGTTCTCATTGTGAAGTGAGCATCTATAATTTTATTTTTTAAGCAAGAAACTGAGTTATATGCCTTGCTGTACTATTAGTGGATATTACTGGCCCTCTTGGGATTGCATAATCAGGGTGGCAAACATAATAGCTGAATTAGAGTGGGTGTCCCAGAAAACTATATACCAGGCTAACATTTTAGTTGCTACTATCCATCCTCATATTGTATGTAGATGTCTTTGTGCACTTGTCTTGCTTTAGAAAAATCCTTACTCGCTCTGACTCTGATCATTGTCTTCTAACTGCTGAAATAATATTGAAATCCTTCAGAATATAGGCATATGTATTCTTCAAATTGTGATGTGGATGTCTTTTTTGTGTCTTTAATGTTCAAAGTCTTGTTAGAATGGTGATAGGATGATTTTTTTCTTCTATTGCAGTTAGCATCTATAATTCCATGGCTGAATTAGTCTCTGTGGCTCAAGTATCTTTATCTATCTAAATTTTAATGGAACTCATTTATTCAATTAACTAAGTTATTTGAAAACAACATCATTTCAGCTGACTTATGAGTTTCTGATTAATTTTATCTCTGAAAGCCCCATCCCTCTGTTGATAGTTATATGCTGTAGTTGTCCCCACCTTTTTACCATCTTTATAGTTTTAAGATGGCCTTATCTGAGATGGGGTTGAAACCTTTTTACATGTGGAAATACATTATTTTGATATAAAGAAACATGCTTTCTTTGATTTTAACAAATTCTCATTTTATGGTGACCTTTAGTGATCCTCCAGCTTGAAATCATAGCTCTGCCAGTTGTCCAACATGGATGACCTCAAAGTTTTTGCACAATGTAATAAGCACTCAGCCTGGCATTAGTTATCAGAAAAGTTCTCAGTCTTATTTCCTATTGTAAACAGTAATAGAAAGCTTGATATGCAATAATCTCCCTTACTTGGATTTGAAGAGGTGATCATTATATCATTTAGATGTTCTAAGGATTGTCTTACAAATGAATAGATGGTATATGCCAAAAACCATGAATTTATCGATAATGTGTTGGCATGAAAGACTCATTAAAGACTTATTGGAATGAATAACTGAGTTTGTTGATAAGCCATTTGAGAGGTACTTTCTGAATCCGAGAATTTTTTTCAATGCTAACATTCTGTGGGCATTTGTGGGAGGTCAGGTGCTCAATATTTTAGGATAGCCTGATTGAAAAGTAGGTGTCTAATTGCCTTTTTTTGCAAGTCTATTTGCACTATGAATGTTAAATACTCTCTGGAATGGAAGAAAATATTCTTCTTAGCTGCTTATTTCTTCTCCAAGGTCACAACTGCAGTACATGTTTTAGCTGGCTTTTTGTTTTCATATAAAAATTATACTTAATGAGGACTTAATTAAAAATGCAGAGGCCTGAATAAGATGAATTCTGTTGTGCTTTCACAAATTCAGGTGTTCATTAGAATAGAACATGAGATTTACATATGATGGTTCGATAGGAATTACATAATGAGGTTTATGGCTAATAAATATCCTTATGTTTTGCTTGTATACCTGTGTTTTAGCATATTTTTGAGATTTCATGTGCCACTTTTTTGTAATTTGATACTAATGGCTCTAGACTGCAATGGGTTGAATGTCAGTGATTGAGGTAGATACTATTGTTGACTTGTTGAATCAGTACATGATAAAATTTTCCATTATGTAGGAAAATTAGTTTTTATCATCAAGAAAAAAATTAATAGAACGGTTGTCACTTTCTTTTCCTTGCTGACTTCCCATCTATGATTATGTACTGCTTCTTTTTCAAAATAAATTAACATTTCTGTGCCCTGAAATGGTTTTACTGAATTTTCCATCTTTGAGTGTTTCAGAGGCACATTTGACGGGCTCTTTTTTTGAATTAATGATGTATGCATCTTTAAATAATCTTTGGAACTACTGTCTCCATCCACAACAGCTTTTGCCGAACTTCAGACTGACATGACAGATTTGACGGCTGATCTTGAGTCCTCTGGTATTCCAACCTTGGACCATAAAAACTACATAATGAAGGTTTTCTTCCCTGGCGTCAGTGATCATCCCATTTTGAAAGAGGTAAATATTACTCTATGAGAAGAAGTTGTAAAGCATGTCACAGGTAAAGCCAAGTATGCATTTAAGTTGATCTTGACTGAAAAATCTTTAATGAGATCCAGTAACTTGGGAGATGATAATGATGATGATAATAATAATAATAATATAATAATATAATAATATAATAATATAATAATATAATAATATAATAATATAATAATATAATAATATAATAATATAATAATATAATAATATAATAATATAATAATATAATAATATAATAATATAATAATATAATAATATAATAATATAATAATATAATAATATAATAATATAATAATATAATAATATAATAATATAATAATATAATAATATAATAATATAATAATATAATAATATAATAATATAATAATATAATAATATAATAATATAATAATATAATAATATAATAATATAATAATATAATAATATAATAATATAATAATATAATAATATAATAATATAATAATATAATAATATAATAATATAATAATATAATAATATAATAATATAATAATATAATAATATAATAATATAATAATATAATAATATAATAATATAATAATATAATAATATAATAATATAATAATATAATAATATAATAATATAATAATATAATAATATAATAATATAATAATATAATAATATAATAATATAATAATATAATAATATAATAATATAATAATATAATAATATAATAATATAATAATATAATAATATAATAATATAATAATATAATAATATAATAATATAATAATATAATAATATAATAATATAATAATATAATAATATAATAATATAATAATATAATAATATAATAATATAATAATATAATAATATAATAATATAATAATATAATAATATAATAATATAATAATATAATAATATAATAATATAATAATATAATAATATAATAATATAATAATATAATAATATAATAATATAATAATATAATAATATAATAATATAATAATATAATAATATAATAATATAATAATATAATAATATAATAATATAATAATATAATAATATAATAATATAATAATATAATAATATAATAATATAATAATATAATAATATAATAATATAATAATATAATAATATAATAATATAATAATATAATAATATAATAATATAATAATATAATAATATAATAATATAATAATATAATAATATAATCATATAATCATATAATCATATAATCATATAATCATATAATCATATAATCATATAATCATATAATCATATAATCATATAATCATATAATCATATAATAATATAATAATATTATAATATTATAATATAATAATATTATAATATAATCATATAATCATATAATCATATAATCATATAATCATATAATCATATAATCATATAATCATATAATCATATAATCATATAATCATATAATCATATAATAATATAATAATATAATAATATAATAATATAATAATATAATAATATAATAATATAATAATATAATAATATAATAATATAATAATATAATAATATAATAATATAATAATATAATAATATAATAATATAATAATATAATAATATAATAATATAATAATATAATAATATAATAATATTATAATATTATAATAATAATACATTTTATTTGTCCAGAGACCAAGTAGCTACAAATGTTACACTTGATGTAAGACTCGTCAGGGGAAAGTGACAAAAAAAGTGTCATTTGTGGATACTAGACATATCAGGCATTATCAAGAAATTTAGCAATTGAATAAAACATTTTCAATTTCAAGAACCTAAGTAGATTAACTTTAAATGCAGCCACATTTTTATGGGCCTTAATCTCAGCTGGGAGTTTATTATAAAATTGAAGGCCTATAAAATTAGGGCCAGCACCTGCATTTTTCGTACGCACATAAAAAAACGTGCAGCTGCTCATTCTGCCTTGTAGAATATTTGCGGATATCACAATTTTTCACATACTCAGATAGATTTCTTTTTGTATGTACTACTACATGAAAATATAAATGCATGGCACTGACAATACATCCAATTTTTTAAACAGGGGACGGCAAGGGGCATTGTGTTTAGCAAAACTCATTAGCCGAATGGCTCTTTTTTGAACCCTGAAAATAGCCAAGGCCTTAGATGATGAACCCCAGTAGAGGATACTATAGGCTATGTGAGAATAAAGTTCACCATAGTATAGTGCACAGAGAACAGCCACTGAAACTGTGGATCTAATGGACCTTATTAAAAAGCAGGCCGAGCTTCACTTACTGGTTAAAGTACTTATGTGTTCATCCCAAGAAATTTGAGAATTGATGTGGAAACCCAAAAATTTGGTAATTTGTACCTGTGAGATCACCTTCCCATCAACTTCAATAGAAAGTACTTTGCTTGCTTTATTTTTATTTGCAAAATATATTAGGTGAGACTTCTCTACATTCAAATCTAGGAAATCATTACGACACCAAGAGAGTAAGGTGTGGCTAACCTGTTTACACTTTACTATCAATTCATCAAAAGTAGGCGATACAAGAATAATGTTGGTGTCATCAGCATATAACAAGGGGGTAGCACCGTTTATATGTTGAAAACTATCAACAAGGTCATTTATATAAGAAATAAACAAGACAGGCCCAAGAACAGAGCCTTGAGGAACACCTCGATTAAGGACCTTACTTGGGGAAACAAAAGATGTGCCATTTTTAGAAACGACCACGTTGTATTCTATTAAATAGGTAGGATTTAATCCAAGCATAAGGTATGCCACGAATACCCATCCTTTGGAGTTTCTTGAGAAGTAATTGGTGGTCAACACAATCAAAAGCTTTTGAGAAATCAAAAAAACATTGCAGCGACTTCCATTTTTTTATCTAGAGCGTTTAAAGTCTGGGTTATTAACTGATAGTTGGCAGAAGAAGTAGATTTATGCTCCCTAAAACCATGCTGAGATGGTGAAAGGAGATTGGAAACCTCTAGGTAAGATATTAACCTAATATAGAATGCCTTCTCAAATATTTTGCTGAATTGGTTCAGCAGAGAAATTGGACGGCAAGAGTTAATGTCATGTCTATCGCCCTTGTTTTTATAAAGTGGAATGACTTTTAACACCTTCAGAGGAGGTGGAAACACTCCTAGTCGGAAAGATTCATTCAAGAGAAAATGAAGAGGCTGCATGATGAAGTCAATAGATTGCTTAATAATGTAACTGGGAATTCCGTCAAAACCGGAGCTTCGTTTTGTGCCCAGATTCTTCACTATATTTTTTAGTTCAGATTTTGTGAGGGGATAGAGAAATAGGGACTTTGAGTGGGTAGCAGCAATGGCTTCTAAATTAGGAGAGTTGCTCTGCTTAGCAATAGAAGGTTGAAAGGGATCAGCAAAGTTACAGGCAAGTTTGGAAAAGTCTGATATAATAACTCCTGATGAATCCTTAATCTGGATTTGAGACTGCTTCCTGGGTTTGTTTCTGGAGGTATTAATAATTTTCCAGATTTCTCTAGATTTGTTATCAGAGTTAATGATCCTATGGTCATTATAACAACGTTTAGCTGACTGTAGCATTTGACGGTAATGCTTTTTCCTTTTTGCATATTCAGTCTTAAGTTCGCAATTAGTTTCACTAGAAATGGCCAGCTGTTTAAGATGTTGAGCCATGAAACGTATTTCATTACTTATCCCAGGTTTACACTTAGGAGACTTGGTTATTTTCTTGTACTGAACAGGAAATGACACGTTAAAGTAGTGCAGAAATTTAGCATAAAAATTATGAAAGCTTTCATCAAAAGAGGCATTGTTATACAAATTGTGCCACTCCTCAAGCCACAAGAGATTCAAAAAATGATGAATTTTAGAGCTATTGAAAGATCGAGTCGGACAAACCTCCAAAGAAATGTTAGCATTCATTAGAAAAGTAGCAACGATGGGGTAATGGTCAGAAAGATGTGAGGGGATTGTCCTAGTAGTTACTTCATTACCATCAAAATTAGAAATGAAAACATCAAGTGAGGTAGAAGAATGTGTAGTTATGCGAGTGGGTTCCTTATTATGTACACGCAAGTTATAAGATTGAAGAATGTTCAAGAATTCAGTTTTTTCAGTTGTGTTAGCCAACATGTCAATGTTAAGATCACCAGTAATAGTTATCATACCATTGGGATTCCTAGCAATAATAACTTCTAAAAGACTGACTAATTTATCTAAAAACAAAGGGAAGTTTCCCATGGGTGACCTGTATAAAGAACAAAGGGTCACAGAAAATCTGTTATCACAGAAGTGGACAATAGTCACACTGGATTCGAACACCTGTTCAACATTGAGACAATTATATGGAAAGGTTACACGGCTAAAGGTTAAGTTCACAGAAACAAGAATTAGGACTCCACCATTTTTGAGTGTGGAGCGACAGAAAGCATCGGCCACAACATAGCCAGATAACTGGAAAGAAGCAAGTTCATTGGCCGTGAACCAATGCTCATTAATGCAAATTACATCAGGCTGGTGATGAGAGATAAGCACTTCCAAGTCAAGTTGTTTGTTCCGCAGACACTGAATGTTAACATGAAGGACATACAAACTTCATGCTAACTCACTTGTAATTTTGGGCAAAGTTTGGGAAAAAAGTGTCCCCAATAAACATATTTAGGCCAGAAACCAGGCGTGAGTAGTTCAGCACCCAGATCATCCCTTACGGTAATGCGAAACGAGGCATACTCCCCTCGTGTAACCACAAGTTGTTCAATATCGGGAGTAACATTTGCGGAATCGAGCAATTCGTCTTTAATATACTGAAGTACACTTTCCTTCGTGGTATTTTTGGGAAGGTTCCAGATATGCACATGAGAGAGTTTGGGAATGCCCTTAAGCGAGGACTCCTTGATAGATGTGCCCATGCTCGGGGCTGGGCGACGTTTGCGTTTAGCTTTGACGATAGAGAAAGCGTCGTTGCTAGCTGAAGCTGGATTCACATTATCACTATCACCACACAATTCATCATGTAAATGATTCGCACTTTGACTGGAAGCATCGGTGCTAAAGGTCACATTATCATTATTACCACACAATTCATCACGTAAATGATTCGCACTTTGACTGGAAGGATCGGTGGTTAAGGTTTTTGAAGCCTCAACGGAGGAATCAACTGACAATTCAAGAGGTTGTCGTTCACTTTTTCTACTTACTTGTCGAGTCACGGGTCGTTCGTAGGAAGTTACTACAGGTAGTGGTGTTTTAGACGACGGAAATGCCGATTTAGAGGCATCCGAGAATGAGACATTTTTACGTTGCTTCAGAATGGTGGGCTCATGAGAAGATATGAGGATGGGATGAGATGGGATGAATGGCCCTAAAATTCCCATTTGCCCATTCAATAGGTGCATGGGAATCTTGAAGAGCTCAACTGGTTTTGCTCATTCATAGAGAGCAATGACAAAGAAGATAAATATTCCTCATTTTATGGCCTTGGCTCTCTCATAACTTTGATAGCCCCCTGTTCCTCTAATTGCTCATTATACTTGTTTCCAAAAATAATGGAATTAAAGTAGCACTTATGCCCATTAATGCCATGGCTTATTTTTGCCAACAAGGAGATAGTCTAATTGTAGTGAAGGAACTGAATGAAATTTTGCGCTCTGAATCTAGATTCCTCAATAGAAAATTGTATTTTTACTTTTGGATCTATTCATACAGTTTTGCGGTGAAAGAAATAGCTTAAAATTTGAGGCATAATAGCTGTAATTGGCTTATAAATTAAGTCTACGACTGCCCATGGCAATGTGAAAATCATTTTATCCTGCATTCATTTGGTAGTAAACTTTTAGAAACACATTAATGAAATATTCTTTGTGGCTGCAAAAGCCTAACTTGATGTGAAGTGAAACATAATAATGGGCACTTTACAGAAAATGATTAGATAATGATAAGGAAATTAGGGTGGTCATGTCATGAAATATAACATCTGTCTTTATTCATGTTTCAGCCTTGAATTTTAACATATTTGCTTATAATATTGTTCTTAAATGCTTTTCAGGGAAGAATCAGTGGACCAAGGACTAACTATGATGCTGCTATGCTCCAGTTTGAGCAACTTATTAATAACAAATACTTCATTCTTACATTCATTGAAACATTAGAGGCTCAGAGAACTTTTAATATTCGTGACAAGTAAGGCTTTGGCAATAAATATATTTAATGTCATTTCTTAAATTTGATTTTGTTTTTGCTATAAATATTTCAAGCACCAGAGTAATTTTTATCCCTTTTTTTAAAATCCAGGGTGAATGTGGCTTCACTATTGATGGTGGTGTTGATGGGCAAGATGGAATATGCCACTGATATTTTGAGAAGTCTTCTTTTGCGGCTGATTGATAAATCTGTGGGGACAAAATATCCACAGCTGATGCTGCGTCGCACAGAATCTGTTGTAGAGAAAATGTTGACCAACTGGATGGCACTATGCATGTACAATTACTTAAAAGAATATGCTGGATCTTCCTTATTCTTACTTTTTAAAGCCATAAAACATCAAATAGAGAAGGGGCCAGTGGATGCCATTACACATGATGCACGATACTCTCTGTCAGAGGAACGCCTTCTGCGAGAGCAAATTGAGCATGGGATGGTGGTAAATATATATTCATTGAAAGTTAGATTTTAGTGTAATTAATCATGCTAAATATTATTTAACTCTTGGTACTTCATTTTGCCTAACTGTGTGTTTACATTCTTCCATTTGCTCCTCTCATCAATCTTCAAAATCATCTCATCCGTGATACATGGTTTCCTAGTCCTTTTAGCATTAACGGTTCCAATAGTGTCTTTTGCGGCTTTCAATAACCCTTTCTTGACACATTCCCATTTTTCTTTGATAGTACTCAGCTCTTTACCTTCCTCCATGATTATCTCTACGGTCTGTTAGTAGTCCTTCCTTGTCAATCCTTTTAATGCTTCTACATTTCATTTTCTAACCTGCCCCTTCCTTATCTATATTATAACAAATAAAGCAAAAGAAGCATGGTGGATGATGCAGTGCGAGGATATGGAAAGTTTGCAGAGAAAGCGTGAAATTGGTCCACTCTACAGCAAGGTTAAATCACCATTGGGAAGTAAGAAGGGAAGATCTATGCTAACAGTTAGAAATAAGGCGGGTAAGATAATAGTTGACACGGGAAAGATCCAAGAAAGATGGAAGGAATATGTAGAAGAACTGTGTAGTAAAGAACTTAGATGAACAATGTTAGACATAGAAGTGGAACATGACATTGAGGAAGATAGCTTAGGTCCAGGCATACTTGACGATGAGATAGAAAGATCATTAAGGGAGATGAAACCAAATAAGGCTGTGGGGGTGGATAACATTCCTGTGGAGCTGCTAAAAGCTTTAGGAAAATTTGGGAGGAAGAGGCTATATGGGCTGATTCGTAGTGTCTATGAGGAAGGCATCTGGCTGGAAGGTTTTGTGAGATCAGTGTTAGTGCCTGTTCCGAAAAAGGTAAAGGCTACGTCATGTGAGGACTGCAGGACAATAAGTTTGATATCTCACGCAGCTAAAGTTGTTCTCAGGATCATCAACTAAAGGATAGAGCTTAGGGAAAGTGATTACTTAGGTGATGATTACTTTGGGTTTAGGAAGGGGAGAGGCACGATTGATGCCATCACAGTAATGAGATCACTAATCGAGAGGAATATAGAATACAATCGGGACGTATTTGCCTGCTTGGTAGATTTCGAAAAAGCGTTCCATAAAGTAAATTGGGAAACACAAATGGGTGTATTGCAGAAAATAGGAATAGATTGGAGGGAAAGGAGGCTAATCCGCAACCTGTACATGTCTCATACTGCTCAGGTGTGGGTGGGGAACGGGGAGTCCGGATGGGCAGTGTTAGGAAGAGGTGTAAGGCATGGTCGCCCATTATCACCGTTGCTGTTCAACCTGTATGCAGAGGAAATGATTAAAGAGGCATGGGAAGAACTGGAGGTAGGAATGAAAGTGGGTGGGGAATTTGTAAAATCAGTTAGGCTTGCTGATGACCAAGCTTTAGTTTGTCAGTCAGCCAAGGGGTTGCAAGCATTGCTGGGTGCATTGGAAATTCAGCGCGACAGGTATGGGATGAAAATCAATATTAATAAAACAAAGGTTATGCGATTTTCTAGAAAGAAAAAGGCTAAGCTAAACATTAAAATAGGAGGGCAAAAACTAGGGCAGGTAGAACAGTTTACGTCTCTCGGTAGTGCTTTGGACCAACATGGTCAAAGTAGTTGGGACCTAAGAAGAAAAATTGCGCTTGGCAAAGAGGCTTTCACGAGAAGGGAGTTGATGACGGGGACGTTGAGTAAGGATGTTAAGAAAAGACTGGTAAGAACTTTGATATGGAGCGTAGCTATGTACGGCACGGAAACTTGGTCATTGAAGCAGGAGGATAGACGTAGACTGGAGGCTTTTGAAATATGGGTGTAGATAAGAATGGAAACGGTGAAATGGACAGAAAAGAAAACAAATGAGGAAGTACTTGGTATGGTGGGCGAAGAGAGGGATTTGTTGGGAGAAATCCTATGGAGGCAGGAAAAGTAGATGAAGGGGGTATTGACCCACATTGGAATGTTGAAGACTGTAATTGAGGGGAGAATGTTAGGCAAACGAGGAAAGAGAAGGAACAGGATAGGGATGTTGACGGGATGAAGGGAGGAAGGAAGTATTCAGAGATGAAGATGCACCTGATGTAGACTAGGTTGCTGGATTGTCTTTTCTTAGGAGTCACAAAATATTTATTTTGAAGTTGTGGCCATCCAAAAACCTATCTTAGCCGGTAGATTACCTTATAATTATATAAATGTATATGTGTGTGTGTGTGTGTATATATATATATATATGTATATATATATATATATATGTATATATGTATGTATATGTATGTATATATATATATATATATATATATATATATATATATATATATATATATATATATATATATATAAATATATATGTATATATGTATATATATTCTTGGGCAAGTCTCTGAGCACCTGCAGCTCCACCCAAGCTATGTGATTTTTCGGGTACCAGATCTTCTTGGGAAACCAAAACCGGCACAGGGAAAGGAACGGGCCCCCCTACCCTGATGTGTGAATTTCACGTGCTGTAGGGCTTAGTACTGGCTGAAGTCTACCATCACCTACTGAGCCAACCTTCGGGTTGATTACTGTGTTTATGGTTTATGTATATATATATATATATATATATATAATTATATATATATATATAGTATGTATATATATATATATATATATATATATATATATATATATATATATATATATATATATATATATATATATATATATATAGATTTTGTCTCCTTCTAAGTAATCCCCATTACGTATTATACCCTTGTGCCAACGATTTTTTTAATCCTCAAAGCACTTCAAAAAATCATTTTTTGTGATTTTGTTCAGTTCCTCCTTTGATGCAGTCTTTATCTCATTAATCATGGTAAAGCGTCATCCTATCATGGGCCTCTTCAGTTTTGGGAGAGGGAAAAATTCACAGGGGGCCAGATCTGTGGAATGCGGTGGCTGCAGCATCATTGGTGTGTTTTTTTTGGCCAAAAATCGCACACAAGTAAAGATGTGTGAGCAGGGGCATTGTCATGGTGCAAAAGCCAATTTTTTTTTCCCACAAATCCGGGCATTTGTGGTGGATTGCTTCATGCAAATTGCACATAACTTGCAGATGGTATTCCTTGTTTAATGTTCTACCCTGTGGCAAGAACTCATGATGCACCACACCCCTGCAAACAAAGAAAACTGTGGGCAAAACTTTCACATTCAAACGAACTTGGCGAGTTTTTTTCGGTCTTGGCTCGTGCTTCAGCTTCCATTGGGATGATTGAGCTTTAGTTTCCATGTCATAACCATAAACCCAATGTTCGTCTCCAGTTATGACCCTTTGGAGCAAATTTGGGTCATCGCGGACAGAGTCCAACACCTCATTAGCAAACGTTTTCATAGCGTTGCTGTTTTTGGTCTGGTTGTAAAGCTCATTGCCTTTATTCATCCTTTTCAAATATTACCTGAAACGCAAGTGAAGGAATAGAACTTTTTAACTACATTCCAATTCATAAGAAACTTCTGCATGACGCCCTCAGGTTCTAAAATATCAGTTGATTTCAGACTTAACCATGTAGATTTGAAGCCTCTGTGCCTATTGTTCACAAGGATACGCATTATATAAAATGATAAAGAGATGAGATACATGAATCATGTAGATAGGGCCCCTGGGCCAATCATCATGCATAAAGTAAGAGGAGGTTAGTTTATTCATTATTGTAATCAATGTGATCACTCTAAGTAATTAGAGCCATTTCTGGCTACCTTCCAGAGATAATCTGTGCCTGGCATCAAAATGTGATGTGGAAATATACATATCAATTGACCTGTTATATGGGCAAGAGGTTACAGAGTTTATTTTTCATCTAATGTGTGTATATTTCTGTGTTACAGACCCTCCATGTTCTACAAGATGACTTGGACGAGAAAATACAATGCAAAGTTCTTGACTGTGACACTATTTGTCAAGTAAAGTCAAAAATACTTGATGCCCTATATAAAAATACTCCTTTTTCTTTGAGGCCATCAATTTATGAGTTGGATCTTGGTATGTATTGGATTGCCTTTGTATGCAAGGCATATTGTGTTTGTTAACTTTCATACTTATGAATTTTATTACTGTTTGAAATATATTCTGAATTGCCATTAAACCACTGTAACGAGTGGCACTTTACCCAAGAATTAGCAGATTCCTTGGCTTTCAATAACAACTGTCCTGCATATGCTACTTATAGTATATTTTACATTCTACTAATCAATGCATGTTCTCATTGACATATATTTTGTTCAATTTATTAGTGCACACAAATTACTGTTGGTTGTATAAGTTAAATTATTTTTTTATTAGTGCCCATTGCTATGTATATCCTTTGGCCTTATGAAATCTTCTACTACACTTTGGAATATGTATATTTCTTATAGTGAATTTTCACCAAACATGATTTATATTTAGATCATAAAGCATTTGGAATTCCATAGTTACAATTTCATTGAGTCATTTCAACATGTAATGATACAGTGTTTGTATCCCTTATATAAGCTCAGTACTATCTTGTTCAGACATTATCCCGATGAAAGACATTATGCTGTTTAAATCATCTAATTGTCTTTGAAATTGTTTGGAGAACATGAAATCCCTGATGTTTTTGTATTTTAACAGACAGGTAGGTCTTGTCTTTCATGGAAATGTACAACCTAATTGGTTAAATGGTTTAGCCTCTCAAAGAAGTTTAAAAAAAGTGCATTCAGTAATAAAAACCATAAACACAGTAATCAACCCAAAGATCGGTTTTGTTGGTGATGGTAAAGTTCACCCAGTACTAAGCCTGATGGCATGTGAAATTCAGATATCAGGGTAAGGGGGCCAGTGCCTTTCCCTGTGCGGGTTACGGTTTACCAGGAAGATCTGGTGCCTGAAAAATCACATAGCGTGGGTCGAGGCTGCAGGTTCCCCGAGAGGCTTGCCTGGGAATCGAACCCGGGCCCTCCAGTCTGTAGTCCTAAGAGATTTATAAAATCTTCAAAAACTTGAAATGAGAATAAGAAGAAAGATAGAAACTATTTGAAATTAGATAAAATACGATAACTTGGTAATCAAACTATGAAAGCAATAAAAGATCATTTATGCACTTTTTATAAGCCTAAATATGGGGATCTTCAATATTACACCCAAACAATAGAAATATACAAATGCCAAGAGATATCCAACATCCAATCAATGCAATGCATCTTTGATGCTGTTTTATCAATTTGGATGGCATGTTTATTTATATAAAGTATCAGTTTGATATAGTTTATAAATTATATAGGATATTTAGGATATTATGATATAATTTTGGTGTATAAAAAGACATTATCTGTAATATAAATAGCATCCATATTAAGTCATCCCGCAGTATGATCATAAAAGTCATAAATCAAACAACCCTGATGTTAACCACATTATGCAATTTGAAGTTGGATGTTGTTCTTGTATCAGTCCATTTGTTCTTGCATTATTCATTTCAAATGGTTCAGTGAAGTTGAAATGTGAACACAGTCTTACCAAAGAGGATAATAATTCACTCATCTTTTCAATTGGCTCATATTGGCTGTGACCCCAAGGTGTCAGTTGTTTATTAAATATTATTTTAGTTGAGATTCAAGAAAATGATATTACATAACATGTATTGTGACAGTTTTCTCAATATTTTTATATGCGAACCATTTAAACGATTTGAATCTTCAAACTTTTATCATTGAAAAAGGCCCCATTTTCCCAAGGTACACCCAATATTCAAAAATATCTTACTCAGTTGTGAAGGTTCTAAATATTTTGCATTTCAAATCAAAAAAGTATTGAAAATATATGAGCAATGAATGAATATTAAACAGTGATAATGCTTAGGACAACAAAAAGTGAGATCAATGAAAGAAACCATGAAAGACAAGGTCTACTTAAGCTTTTAATTTAAATTCAACCTACAGCCATAATTTCATGGTACATAACATGTTTTAATGAAAAAAGGTAATATTGATTGTATGATATTAATTTGAAATTGAATTAATTCCCTTTTTTGTACTCTCCTCAAACTCTTTTATCAGTCATTTTATAACTTTTTCTAGGTGTAAATCTTCAATATTGAGTCTTGATGAGAAGATATATTGTTTCCATGCTTAAACGTCTCTAGTTTTAGTAGATGAAATGTTTTTAAGTACAATGTATTTTTAAATTATTTTTTTGTTGTGGTAGGAATGACGTATGGAATAAATGGCAGATGTTTGAAAATGTTCTTCAGAAGTTAATTTGGGCTTTTTTCAGTCCTATTCTTGTATTGCTAAGCATTCTGTTGTTGTGTGACTTACCTCAATATATCATAGCCTAATAAAAAGTATGGTTCATACTGTTTTCCCAAAAAGTTGCCACAGTATCTTGAGTTTTTCATTGATTGAAATAAAGCGCTTTCAGAGAGGAGTCTGGTATGTCACTTCCTACGATATTTGTGTTTCAGAATGCAAAATGGACTAAGTTTATACATTAAAAGTTTCTTTAGAAATATTGTTAACACAAAGACATAAATTTTATGATTAAGTTATTTTTCTATTTGATCTTTTTAATATAAAAATGAAATTTCCTGGCTCAAAAGAGCAGAAAAAGCATTGCCATTGTTCTGGAATTATGTGTGTTTATAAGTAATTAGCTACTATAATAATGGCCTCTTCTTTTAATAAGGACTCAGTATTTGCAAAATATTAGCCAAATAAAGGCAAAAGATGATAACATGGGGGGTACTTCTAAAACATTTTATGTGGTTTTCCAGAAATTCAAGCTATCGTAAATAATTCTAAGCCAAGTTCTGAGTATGCACTCCAAGTGACCTGTGAAGGAGGAGACAGCACACCAAAATATGCTCTCAGTTTGACGAAAAAAGGTTTAATAAAAAGTGCGTATGATAATGTAATCATGATAACATCCATTCATTATATGAGTTATTGCACATTCAAAACTGTTTTTTAGTAATATTTATTTTTATGTTTTTGTGCAAAGTGATCCTTAGAAAGGGGTAGGTGATGAAAAGAGTCATAGAAAAGTTGAATAAATCATGAATTTCCTAAACAATTGGTTCCAATTAAAAAATGTACATAATTGATTAACATTGTTATAAGATGATTTAAGTATTTTTCAATGTGTGAGGCTCAATTTTAAGCCAGCTGATTAGGGTGAACTTTTCTTGATTATTTAATTTGGGGTTATTTCAATAAGTAATCAAGTTGTAACTGAATATTCTTTATTAAGCCAAATCCATTTCTCATCAGCTTATTTGATAATTTTTCATTTTGCACATTTGCATATATGTGTATGGGTAACGGGTATGGGTAATATTAGTGCACAGTTACACTGAATTAGGAGGTGACATCTCCTATTCATTATTCCCTCTTTGCATTTTTCTCTTTTTATTTCTTATTTTGGTATGTTACTTGTAAAATTACTGAATTAAATAATTTTGAGGATGAAGACATAAATTTAATGGCCGTGACATTTATTTGGTTCAAAGTTTGATAGCATTGTCTCATTTTTATAATTATTTTTTCAATGGTCCATCATGGCCGGCTCAATTATTTTCTTGTAATTGATGATTTGCGGACATAGCAAAGCTTAAGGTCGCAGTTCATTTTTATAGGTGATACAGATATGAGTACTTGGTATTTACCAAGCTAGTGTAAACATGTCCATTTGAAGGTTTCTGCGGTTTAGTTTAGATAAGTTGTGCATATTTCTTAGGTTTTCACTGTATTTGTTGGCTTGTATAGACAACAGTTTTGCCAGTATTTCAGCTGGTGTCTTCATTTCAAAGGTGGAATGCTGCAATTTATTTTATTTTGGCACAAGGTGTGGCAGTTAGCATCAGCACAATAAACGACTACATGATAAGGATAGCTGACAATGTGAAAAGGGCTGAAGATAAAATACTGCAAAGTGCATATGGAATGTACTTTTTGGCATGCCATTGCAGGAAGCCTCACATCAGTGAAACTGGCAGATCAATGTGTGTCTGAATGAAAGAGTACTTGAGAGATAGAGAAGAATAAACAGTTCAGCTCATCTGCCAGCTCCAAACGTGCAGGAAGTAAACCATGGCAAGGCATAAAATTTTAATAAATGAGATTAACTGTCAAAGAGAAGCAATGCAGACCGATATTGATGAAAGAGATCATTGAGAAAGTAAATATACAGTAAAACTTCAACCAAGAAGATGGATATCCACCAAAGTATGTGTGGAAAAGATTTCTCCTCCAACTTACCAATGAAAGCAATGTGAAGGTGACAAAAACTGCATCAGTCTACCTTTGAAATGAAGGCACCTGCTGGATTGCTGGCAAAATTGTTTTCTGTTTAAGCCAACAAATGCAATGAAAACTCAAGATCCATAGCAATGCAATGAAAACCCAAGATCCAGAAAAACTGCATCAGTCTACCTTTGAAATGAAGGCACCAGCTGGATTGCTGGCAAAATTGTTTTCTGTTTAAGCCAACAAATGCAATGAAAACTCAAGAGCCATACAGAGCTCTTAGTGTCATTCATCATCATTAAATGTTTTCAGCATGTTTAGACGTCTTTTTTTATTTGAATCTATCATTTATTTGAAAGTTGCTAACATGCAATTAAAAACACTTTACTTGTTTTAAATAATTTGTGGTGAATCTAAGTTGCTCAAAATATTACCTTTTACATTCATATAGCTCTGTGTGGTACTTGTCACCAATGTGTAGAAATGAAAGTGGTTTTGTTCAATGTGAAAACAAATATTTAAATCTCCTTTGCGATACTGGTGGTGGCACAAAACCTGCAAGTTGGTTATGCTACAGATAACCACAATTTTTTCCTTAGTTATTTGGTGTTGGATATTCAGGTTGATTTTTCATAGTTTAATATATTTTACATAATGCTCATTTTGTAGGCACATATAAGTTTTTAGACTGTTGTATTTTACCTTGTCCAAAGACAACATAAAGTGGGGTTATTAAACCTTTATACTAATATAAAATATAAGCCATTAGCAATTTTGATTATTTATATGAAGTCTAGTGTCATTTCCTATTTCCATGGGACTGAATTAATGGCATTGGCCAATAACTAATGTTTTATACAATTTTTTGCAATGCCAAGTTTTGGGGAAATGTTTGAGAATTCATCAGATTTGAAATTCTGTTGAGTTTGCATGATCTACCAAAGACCCAGATTATAGTGAACACATATTTGCACAGAAGTGAAGGAATATCACATTTCCAATGTATTTTAGTGAGATTGAGCCTTTTAGTAGCAATATGGCATAGGCTGTTTTAATGTAGAAATATGCATGATTGTTGTTCTTCCAGCATTCTTGAATTGTTGATGTTATACTACAATAGGATGCTATTATTATCATCGCTGTGATTGGAAGTTTTCTCATGGATAAGTTCAGTATCCATTCATTCCTTCTTTGGCTTTCTTAATAGCCATTTCCCCTTCTTTTGCATTTGGCTTGATTAAAAAATTATCCCCTTAAGCTCTATTCATTTTTTCCTAAAGTAATGAAATTAAAGGCTAACACCGGTATGAGAACTGCACAATGTAATATTAGTGCTGTCAGTTTTCATGAGAAGTAAGTGCATAGATTGTAGAGCATAGGTTATTTTTTTAACGAATGTCTGATCTGTAATGTTGACTTGGAATATTGTTGTAAATTTTGCAAAATATATCAGTATTGATGTCAGCGTTGCAACAATTATGTCCATTGCTTGATTAGATTTGTAAAAATGTTGCCTGGAAAAAATTGCATCTTCAGTATTTAAAATCCACAGAAATAATTATGAGAAATTCATGCAAAAATGAACATTTATGGCTACACTTTCTTTTAAAGTAGCTCAGTCTTGTGGATTAGATGTTCAATTATTTTTATATCCCGAATTTTCTTTGTTTATGGTTTTATAAATATGATATTTTCTTATTCTTCAGAGTGGAGACATGGAAGGGGTGGACACCTTACTCTGCAAAATGAGGACCTAACAACCAAATCAATCGGTGGTTGGAAGAAATTGAACACACTGGCTCATTATGGAGTGAAAGAGTCAGCTGTCATGTCTTTAATCCCACAACAAAATGATAGGTTCAACACTAACTGCAAACCACCTTGTCATAATTGTAAGTTACATTTGAATAACATTATAGGATCCCAGGTGACATTAGAAAGGTCTTAAGTTCAAATTTTAAGTCCTTAAAACCATTAATATGAAGTGCAAGTTGAAATGTTCAGATAAATGTTTCAGAAGGGTTTTTTTTCATTTCCTTGCAAATTTCTCAAGAAATCAAAAATATCCTTAAACCCATACATGACACTCATTAGAATGAATGCATACCGAAATGGTTTCTTTTCAGTGAATCAAATCACATCCTTGCAAATTATTAAATTACTTCCTTTTAATGAATGATTAAAAAACTCAGATCATGCATTTTTTCCTCATCATCACTGAGCTATTTGTTTGGCAGGTATGGAAGTATGAGATCTTGGGAAATTTTATCATTATTCCCAAACTGATGTTTGCCAAGTGATAGAAAAAAGAAGAAAATCAATTGAAGCTAAAATTAACTGTTAATTTAAAAATTACACGATATATTGAGCACAAGTTATTGAGTGCTTTTAAAAGAGGGAGGTAGCAAATCTTTGTATTAAGTATGGAGTAATTTTATATGGCTCTAAGAAACTGAGCTGTGCAAATTAAATGGTTGTAAACAGTTTATAAAATAGGTAAAGTAAACCTTTACTAATCAGAACAAATCCAATCTGGACTTAGTCCATGATTGTAGATAGTCGTAGAAAACTTGGAGTGTGGTTTGAAATTCACTGTATTAACTTAAGTGTTTTCTTTCCAGGAAAAAAAAAATTTAGTGTTTTTCACCGAAAAACATGATATTATGTGTTATGCAAGTCATCTGGTGTTTTCAGTAACTTTCTTTTAGTTTTTTTTAGATATGTTAGCTTTTCACATATTTTAATAAATATACACTAAATAAATTTGTATATCCCACTTCCCAAATGCTTTGAACAATGAGGTGATATGAGGCTGGGCCATCAGTTAGATAGATACATTTATTCGCCATAGAACAATACATAATTGTATGGGCTTCGTTAAGATTCAATTACTTTTACAGGTGCATTAACATACATTCAAATTCATAATAATGTACATGAAATATATGAGTATTAAACATTTAAAAAACAGAATTCCGTACATTGGCTCTTTCCTTGTACTCTTGGACGCTATAAAAAACATTATTTAAAAAGAAATTTTTCAACTTTTTTTTAAATTTATTTTCTTGGGGGAGTATTCGTTTTAACCCTTCAGGAAGTCGATTAAACAGCAGTATTCCTGAAACTTCTGAAGTTTTTTTTAGTGCTGCTACTCTGCCATGGCCATTATGGAAATTATCCTTACCCCTGGTGTCATACTTGTGAACATCCCTATTTCTGACTAGTGAAGGGGTTTTGGTGCAGGTATACAAAATCGCATTATACATATAGAGAGAGGGAATGGTCATGATTTTGTGATGTTTGAAGTACTCCCTGCAGGATTTTCTTGCATTTAGTTTAAATATAACCCTTAATACCCGTTTTTGAAGGGTGAGTATTCTATTGATGTTTCCATGTGCTGAGCTCCCCCAGCAGACGATGCTATATCGAGCTATGGACTCAAATATACCATGGTATACTGGCATTAATATTTCTGTATTACAATAGGTGGCAAGATTTTTTAAAAGGAATAGGGCTGAACATAATTTTTTACTACATTTTTCCATTTGAAACCTCCAGCTTAACTTGTTGTCTATTTCTTCACCCAATAAGGTGGTGTGTTCTAACTCGGATATCAATTGGTTTCCTATTTCTACAGAAATATTTGACTGAACGTCTCAGTTACTAAATACCAAGTAAACTTTTTCTTTCATTTAGTTGTAAATTATTTACATGGAGCCATTGAGCGACTGAATTCACCATAGCATACATATCTATTTCTAATTGAGATGGTTTCATATGATCTGCTATTAGACTTATATCATCTGCATAGAGCACCATGTTATTATTCTCTGGAGAGATTATGGCTTTTTCAATGTTATTAATGAATTCATTCTTCTTTCGGGAATTTCCGTCGCGTAGGTGAGTTGATGGACAACTGTTTCGCCCTCAGTCCTGGAGGCGTCTTCAGGTCAAAGTGATTTGCGTTGCAATTTGGCCACTATATATAGGAGACGCTGGCTGGCTGGGAGCCCAAGAGAAGCAGTTAAAATAATGAAGAATCCGAACAACTTCAACCGTGAGGACGGCTACACCCTGGCTCCCACATGGAAAAGGTTATTCCCATTGGTCGCCAAGAGAGAGCCAATCAGAGAGCTCCCAGCCAGCCAGCGTCTCCCATATATAGCGGCCAAATTGCAACACAAATGCTACCATCTTTGTAGCCTTTCCTTTATTTAATTTTTCCACCCCAAAGAGGAGTATATCTTAAAACGGGGTTTCCGTATTGTCATTGTTATGTTTCAACTATATATTTTATATTCATTCTTGTATGCTGTTCTTTACGGAAATAAAAACCTTTAAACTAAAACCTAAAAACCTAAAAACTGCAACACAAATCACTTCAACCTGAAGACGCCTCCAGGACTGGGGGCGAAACAGTTGTCCATCAACTCACCTACGTGACGTAAATTCCCGAAAGAAGAATGAATTCATTAAATAGATGTCGCGGAAGCCTTAGGATCAATGTCATTCATATACACCAGGAAAAGTAAAGGACATAATACACAACCTTGTGGAAAACCATATTTAATAGTTTTCATTGTTGATTTGTAGGTAGCACCATTTTTTCCGACAATTTCTACATACTGTTTCCTATTTTCCAAAAAAGATGTAAGCCAGAGATGAGCTACTCCCCTGATACCATAATGTCCTAGTTTAGTTAAAAGAATGCTAGATTTTACAGAATCAAAGGCTGTTGATAGATCCATATTTACCCCTATAACATGCCTTTTATCACTTAAAGCTTGGCCAATTTTAGCTACATAATCACTGCATGCAGTTTCTACACTTTTATTTTTTGTGAAACCATGCTGTGACTGAGAAGAAACTTTATTTTTTATGAGGAATTTTAATAGTCTTTCTTCCATCAATTTTTCAAGTATTTTTGAAATACATGAAATTAGTGAGATAGGCCTGTAATTATTCAGTTGGTCTTTGGCTCCCTTTTTATGTAGTGGAATAACTTTGGTTATTTTTAATTCTTTAGGAAATTGCCCAGTTGGAAACGATTCATTGGCTATATTAGTATTAGGTAAAGTGAAGGATTCTTGACAAAGTTTTATTAGATAATTTGATATGCCATCATGCCGACTGGATTTTTTGTTCTTTTGTTTTATGATTATATTTCTGACTTCATTTTCTGTGGTGGGATTTAAGGAAATTGATTCACTAATGTGCATTACTTTTTCTATGCTATCATTTAGAAGGTTTTTCTGTGCTGTTGTTTCGCCAATGATATCTATGAAGAAATTATTGGATTCGTTTGCCATATTTTGAGGATTGCTGATTTCTTTTCCATCAAATGTTATTGAGAAGCATTTATTTTTTCCGGGCTCTGACATTTTACTGGAATTCTCATTATTTCAGTTTGAAATAATGAGAATTCTAGTATATTTAGTTCATTTCTCAAGGGTATTAGACAGGCATCTGCTTTAATAGTCTTAGTTAAGTAGTTAAGCCTATTTCTAGCTGTCAGAACCTCATTTGTTATCCATTTATATCCTTTATTTGCAGATTTATTTTTAATGGCTAGCTTTTTCAATAGGAAACAAATATCCCATTAGTACTTAATAATTGATTGAAATTCTTTGAACTTATTTGTAACATGATTTGGATTTAGTACTGCTGCCCAGTTAACACTCTTCAATTCCCATTTAAATAAATTCATATTTTCCTGTGAGTATATACGTGTGTATACTGTATCTGCGTTTCTCTCACTTCTATCTGTTAAAGTGTGTGCATTAAATTCAATAATTTGAGCATGATGGTCTGAGATAGTAGTTTCTAAAACTAGAGATTTGAAGTTATGCTTGGCTAGATTTGTAGCTATGTTGTCAATAACAGTTTTTGAGTGAGATGACTCTCTGGTTGGGGTATAAATAGTTAGCTGAACACTATAGCAGAGAAGGATTTCTTTCAGCTTCTGAGTAAAGCTGTTATCTTTTGAGACATCTATATTCAGGTCCCCAGCAATGATAATTTTATTATTTTTCTTGACGACTTTCTCGAGTATTTTATCCATTTTTTTGAGAAAATCATCGACTAGTGCACTTGGAGATCTGTACAGACCAATAAAAAAATAAGTTTCATTTGTCTTGGGCCATTTGCACAAAGTTATTTCAAATCTCTTTTCTTCACTGATTCTATTTTAAAAATTTTAATAGGCTATGGTTACTGATTCAAAACAAGTTTTGGCGAAAAATGCAACACCACCACCTTTGTTTTTTCCCTACAGAAATGATCAACAAGAAAATAATCCCTCATCTTTAGACTTTTCATTTCATTATCTTTTAGGCCATGCTCTGTTATACAAAGAAAATCCGGCCTCTCATCCTTTAATAGGATCTCAATTTCCAGCTTTTTATTTGATATGCATTGAATGTTTTGATGTAGAAGTTTCACAGAGCAAATTTTGTGCAACCGACTGTCTTTTTTGTATTTTGATTGGGGGTAGTGGTTATTTTGACACAGGCTACCTCTGTTTTTCGTTTCCCTTGTATGCACAAATATTTGCTACACTTTCAATTGCCTTACCTAACAGATATGTCCCTTTGCGATTTAAATGCAGGCCATCGTGAGCTAAGCAGCGATCATTTATGCGTTTTTTTACGTCACAGAATACAACCTGAGCATCACAAGCCTATCTGAGATTATCATTTACCTTTTCAATGTAACTAAGGTTGATATCTCGTCAGCGTAAAATACTGTTTACCACTATAACTGATTTTGAGAAATGTTTCTTTGTGCACCTGATAAGCTCGTACATTTCTCCAATTACTTCATCTGGTCATCTTGAGCTTCAAAGATTGTTTGTTCCCACATGAGGGAAAACCATATCTGTCTCGTTGATTTTCACATTTTGAGCGATTTCTTCCACCTTTCGACTCATTTGCTCAGCTTTGATTCCACCGAACACTGTCTTTCCCACTCCTTTGACATGGACATGTTTCACAATGGAATCACCTATTAGAATAACTTTTCCGGGTGGAAAAACACTTGGGGAAGCACAGCTTGTTGCAGTGCGGATCAAAGGGGTCACAGAAGCATTTCTTTTCACATTTTCACATTCTTTTAGAATGTGAAAATGAGTGAGGATGAGCAGTGTTGCCAATCTCTTAAAAACACATGAATGGAAAACACTAATCCAACAACATCTGTAATTAGTGGTTAAGAATTAATTTGAATCTTATGAAGGAGATAGCTTCAGGCGTCACTTTGTGGAAACGATACATATTGCAAAGGAAACACTTGGTTTTTCCACATAAAATTTTATGTGGAAAAACCAAGTGTTTCCTTTGCAATTGAATCTTATGTATTTATCATTTGGTATTAGAAAATTAGCCCCTAATTTTTGGACCCGTTTTCATTTTTTCTTTTTGATGAATGTGAGGTTCACCACGACCTCCATTTAGTTTTCAAATTATTTAGTATATATTAGTTGCAGTCCATAAAAATGGGCAGTGAAGTCCCAAACCAGCTGCAAAGTCATCTAAATTCATCTGCATTCACACTGTGGAAAAAGAACAATGATCTGTAGCTATTTTGCCCTTAGGCATATAGCATTTCAAAGCACATTATTGCCCAAATATTTCTACTCTCCTGGGTAATAAATGAACAAATGAACTTTTGCTTGTCTCACTAGCAGAACAACATGCATTTTTATGTTAAATAGGTAATAACTCTGTATCAGTGGTGTTTTTTAATTAGTAATTCAAGACAAATGGAATTGTGACTTCGAAAAAGGTTGGCAGTTGATTATGATGTATGAGATGATCTGCTTTCATAAATGTCTTCCCTGTCCATTTTCTTTTCATAAAACGCAAAGTGGATTTTTTTTAAATATTGCTTTTCAGGCACTGGCTCAAGTACTTACTTTAGCAACTCCATATCTCAAATAAACACAGCCAATGGTGACATAGAGTCCAGCACTAATATGAGAATATACCATCTTGTGAAACCCATTGATGACCCTCATTATCAGAGTAACAAATCTGAAAGGACTCATAAGGCCATCCCTGAAATATTTTTGACGAGGCTTTTGTCGACCAAGGGCACCATCCAGAAATTTGTGGACGATTTCTTCAATACTATTCTAACTGCAAATGAAGCTCTTCCTCCAGCTGTCAAGTGGCTTTTTGATCTTCTTGATGATGCTGCCATCAAGCATAGTATAACGGATCCTGAAGTGGTGCATGCCTGGAAATCTAACAGGTCAGCAAAGTGTCATTAGCTCTTTCCATTAGATCATAGAATGTGTTGGTGATTCATTACCTAGGTGGAAAGGAAACAGAAATATATTTTTTCTCTTTGCAAAAGCAGCACTTGATTTGCTTGCTATTCAATCCACAAACTGTTCTTTGGAGAGAATTAACTATGCTGGGGGCCCAATAATCACCGAAGCATGTTTTAACATTTCATAATTATTTAGGCTCAAAAGATCAATAATTTACTGTTGAAATGTGTGCTTCCTAAGGATGGGCAATGTTAAAACAACAGTTTTCAAAATATTTATAAAACCTTCTGTACTCAATTAGCAAATAAGTTTATATTTAATTCTATGGGTGGTTTAAGTAGCATATGTGACTTCATATATTTAAATTAATTTCCTAACATAATATTCATTTTATTAAATTTTCAATTATTTTTCAAGTTAGAACCATATTCATAGCTTTCAAAGGGCCTTGCGAGAAGACTGAGGATGTTCTAATAATTTAGGAAATAAGTGGTGCTTATGATACATTTAATTGAAATGAGCATTCACTTGAGGGGGCATAACTAGGTTTGTTCATTTTGATTTAGATTTGATTTTGAATCAAGACTGCTGATTCGATTTCATAGAGAATTGATGATTCGCAGGTCCCTATGCTAGAATTATAAAAATTGATTTTGTGGTATTTGGCTAATATTTCTTTACGCATTGTTGAATGTTGCTGAATTTTATTTCAGTCTTCCTCTGAGATTTTGGGTGAACTTCATAAAGAATCCAGACTTCATCTTTGATATTAACAAGACTACTACAGTTGACTCGTGCCTATCTGTGATTGCTCAGACGTTTATGGATGCATGTTCTACCACTGAGCATCGCTTGGGGAAGGATTCACCATCAAATAAACTCCTGTTTGCCAAGGACATTCCTCATTACAGAGAAATGGTATCACATTTCTATTGCGATGTTCAGAGGTTGCCTCAAATTACTGACCAAGAGATGAGCACTGCAATGCAGCAACTGTCTGTTTCTCAAGCTGGGGAGTTTGATATTATATCTGCGTTAAAAGAATTGTATATTTATGTCACCAAGTATAGTAATCAGGTGAGGCAAAGCATGCATGGAAAGAACCCTCAGGCTTGTAAATTAGTCACAGAGAACTATATAAACACTCTCTGACATGGATTTAACTTTGTTCTACAGATTTTGGAAGCCCTCGAAACAGATCCTTACTGCAAGAAGATGCACCTGGCCCATAAACTAGAAAACGTTGCATGTACTCTGGAGGGGGAGGAGACTTCCACTTGCTGACAACGTGGGTCACCTGATCTTCTGCTGGCCAATCTCTACTGAGACTGTGATATGCTACATGCACATGCAACTGAAAACTGTGATCATGCAAGTGTGTATAGAATTGAAAGAGAGGCATTATGTTCATTAGTGGGATCAGGTGACCGTTATACAGTGCAGCCACTTTTGGTGAGGGCCATGATTGTCGTACTAATCAGTGGAGGATTACTAGCCAAATTACCCTCATTAAGTTTTCAAATGTGGCTTTTCATTTATTGAAGAAAGTAAGACTTGTCTCTGTGAATGCACAATAGTTTCCTAACATTGAGTGCCTGGAATATGACGCAGTTTTTGTGTCAGTATCCTTTCAAGGATATAGAGAAGGGAGGATTAACAGAGCTATTATTTTAAATCCCCTTTTTTATATTGAATGAAAAACTTATGATACACAGAAACAAATTTTAACTTTGTATGCAAAAGTAACTAATATCCCTTTTTTGTAGCCATGGGCCAAGAATTGAATGACCTATGTCAATGTGTGTTGTATATTGTGCATTTTTCTTTGGTGATATATCCAGAGCTAATAGCTTCCACACCTGGGTGAAATGAATTACCTTTGTCTTTATTTGTGCCAAAGGTGTAGATTTTGTCCATTTGGTATCCTTTACATCTCTGAATTGTGTTAATTGATGCTGGCATCGACATACATGGTGTGAAAGACTGATATAGTGTATGACTCATAATTTTTTTTAAATGGGTGTTTCAAGTTACTCTGGTAATCCAAAAAAAGATTGGATCCCTGATAAGTAAAATATTCTTTAATCAGTTGGAGATCTATTTCAAATTTTGTGCTGTGATTGGGTGTTAGCCAATGTTTGTATGGCATTACTAGTCCATGGAAGCAGCTAGGTGGGCATTAATGAGATTGCATTGATGGAACTGAATGGACTGAGTTTTGGGACCAAGTAAGGAAGTATGCCTGACAGTTGAAATGGAAGAGCACAAGACACAAGATTTATTTACCATTCTTTTTATCAGAGTAACAGATGTGTATACTTATTTTATCAAAATTCATATATGGAAATCAAATTTGGCACACAAAATGTGAATACATCATTATTTCTTTGCATTCTATCCATTGATCTTTATCTCATTGCTCCATCATTTTACTTCGTGGATCTTAATGTTGCAGCTCTTAATTGTATGCCAAAGTCATGAAAGCTTGTTTAAATTATGAGCTCAGTTTTATTTCCATTACTATGTTATCTGTGTAGTCCTTTTTAAATATGTGAAATTAAAGCAGTGTGTGCCATGGGGGAAATTTTCTAATTGTAAGAAATTATTACATAAAATCAGTATTACATAAACTCAGTATTACATACACATTTTCTTCATGACCATGAAAGTTCTATTCCTTAAGTTAAGTTGGATTTACTTGGAAATTTCGTGGTAACTGGGTTATTCCATTTATAATATTTTCGTGATTGTTGTCCTGTTTGTCAACCAAGCATTTATTTTACCCTATACATTGTTCTTACAGCTGTATGAAACATAATTTACTTGGGAGTTCAGCCTATATAGATTATATGCCTACCTTTAAAGTTCACTTGTCAAATATTTTCCTTATAAATTATTATGCTCAAACTTTATAGCAGGAAAAAATCTCTTGTGTTTTTCAATATTATGAGATGAATGTTATATTTGCTAGTAATTATCATATGAAAACTATGTTTTGAAAATAAAAGATTAATGGCACAATTCAATTTTAAAAAAATAGGGAGACAATAGAGATGCATGTTAAAGGATTTTTATTATTTTGATTTATGAACATCTGATGACTGATTCACGTGAAAATGCTCAAAATTAGATGTTTTTATAAAGGGATGGATCATTATTGTCATTATTTAGATTGTTTGCAAAGTGTTTGCCAAGGGATACTGTATGAAGTCAGTTCTTCTTGATAATCTGCTTTAAAACTCCATATGATTGTCCACTGTATATGCTAATCAGTGATTTTACATTGATTGAGAAGTGTATGTTTTTTAAAAAATATTTGATTGAAGAACCTGATTTTAGTTTAATTGCTGAGGATGTGGTGTTATACATCATCATAAATATGTTTAAGCCATTAAGCCAGCTTATGTTAAGATATTGCAATTTTAGACAGAGTCATGCTGTTATACCGACTAATTAAAAGTTTGGATCTTATAGAGAAAAGAAATATTAATATGTGCATTGCAATTACCTTATTGTTCGATGTGGATGATCATTGCTTTTAGTATGCAAATTGGTAAAATAGCATTGTATCCATCAACTTCAGTAAAATTTCATAGGTGCACCAATAGCTTTTTCTAAGCCCTGATGTCATGATTGCTTGGACTGGCTATTCAATTATGATATGAAATCTTCAATATCCTTCTCAGAAACTCATATTCTTATCCATCCCTCAAGTTAAATATGTGCATTATGCTCTTCAGATTGGAACATTGGTAAACATATGGTGTAAGATGGAGCTAAAAAGAGCTAAAAAGCATTACCAGCAGTTTAATAAATGCCATATATGCTTATGTGTGGGTTGATCTTAAGTGTTATAGTTTATTGTTCTAATATGCCCAATTTCTCTTAAAAGAGGTCTAATTTTAAATTTAACGGTTGATAAGTTAACCTTCACTGATTACCCAAATTATACAATCAAGCATGGATAATAGTTATTATATTGTTTTGTGTCTCAATACTCTTTAGTTATACTTTACACTGCAAATGAATGATTTTAATTTCATTTCATTCAATGGTGTACTTAATTTGATTACTTTTTAAACTGTGCTTGCTGTTTGAGCATTTTTCATTACAGCCGAGTTCAGTCTTATTGATTTGGCCCATTCAGGAGAAGTTCTCTCTCTGTATTAAAACTGTAGGTTTCAGGAAACACTTGCACCCTCTTTGTCTCTCTGATTTAGCTTTGGATTTTGACATGCCAGTTGAGCTTGCATTATTCCCGAAAGAGGTTCCAAATCCATGTTACTTTTTACTACCACTAAAGAATCCCGGAGTATTTGAAAGTTTCAGATTGCACATTTCCTAAAAATGTTTGCCCATCAATTCAACCTATGTGAGCAGATATGGTCATTATCAATTCGCACAAAATGACCCAGGCACTTGTGGATTGAACTAAATTGGTTGGCAGCTTGGCTGAAGAATGTTTCAACCCTTTTGTACAATTATTAATAGTACACTGTGGTATATCACTGCATACTATTAAAAATGGACAACAATGTTAGCACCCTTATTTAGCATAAATTCATCTGAAAAAATGTGTAAATAAGGGTTATATTTCATCTCTTATGTTTTTTATATGGCTTCCATTGTAAAGCAGTGAAAATTTGTGCCAAAATCGTGAAAAGATCTCCATAATGCATTGTAATATCATTATTCGTTTTCATTGGAATTGGTTTTTAAGTTACGTTTGAAGTAGTTTGATGCCTATTTTGGAGAATGACTGTGCAAGTTTGAAGCTCTTGATGGTTCAATCTCATTATTTTCTTCAAAATACAGTGTTTTTATAGAGATTGCAGTATCTGTATACGTATCTATTACATTTTAAAATGCGGAAGATTTCTTGCAGTAATGTGCATCATCATTGCCATCTTTGTCTCTGTCTTTTAGGTACTCAACAGCTTTTAAATGCCATATCATATTATGGTGGATATATGAATTTTCCTCTATTTCATCACCGTACTTTTTGTGTATGTATCATCAAACCAAACGTTTTAAATAGGGATCCAGAACATGGAAATCTGTACATTAGTTAATTGTTGTTACATGTGATGTTGAAGAAATTTGTCTAGTTTTCATGATCTTGGCAATTTTAACGGAACACTTCTGATAAATGCTTGAAAGCTGCAGTGGTTTAATTTGCTAATGCCCTATACCATGGGCATTGACAAAATATGTATTCCTTTCACACTTTTCACACAAGAGGATTTGAAACGAGTTGTTCAAAAAACAATTCCTGCCAACGATATAGCTGTTTAAAGGTAAAATATAAAATAAAACTTATGCTGAAGTGTGCACACAATGTTTATGTGCATGCATTAGTGAATTTTAGAATAAAATTATTTATTTTTAGTTTTAAGAATTTTTTTAAAAATTGCAAGAATACCTACTTTAAATGATTGATTAAAAATTGTAAAATCTATCATCTGTGAATAGACCAACTACTCATTTTTATGTCATTCCTATGTTCATTTTCTAATTGATCCCATTTAAAATATTAAACAAATGTGTTTCTTATACTCATTATTATTTAGTTTCCAAAGGTACTTAACTGATTAATTGTTATGTAGCTACAAAGTGATGAATTTTCTCGCCAGATTAATCTTTATTTTTCATTTACATGGAGAAATCCATTTTTCTAATCTAATTGCAACAAAAACATCTGTTGAAATTGATATTTGTGTATTTGAAGTTTTTTATAATGACATTTAACAAATCTGAAATTCCTTAAAGACAACATTAATTTCATCAAAGTTGAAAATATATATACACAAATGTACGTTCAAAAGATGTGAATAGCTAGTATTCATAGTCAGGTGCTTAGGTGGCCGAATTCATTTCTCATCATGCACTTGTTTCAATGTTGACCAATAATTCTAAATGTGCTATTCATTCTCAAGATGAAGTTAGTAATATTGACCTTGCCATTAATAAGTGAGCACATATTCATTGGACTGACTTAGAACTTATTATTAGTTAGTGGTCTCTGCAATTTCATTAGACCAACTTTTTTTAATTTGGCTACCTACAGTATGAGGCTGTTTTTCATAATGGTGTATATCGCAGATTCAATGCAGAATGGTCCACTCCGAGTAGGAAACATACCACTAGCCAGTGAAATTTGATGGTTTTACCGCTAAATGTTTTGATATTTATCCATTGGTGTTTCAATTGTCAAGGCTGTGACATCTCTTCTTGTCGTAAGATCTTGCTGGAAATAGTGTTGAGCAGTAGTGGAATGAATCTGGGCCACAGTTCAAGGGCCTGGCCCCTAAGAAGGAGACTAGCCTGTTAGTTATCCACCAAAACTCATAAAATGGAAGCTAATTTGCATAACCTTGTAAATCATGGTAGAGAAATTAAATATTTAATCCAAGGTTCTCCTCTCTTCTTTTTCTCAATCTTGCATTTTTCTCATGCCAATTGAAAACATTGTTTTGTACAATGCACTACATGACTGATGCATTTTCCATGCCTAATTTTATGATTTTACAAATAATTGTTTCCTTGAGACTTTGTCAAAAAGTTGAGAGCATATTATATATATATATATATATATATATATATATGTATGTATGTATGTATGTATGTATGTGTGTATATATATATATATATAATGCTCTCAACTTTTTTCCTCTCATCTATATATATATATATATATATATATATATATATATATATATATATATATATATATATTATTATTATTATTAGGTAATCTACCGATTACGGTAGGTTTTTGGATGGACAAAATTACTAATTCAACAATTGGTGACCCCCAGCAAAACACAACATCCCACTCTACAACAGGTCCCTCTTCATCTCCGAGTATTTTCTTCCTCCCTTCATCCCGTCCAACATCCCTGTCCTGTTCCTTTCCTTTCCTCGTTTGCCTAACATTCTCCCCTCAATTACAGTCTTCAACATTCCAATGCGGGTCAATACCCCCTTCATCCACTTTTCCTGCCTCCATAGGATTTCTCCCAACAAACCCCTCTCTTCGCCAACCATACCAAGTACTTCCTCATTTGTTTTCTTCTCGGTCCATTTTACCTTCTCCATTCTTCTCCACACCCACATTTCCAAAGCCTCCAGTCGACGTCTATCCTCCTGCTTCAATGACCACGTTTCCGCACCGTACATAGCTACGCTCCATATCAAAGTTTTCCGAGTCTTTTGTTAATATCCTTACTCAACGTCCCTCTCATCAAATCCCTCCTCCTTGTTAAAGCTTTTTTCCCTAGTGCAATTCTTCTCCTTATGTTCCCACTACTTTGACCGTGTTGGTCCAAAACACTACCGAGACACGTTAACTGTTTTACCAGCTCTAGTTTTTGCCAATCCTATTTTAATGTTTAGCTTAGCCTTTTTCTTTCTAGAAAATCGCATAACCTTTGTTTTATTAACGTTGATTCTCATCCCATGCCTGTCGCACCGAATTTCCAATTCACTCAGCAATGCTTGCAACCCCTTGGCTGACTGATAAACTAAGGCTTGGTCATCAGCAAGCCCAACTGATTTTACGAATTCCCCGCCCACTTTCATTCCTACCTCGAGTTCTTCCCATGCCTCCTTGATCACTTTCTCTGCATACAGGTTGAACAGCAACGGTGATAATGGGCAACCCTGTCTTACACCTCTTCCTAACACTGCCCATCCGGGCCCCCCGTTTCCCACCCGCACCTGAGCAGTCTGAGACATGTACAGGTTGCGGATTAGCCTCCTTTCCCTTCAATCTATTCCTATTTTCTGCAATATACTCATTAGTTTTTCCCAATTCACTCTATCAAACGCTTTTTCGAAGTCTACGAAACAGGCAAATACCTCCTGGTTGTGTTCTATACTCCTCTCGATTAATAATCTCATTACTGCAATGGCATCACGTGTACCTCTCCCCTTCCTAAACCCAAACTGATCATCCCCTAAGTAATCACTTTCCCTAAGCTCTATCCTTTAGTTGATGATCCTGAAAACAACTTTAGCTGTGTGGGATATCAAACTTATCGTCCTGTAGTCCTCACATGATGTAGCCTTTACCTTTTTCAGAATAGGAACTAAAACTGATCTCACAAAGTCTTCCGGCCGGATTCCTTCCTCATAAATACTACGGATCAGTCCATATAGCCTCTTTCTCCTGCATTTTCCTAAGCCTTTTAAAAGTTCCGCGGGAATATTATCCACCCCCACGGCCTTATTTAGTTTCATCTCCCTTAATGCCCTTTCTATCTCATTGTCTAGTATGCCTGGACCTAAGCTATCTTCCTCTATGTCATGTTCCCTTTCTATGTCTAACTTTGTTGGTCTAAGCTCTTTACTATACTGTTCTTCTATATATTCCTTCCATCTCTCTTGGATCTTCCCTGCATCAACTATTACCTTACCCGCCTTATCTCTAACTGCTATCGTTGATCTCCCTTTCTAACTTCCGGATAAAGATTTAACTTTGCTGTACAGCGCACCGATTTCACCCTTCCTCTGCAGACTTTCCATATCCTCGCACTGCGTCTTCCGCCATGCTTCTTATGCTTTATTTGTTGCCTGCCTCAATTTATTGTTTAATTCTTTGTACTTTATTTTGCCTAATTCTGTATTTACATTCTTCCATTTTCGCCACTCATCCATCTTTGTAATTATCTCATCCGTGATCGATGGTTTCCTAGTCCTTTTAGCGTTAACGATTCCAATAGTGTCTTTTGCGGCTTTAGACAACCCTTTCTTGAAACTTGCCCATTTTTCTTCGGTAGTACTCAGCTCTTTACCATCCTCCATGATTTCCTCTACTGCCTGTTTGTATTCCTTCATTTTCAAACCATTTAATGCTTCTACATTCAATTTTCTGACTCGCCCGCCGCCCCAGTCTTATATTTTTGAAACGGACGCTACATTTCATGAAAACTAAATTGTGGTCAGAGTCCGCATCCGCTCCCGGGAAGCTGTGAGAATTTATCACACTGTTCCTCAACCTGTGTCTAACCAGGATATAATCTAGCTGATACCTTTCCGAGTCACCTGGCATTTTCCATGTATACCTGCGTCTTTTGTGGTGTCTCAACCAAGTGTTGGTGATGACTAGCCCCCATTTCCTGCAGAACTCAACTGCTTCCTCCCCGCGGTCATTCCTCGTGCCTAAACCGTAGTCCCCGACCTCGTCACCATCTCTTCCTTCGCCTACCGTCACATTCCAATCCCCCATCACTATCAAATGTTTCCCTGCAGGAGCACACGCGATTATGTCCTCTAACTGATCGTATATCCTATAGACCTCTTCTTCCTTATGGTTGCTCGGTGGCATGTATACCTGAATAATAACCAAGTTCGTCGGTTCTGCTTTTATCTCTACTAGTAGTATTCTACCCATTACCTGCTCTATGTTGACTACGCTTCTTCCTACCTCTTCATTTAATACTATGGCAACCCCTCGTTGGCTCTCGTCCCCGCCGCTGTATATTATTCTATGCTTATCACTCCAGTAATCCCAACTCTCTTTCCATCTCACCTCGCACAGACCGAAAATATCGATATGTCCCCTTTCCATCTCTCGCTTAACATTCTCCAATTTCCCTGTCCTCATCATTGTCCTAACATTCCACGTTCCTATTCTAACTAATTTGGTCTTCTTCTCCTGCGTCTTCTGTCCTGCTACTGCTGGTTTTCCCTTGCAAGGGTTTCGTGGGATGACGACCATGGAAGCCTTGCCTCCCCCGCTGCCGGGTACAACACACGGCCGATTGGGCCGAGCCCCGTAGTTGCCAGGACTCAAAATCTCTGAATTGTCCATCATGTTAATCTTGGGAATGATAATTGAGGTTGTTTCCTGTTGCCTTCCTCAATAGTGTTTTTAACGTGACACCATCACTTTTTGGCCACCCCACTGGGGTCAGACGCCATTGCAGCCAACTCACTGAGGAACAGACGCTGCGTGGACTACCTTTCGTATGGCTCCTAACCTTCGACCTATCTGGTATGGGTGACCCTACCAGGAGCAATAATTATTACTCCCGCCGGCACAGCTCTAGGGGTCATCGGAATGCACAAGCCCTTCCACCACGTCAAGGTTGTTGTCCGAGGAGGGATATATATATGTATATATATATATTGAAGTTACACAGCAGTATTGAATAAAAAACTTGGACAGCAACAAACAATATAAGAACACATAAAAAGACCACTCGCACGTTAATTGTTAATAATTACGACAGAATTTAGCTCCGTCTTCCTCGGAAGAAACAGTAGTACTGACTCAGTCAGTACTACTGTCTCTTTCGAGGAAGATGGACCTAAATTTCATCGAAATTATTAAGAAATAACATTGAGTGTTCATTTTATGTGTTCTGCTATGTGTTTTTATATATGTATAGAAATATATATATTTTATATATATATTTATATATTTTGTAATATATATATATTATATATATATATATTATGTTTATATTTATATATATATATTTATATATATATGTTTTATATATATATTTTATATATATATATATATATATTTACACGTACATATATTCATACATTTTTTTCACAGTAAAACGTGGGATATTTTCTAATATACCTTCCTCAATAATTTGTACTTTTAAATGCTTTCCGATGACATTCATTAAATAAGTTTCCAAATAAAAGCAAGAGCAATAATTTATTTATCAGGATTCCAAATGATGAAGCCTTCAAATTTATCGACACTCTCCTCGAGCAGTATTGTGGTTGATTCTATTTTTTTCCATCATCCTAATGGATTCATTTGTTAGCTATGGTGATGTTTTGCATAAGTTTTCGAACCAATTCTAATAAAAAAACCTGAAATACATTTGGTGAGCTCTGCTACACTGTTGTCTTCTTAGTTATGCAGTTGTACGAATGGAAATTCTATGAGTGGTACAAAAACAAAATATAAATATTATAAGTGCAGTCTGCTGCCTACTATCTAAACAGAACTGCAATCACAAGGATAAAATGAATGACAAAATAAAGGGGAAGGTCTTATTCTGATGGCTATCTGATTCAATAGGAGTGAAATAAATAGCTTAGAACAAAGGTTACACCTTGCCACAGCTATCTCCATCGAGATGCTGTGAGAGTTCCTTTTTCCATCATGCACCTTCAGCATCTACAATATGAAAATTGAGTTCATGCCTTTCTGCTGCCTGGTGTATATGATCATGTCACAGCTGTTAAATGTGCCTTCTTTATTTGGAAAAAAATATCCTAAATCTCTTGCCTATTGTCGAGCACCATTTATGTTAATTATAGGACTCGTGATAGTCGACTGTCTATGTTGTTTCAAATGCTAGGGAACTTGACACATGGGGCCATTTTTGATGCAGGTACACATATGTTATCTTTTCTCATGTCTTCAGGAGATAAGACATTCAGTTGTTTTCTCTCTAGGAGGCTCTTAAAATTAGTTCCACCTGGCTTGGGAATGAGTGCCATCTCATTATGTGTACTCTAAATTCTTGAGAAATTATCTGTGCATCAAACAGCAACATGAGTTTAAGGGTAATAGCTACTCTGGCCCTCATGTGGGATGGCCATTGGCATCATTAGTTCAGTGTGGAGCAGAACTATACATTAACCTTACAGGTATTATGCTGAAGTATGGACAGCTTTGTCCTTACGGGGCATGAAGGAGTCATTCTCTAACATCACATGTAATTCAATGGAGACTTGAAACTGTGAGTTCCAGTGAATGTTCTTGTGCCTAATTATCAGAGGACATTAGTCCCCAAGGGAAGCCGAAGAAACCTGTTTCTAGAACCTGGGTCTTTTAAGAGGATCCTACCTATGGAACACCTTCAACATTCCTGCAGGAGTCCTTCCAAGACTCTCTTTTGAAGGCTATTATGATTGATTCATACTTTTCTTTGGGCTCAGTAAAGCATTCTCAGGATATTCTTTAATTTCCAAAAGAGCTTCCGTTTTAGTCTAGAGCCATACTAGGTTTTCCCCTAACGAGTGAGTTACCTTCCCCTTCATAAGACTGCTGCCTAGTTTCTGATGGGGAAATGGGGTTGTTACCTTAAATAAAGCCCATTTAAATAAAATCTAGGGTTTTTCACTTTATTGTTCTATAGAATGGGTTCCCTTTTGTCACACCAATTCATATATTTCTGCAGTCTTGTTGGGAAGTGCCTTGAATCAAGGCTAATTTGGTGCTTTGATGGGCCAGGAACCTATATAAGCATCCATGAGGTAGGATTTTGGTCATAAGTAGGTTTAGGAGATGGCTAATGTGACCTTAGATTGCTCCTGCCTCTCCAGTTTCTGATTTTGTTTGGGGAAATTGAATCTGCGATACAGCACTCCCTAATAAATTTATGACTGTCAATGAGTCTGATTCCCCTCTCTCTCAAAAGCATCCTCTGTCCAACACCTCTGTAGTCACGTATTGAAAGTCTCCAGATGGTATTTTTATTTCTAGTCTCTCTATGGGTCCCATCCAGTTGTGTTAAGTTTGAAGATCCACATTAATGGTGTCTTTGAATATGAGATTTAATGGCCATACCAGAGCTCTGATGTTTATTTGTTACATTTTCATTGCATACCCTTCAACATTAATTTTTACAATTACCTGAATACTTATATTTGTACAGGGATGTCACACAATTTATGGGCAGTTGTCCATTTAGTAAAAATTAAATTACAGCCTCAAAAAATGTCGATAAGGCTGGTGTATGAAAAAAGGTGTTTCAAAATTACTTGGAAATAATCACAAAAGAGTTTCAAGAACTATATTATGTAATATTTTCATTTATGGTATCATTGCATAATTTTAAAAAAATATTATAAAGAGATATCGCTTAAATAACTGAGATGAAAAACAGAATTTTCAAACAATGAAAAAATTTAATCTTCTTTTCTAAAAAAAGTCTACGTTCAAAAAATCAGCTCTGGTGGGGAATACATTTCCAATCTCATTGCTCTTACACTTGAGGTGTAAGAGCTATTATTATAAATGCCATTTGTGTTACAGTAAATACTTACTATAAACCAGGTCATTATTTCTCTTATTAAAATTCAGTACAAAAAATTGTAGCCCCTAACAGTAGAGAGCAAGAAGATATGTAGCAATTCAGTAAACTGTTCATATGTCATCTTTATCTAATATCTTCATTTATTTTCCATTTTTTAGGCAATGCTGGACTTTTTTTGTAAAATATTATGTTTACATTCTTAGCCAAGTTCTCTTAAGACACACAAATTCCTGTGAAATAGCTATAAATATTCTCCACGAGATAAATGCGATAATCATAATGAGTTAACCATCAAAGGAGACATACTCTGTTAACCAAATGACTAAAGATTGACATGATGGCTTTAGCACAGAAGATTTTCGGAGTACCTAGATATTAACCATAACATGGGTGGACTTTTTCTACAGTTTTGTCTGCATGATTACTGAAGTGTAGTGTGTGATCAAATGAGATGTTCTGGTCTTAAATCCATTTTCGTATTAATTAAGATAGTATGAACAGTGTAATTAGAGTCAACTAAATTTTGGAAAGCAAAAGAACATTGTGCAAGAATGTATGTATGCCAAGGTTATGTTTCGTTACATTTTATATCCACCTTAGATATTATTTTTTAATTTTCACTCATTTGAGTAAGCATTCAGTCTCCCAATTAATGCTAAGCATTTTGAAATGGTCTGTATATAATATAAACTTCACAGCTTTTAGAACATCAATAATATTTTTATAAAAGGTTTAACCAAAAAATACCAATATGGTTCTCGTGGAACACCAGTTATCACATCATATTCATAGGGTGGACTGAATTTAATTCTCACTAACTTCCTCCTTTTATTCAGATAACTTTGAAACCAAATTAAAAGATTTATCCACACTTTCCAAAAACCTGTATTTCACTAAGATATGTTTAATTCTAACAAAATCAATGTCTAATCAATCAAGTCTGTATATATTGCATCAGCATATATCATCATTGAAGACCCCTGGGATATAATTTTGATAGAGTAGGTTATAATTAATAGGATTTGATATTTGTGGATTAAATGTATGCTGCTGATAACTGTTAATGTGTTTAAAAAATGGGCATATACGATCTGGATCAATACTTACAAGTACTTTGGTAAGGTATGGCGGAATTGAGATCAATCTGTAATTTTGAAATCCCACTTTTCTCCTGATTTGAAAATTGATGTGGTATGATTTAAGAGCCGTGGCGGAGTTAAGGGCCGGGCTGGACCAGTGGTAGCGCGTTCGACTCTCAATTCGGGGGTCGCCGATTCGAGACTATTGCACGGAGAATATTTTTCTGGATATTCTGCGGGAGAATATTTTTCAGCGGTTGACGACTTTTACACGCAGCACAAAATGACCCCACTACTGAGAGGAAGCAGCTCCCAGTAAAAGGCAATGATCAATGGCCCGGCATCAACTGCTGCCACAGCTTCGGGCGAGAGTGAAGTTCACGGAATCGGCCGAAGAACTGCGATGCGGAAGGCAACGGGAAACCACCGCATTAAACTCCCGAGGAGATGCAGCCCTGCACCATGGAGGGCTGCAGTACACCAATTCTAGGATTGTAATACTAAAAAAAAAAATGATTTAAGTTTTATAACACTCAGAAAAATATTTAATAATTGATAAAGACCTGTTAAAAAGAAAAGTAATTTAAGTACATGGAAAAATATCTTGTAAAAATGTTCAATTTCTTTAGGTCCATCACTTTAAGCATGCCTATAGTTAATTTCATCTGGAAGAGATTTATTTTGTCACATAAAATGAATACTCCAAAAATATTTAATGTCCCATGGCATAGAAAATTGAACACATTGTAAATACCAACCTAACATTCTTTCTTTGCTATGGTTTCTATGAGAAATAGGTAAAACTGCAAATAATCCCTCTGTAGTTAAGTTTGTTTACAGTGTCTATGGAATTTCTCTTTTTAGAGGTATGCTGTTAATGAGTTAAGTGATGAACCAGATGGAGAATGTGTGTGAACAAGCTTTCTTATTTGGTGTATATTGAACTGGAGAAATATTAATTATATCAGTAAAAAATAATGAAAGTCTTCTAAAACAGCCATGAAATATATCATTCCAATATATAACAGAAAGATATTTGTGCAAAGACTTTACAAATATCCCAATTCCTAAAATGTAATCTTTCACAGTTTACCCTTAAATAATCATGCACTCTGTCATGACCTGTGGATTCTGGCCTCTCAAATGCACAAAATGGGCCTCCTGCGCTTGGTCTATCACAAGGACTTTGATCAGGAGATAATAAGGCCTAGTAATTCACCATTTAGTTTAATAATTTGTTCACTTGATAGATGTTCAGATAAGAGCATGGGTCAACAATCAACTGGAAAACAGAATTTATAGCACTATTGTCATGCAACGTATCATTTCAACTACTCCAGCTAGATTCCTTATAGTCACCATTAATTACAAATTTACTTGCACTTGGGCTATTAATTAATATCTCCTCTAAATCATTGTTATAATTATAATATTTATTCATTCCATGTCAACTAAGACTAAGAGAAATAAAAAATACAAGTGTATCTAGAAACTCGTACTATGCATAACACATACACTGGCCACTGGAATATAGTATCATAGAGATAGTTACTTACTAATAGAATAACAGTTTTCACAGCGGGGCTTTTTTCTACTCAAGGTTGTGATACTGCTAACACCTTTTACAGACAGGAAGAAAGTCAAAAACTCTCACTCTCATTTGATCCATTGGCTGTCTTATTTTGAGATTGATTGTGAAGAGGTGCAAGCCATTTTTCCATCTCGTTGAATATTTATGTATAGCAAAAGATTTTAGGGATAGCATTATTGTTTTTCCAAATAAAAACTGTGGTTCATGTAATATATATGCATTATAGGGATGGTTGCTTGAGAGATTCACATTGGAGCTGACAGGGTGAGCAAGGAGATTTTCCTTCAAGATTTTGACAACTTTCTGAGAAATATCGATTTATGATAAATTGATTTCGTTTGCAGAAAGTTTCAAAGTGTTATTAGGCAGAGTTGTGATATTTTTATAGATAGAATGCAGAGTTCTATTTCAATTAATAAGTTTTTGAAATTAGGTAAAATCACCAAACTAAGGGACTACCAGATTGTGCACTATGTTCCATAAATTTTCTGAGGGTAATATTCTTCAGAAAATTGAACATATCTTTGCAAAATACTTCTATGCATATAAAGTACATATATTTTCATTTATATTTAACTATATTATTCATTTCACAATGAAATATCTTGCATTGATTAGGGCATAAATTTATCTATTCATTATAACTGTTCAGGATCTAAATACGGAAGTGAAATTTCCCATTTGTTTTGAAATACTATTTTGACGCTCTTTATTTGCGATGACAAAATTTTTAACCAATGTTTGCCTACAGGCATTTTCTCACAGACTAGCCATATAATGCCTGTTTTTTAAGTTGGTAGATAAATCTGTTATGACTTTTTTGCTTGGCCTATGAAAGAATAATTCAACCGAACATTGTCTACAGGCATTTTCCCACATAACTCGGAACTAATCAAGTAGTGCTTGTTGCTGAGTTGGGACATAAATCCGATGTAAAAGATTACAAGCCTACTTCCATGTTGCAAGTTATTTGGGTTGAAATTATTGACTTTTTAAGAATTCCTTGTAAATATATAATCTTGTTGATGAATTACATGGTTTCCAAACTGTTCAATCAACAGTAACTATCCAGCTCTCTTTTTAAAGTGATATGTTGGTTTCATTTGATGGTAGGCAAAAAGTAGATGCACTTTATATAGACTTTAAGCCAGCACTTCATGCTGCAAGTATGATCATTTAATTTGAAAGTTACAAACATGGTATAACAGATATATTTACAACAAGATGGTATTTGACCAAATAATCCATGCTGAGTTTCATAATAAATCAATACTGGCTGTACAATCAACACCTTACCAACTCAAAACCAAAAGTTCATGCCCCCTTTTTTTCATTATTATGGTGGGATTAGGTATGGGTACATGACTGTGCAAAATAAGGCATCACACTGAAGCTGATAATGTTCTGAAATTGGTTTTCTTAGGGTTCAAAAGGAAGACAATGATTTTCAATTCCTTGCAAGTGGAAAAGATACCAACACATGTATTCAGGCCAATTGGGTACACCATTCATGTTCACAATCTAAACTTACTTGGTTTTCCACTGCATCAAGTTTTGAGTGAAACCTAGTGAGTTTATTTTTTCAAACACCATATGGACATTTTAAACATAGTGATGATCCCAACACTATACACTTCAAATACATATTTCAACATCTACTCCCCAATGCTTGACATTTCAACTTGACAAGGGAAGATAGTTCTCCATAAAAAATAACATTGTCTACTGATCAAAAGATAGAATTAATGTATCAAAGAAACTCAGCCAAACCCCCCCACCATTATAATTTGCTGTACTTGTCCTCCCCCACCCTTACTGAACCTCCTATACTCCCATTGGACCTTCACTTCTCCACACTCCTCTTATGTTGTGCAACCAAGAGCTTCCCCACCTCCCCCTTCCCTTCCCTACAAAACTCTTTAGTCAAACCTCCCTACCAGATAATTTTTTCTTCTCTGAAGAAACCTGCTTGGCAGGCGAAACACCTACTGTCAGGTTTTCTCTAGGCACTTACCTACCCCCGCTAGCTACTGCCTCCCTTAGTATTTTTGTTTCATCTCTGTGATTGATGGGCCCCTGGCAAAGGAGGAATCCTTGTAAACCCTGACCGAGTGAGAGAGTGTGATTCATGAAGGTCTAATACACCCAAGTGATTGAGCGACTGCAAACGTGAACTTAGGCCTCCCTTTTTTCTTTTTTGATTTTTTATTTCAATATTTTTTTCATTCTTGTTTGAGTGCAACGGGTCCCTGGCATAGGAGATATCTGAGTATGTATGTCAATGAAATTCCCAGGAGTGATTGTTATTGCTTAACACACCCTATTGATCGAGTGGTTGTAACTTTGTTTCCTAATTTATTATCTTTGCATTGTTTGTTTGTGATTGAGGTACACGTGGGCCACTTTCCCAAATACACCAAAGTGACCAAGTGAGTGTTTCCCATCTTCCCTTACTTGACACTTTCTTTTTAACCTCCCCCCCTTAAACACACCTAGGGCCAATCAAGTTTACAGTCTCCGTTATCTCTTTTCCATCAAGCTATAGCTTGTAAGTCAGCCAAGGGCTTGCAAGCATTGCGTAGTGCATTAGAAATTCTGTGCACCATCATAGGTGATGAGAATGAATGTAAATAAAACAAAGGTTATGTAATTTTTCAGAAAGAGAAAGGCCAAGTTAAAAGATAAAATAGGAGAATGAAAACTAGCGCAGGTGGACCAGTTAACATATCTCGGCAGTGCTTTGAACCAAAATGGTCGAAGTACATGGCAAGTACCAGAAGTACCCACCCTGACCTAGAGATTGCAGTAGTTGTTTGAAAAATATCACTGTTTAAGAAAGTATGCAATCTACAAAGCATATGTTTTAAGTTTGAAAACGCTACATTGTTTATTATTTGTTTGGCGGCCATCGATAGTGAACGTTCTCAGTGAATTTGTGAAAATGGAGAAAATTGGTCATTGCTATGTGATATAATACTTTTATTTGAAAGGCCTCAGCCCAACCAATATGAAAGCTGAACTGGATTCTACTTTGGGTGAGTCTGCGCCTTCATTTACAGTAGTAAAATATTGGGTAGCAGAGTTTAAATGAGGCCGTACGAGCTGTCAAGATGACCATTGCATTGGTTGACCAAATGAGGTCCAGCCGGACAACTCCAGAAACAGTGAAGAAAATCCACAAACTGATACTGGATGATCGTCGACTGAAAGTGTGCAAGCTAGCAGACATAGTAAGCATTCCAAACAGTGCGGTACATTGCATATAAACTGAAAAACATGAGAAAGCTGTGTGGTGGATGGGGGCCACATTTGCTCACATTCAAGAGCAAAACCAGTGTCATGAAGATGTTTGAATTGAGTGTTTAGCAAGGTGTCACAGGAACGAAGCAGAATTTTCGCAAAGTTCCATAACCATGAATGAAATATGGGTCCATTACTTCAAACCTAAGGCAAAAGAACAATCAAAACAATGGATTCAAAAGGGAGAATCGCCTCCAAAGAAGGCAAAGACTGTTTCATCTGCAGGCAAGGTAATGGAGTCGGTTTTTTGAGATGCACATGGGATAATTTTCATTGACTATCTTGAAAAAGAATAAACCATCAACGCTAATATTATGCAAACTTATTCCAACGTTTGAGCAAAGAAATCAAGCAAAAGCGGCCGCATTTGGCTGAGAAGAAAGTGTTGTTTCATCAAGGCAATGAACCAGCTGACAAAGCCTCTTTGCCTAGCGCAATTCTTCTCCTTATGTCCCTACTACTTTGACCGTGTTGGTCCAGAACACTTCCGAGATACGTAAACTGTTCTACCTGCTCTAGTTTTTGCCCTCCTATTTTCATGTTTAGCTTAGCCTATTTCTTTCTTGAAAATCGCAAACCATTGTTTTCTTTACATTGACTCTCATCCCATATCTGTCGTACTGAATTTCCAATTCACTCAGCAATGCTTGCAACCCCTTGGCCGACTGACAAACTAAAGCTTGGTCATCCGTGAACCTAACTAATTTTACAAATTCCCCGCCCATTTTCATTCCTACCTCCAGTTGTATTCTATATTCCTCTCGATTAATGATCTCATTACTGCAATGGCATCACGTGTACCCTTCCTAAACCCAAACTGAGCATCCCCTAAGTTATCATTTGCCTACTCTCTATCCTTTTGTTTATGATCCTGAGAACAACTTTAGCTGAGTGGGATATCAAACTTATTGTCCTATAGTCCTCACATGATGGAGCCTTTACCTTTTTCCGAATAGGAACTAAAACTGATCTCAAAAAGTCTTCCAGCCAGATTCCTTCCTCATAGATGCTACGAATCAGCCCATACAGCCTCTTCCTCCCACATTTTCCTAAACCTTTCAATAGTTCCGCCGGAATGTCATCCACCCCCACGGCCTTATTTAGTTTCATCTCCCTTAATGCCCTATCTATCTCATCGTAGAGTATGCCTGGACCTAAGCTATCTTCCTCTATGTCATGTTGCTTTTATATGTCTAACTTTGTTGGTCTAAGTTCTTTACTATACAGTTCTTCTATATATTTCTGCCATCTCTATTGGATCTTTCCTGTTGCAACTGTTATCTTACCCGCCTTACTATATATCTAACTGTTCGCATAGATCTTCCTTCCTTACTTCCCGATAAAGATTTAACTTTACTGTACAGCGCACCAATTTCACCCTTCCTCTGCAAACTCTCCATATCCTCGCACTGAGCCTTCCACCATGCTTTCCTTGTCCTATTTGTGGCCCGCCTCAATTTATTGTTTAACTCTTTGTACTACATTCTTCCATTTCCTCTGCTCATCCATCTTTGTAATCAATCATCTCATCTGTGATCCGTGGTTTCCTAGTCCTTTTCGTGTTAATGGTTCCAATAGTGTCTTTTGTGGCTTTAGATACTCCTTTCTTTATACATTCCCATTTTTCTTCGATAGTGCTTAGCTCTTTACCATCGTCAATGATTTCCTCTACAGCCTGTTGATACTCCTTTCTTTTCAATCCATTTAATACTTCTACACTCCATTTTCTAACCCGCCGCCCCTGCCTTATCTTTTTGAAACGGACACTACATTTCATAACAACTAAATTGTGGTCAGAGTCCGCATCCGCTCCCGGGAAGCTGCGCGAATTCATCACGCTCTTCCTAAACCTGTGTCTAACCAAAATATAATCTGGCTGATACCTTTCTGAGTCACCTGGCCTTTTCCATGTAAACCTGCGTCTTGTGTGCTGTCAAAACCAAGTGTTGGTGATGACTAACCCCTGTCCCTTGCAGAAGTCAACTGCTTTCTCCCCGGGGTCATTCCTCCTGCCTAAACCGTAGTCCCCAACGTCATCACCATCTCTTCCTTTGCCTACTGTCGCATTCCAATCCCTCATTACTATGAAATGTTTCCCTGCAGGAACACCCGTGATTATGTTCTCTAATTGATTGCATATCCTATAGATCTCTTCCTACCTATCCTATGTGCATCAGCACTGGTTATCAAATTGAATATGGCTTTGTCTTTCTGCACAGTAACACTTGCATGGAAAATGTATTTATAATAAATAGTTAAAATTTTAATAAAGTAACGTCTACAAATATATGTATATCCTTGTAACTTTATCGAGGATCCTCCCTACCCATTTTTGTAGCCCATAGAGGCACATGGAATGATATGAGTGCCCTCTCACGGCAATTACATATTTCAGTCAACAATGAATTAATGAAAACTGAGAGAGTTATACCATCATTAACCTAAGGCACCATTTTCCCTGGAGGTAACATCCTATGGCAACTGAAGAGCTTAATTTTTCAACAAGAGTTTTTGTAAGAAAGAACAAAATTTTGTCATAGTAGAGCACTTAAGAGAGAACCCATTTATCTTCAAATGTGGGGATGCTATGATTTCTCTATGGTTGGGATGAAATTGGATTAAAGTTGTTTTCTCATTGTTTGTGAACACCAAATTACCTTCACACCATTTACTCATTCAGTCTAGATCACTCTGTACTACTGTATGGTTTTAGGTTCTTTGAGGAGGTTAGTTGAGTTGTATAAAAATAAAAAAAACAGGGTACAATATTTATTGATCATCATTGGGGCCTAAAATATCTACTGCATAAGCATATGAATCTGCCCACAACATTATTTTAACATGGTTATTGACTTGACATGTGTGGCCCAACAGATATTAAAAATGGCCATTATTGTATCAAATGTACCTCTATATTTCATGAGTTGACCCATGGTTAAAAATATTATAAAATGATTTTTGAATCCAAAATATGGAATTGGTGGTTCCCATTGACTGCCACACCAAGGGATTGGAGGCCCCTATGGTGGATTTGATTGCACCGCAATTGTAGGATTGATGAATCCCATTATAGAACCAACCAAAGCTGTTAAACTGGAAATAAATAGATTTTCCTGAGACCAGGGGCCCTCTGGGTTAAAATTTCCTTAGATGTTTGGGTTGTTCCAAGGAGATATTATTTTTACTTTTTATTTGCCTGGAGATATATTTAACGAATGGTTTCAATGTTGGGAAAAGTAAGCCTGAAGTTTACTTGCGAGATGTTTGAGGCCATTTGTGGAAGTCCATTTGTAAACCGCAAAGAAAGAATCAAAGACTTCGTGTTTCCACAGGAAGGAATTTATTATTTCCAACTAAGTTGATGCTGCGGTGTTGCAAAACTCTACGGTATTTTGCAACACCATAGAATCATCTGGACTATATTCAAATACTGTATTTGTATTGCAAAATACCGTAGAGTTTTGCAACACCATAGAATCATCTGGACTATATTCAAATACTGTAGGACAATAATAAATTCTATCTAAGACTAAAGTTGATCTCTTAATTAACAACATTAATTTGGATGGAGAGATCAATGCAATCGGTAATATTTTATCCATCTTAACGGCAGTCAAAATTGATATGTTTCCATCCTTCCACCTTTAGGAGTAGGGTCCACCATGTCACCTCAAGCAGGAATGGCATTTCTGCTATTGGGGTTCCTGCCCATGTCAAAGATCATAGCACAGCTCCTGAAAATGTGATGATAACAAGATCAAAGAATGGAATACAGAAAATTAAGATGATGTGACTGGATAATGACATCTTAAATGCTGATGGCAATTTAATGCTCTTGTCATTAAAATATGACATCTGAGTTTTTGTTAGAAAAATGTGTCTAAATTCAATATACCCTAGTAGGGAAAATGACCTAATTTTCAGATTTTGTATATTAATACTCAGTGTATTAGAAGCAAAATTCTTGAATGAAAGGTTTTATTCAATGAGTATAAACCTGATATTGTATGTATCAAATGAGATATGGTAGTCCGGGGGTTGAGTATTGGACAGCTGACTGGAGGATCTGGCTTCGATTCCTGGGCAAGCCTCTTTGGGCTCCCTCAGCTCCACCCAAGCTGTTTGATTTTTTGGGTCCCAGATTTTCCTGGGAAACCATAGGGGGCACAGGGAAAACTACTGGGGCCCCCTCTTCCCTAATGTGTGAATTTCACCTGACATTGTGCTTAGTATTAGGTGAGCTCTACCCTTGCCTATCAAACTGACCTTTAAGAACACTGTGGTTGGTATGCATCAATGAGAACTAGCTAAAGTTTAATGAATATAGCATTATAGGTTTATCAGATTCTTCTATTTGTGACATATATTCTCAATCTAGGTTTCAAAGAGAAAGCACTTTGATTCTTGTTAAGGAGGATATAAGTGTTAATACTTTACACTTCTCTTAAAAAACCTATACTAAATTTATATTAAGGTAAGGTTTTTGAATCTTGTGCTGTTGGGATTTCTAATGGGAATTTGATTCATGCAATTGTCGGCATTTACAGATCTATGAGAAAAACAAATTGCACTTTTCCACAGGTTAATTGATAATGTACTATGTGTTTCGGTTCACAGAACCATTTTCCTGAAGATGGTTCCGTGAACCAAATTGAATGAATTTACAGATCTCCAATTGGGGCTTGTACCATTTTTCTTGAAAGATTCAATGCTTTTACTTAAGAATTGAAGCAGATCATCATTACTAGCTATTTCAATTGTAATATGCTAGATAACACAGAGACAAGCTGTGAACAATTAAATATTCTAATGCCCTTCAAAATGTATATTACTAATGCCAAGCCCATTTGAGTTACTTATGATTCACAAACATAGAATGATCATGTGATATCTAATGATATTGATCCGATATTTATTAGTACTAGAATATTAAAATATGATATTTCTGATCCCCTACTGCTTTGTTTTTATCAACAAAAGGATGGAGAGAAAAGCAAATTACTTAGGGGATGATTAGTTTGGGTTCAGGAAAGGGAGCAGCATTCATGATGTCATTGCAGTAATGAGGTCATGAATATTTATATAATGACTTCATTGGGGTAATGTTGAGACTTCATTCATAGTCCCTTCTTTCACCCAACCCTTATACATTACACTAAAGACAATCACTAATATCCATGCTATAGGTGGAGAAGAACCCACTTCGGTGGGACTCGAGCCTACGACCTTTGGACTGGCAGGTCTTACCCCATTGCCACCAGCACCAATGGAGCGGGGCATAGGATAATTGGGATGCCTGTATAGTAGGTTTTGGAAAGGGGTTTGATAGAGTGAATTGGGAAAAACTAATGAGTATTTTGCAGAAAATAGGAATAGATTGGAGGAATAGGAGAATGATCTTCAACCTGTACTCTGACTGCTCAGGTGCAAGTGGGGGGAGGAGAGTTGGGATGGGTAGTGTTAGGAAGACAAGTAAGGCAGGGTTGTCCATTATCACCTACACTGTTCATTGTATATGCGGAGGAAATGGTTAATAAGGCATGGGAAAAGCTGGAGATAGGGATGAAAGTTGGTGGATAATTTGTAAAATCAGTTAGGTTTGCTGATTACCTAGCTCTAATTTGTCAGTCAGCCATAGGCTTGCAAGTATTGCTGAGTGCATTGGAAATTTTGTACAATTGATATGGGATGAGAATAAATGTAAATAAAACAAATGTTCTGTGGTTTTACAGATGGAGAAAGGCTAACATAAACGTTAAAATATGAAAGCAAAAATTAGAGCAAGAGGACCAGTTTACATATCTTGGAAGTGTTTTGGACCAAAATGGTCAAAGTAGTAGGGTCATAAGGAGGAAAGTTGCATTAGGCAAAGAAGCTTTGAGCATAATGAGTTGGGCATTGATGATGTGGAAGTTGGGTAATCATGTTAAGGAAAGGCTTGCCAAAACTTTGATATGGAGCATAGTTTGGTTTAGTGCGGAAACTGGTAATTGAAACAGAATGATAGGCATTGTTTGGAGGCTTCTGAAATGTGGGCATGGAAAAAGATGAAGGTGAAGAGGATAGAAAGGAGAAAAAATGAACAAGGGTCTCTCATTTTCTACCACCCTAAGAGTTAACAGGCAACCTTTCCCACTGATGCCTTAATTTCTGCCAAAATTTGAGATGAAAAGTCTTTTGGAATTCTAAACCCTATCCTCAATTACGACCAAACCAATTATCAATGCATTAATTTTATTACAACATCCGTCATCCCAGGAGATCAACCCTCTTCCTCTGAACCACCCAGTGGAAATCTGTCTTAATCTTCTCCTAACCAAAGTTTCCTGTCCCTTTTTCCTAATTCCGTTAAACCCATATTCAACCAATCTCTACTTGAGAGCGCAGGGAAAACTCACCCATTATCCCAACCTGGTTATCACATCGGCCGATAAAGACTCCACGGTAGTCATTCTTAACACGGCGGACTTGGTCAACAAGGCAGATGTCTAATTAGCCCTTATCTAACACCTGCTCTTACAAACCCAAACACTGGAGTTCCAGCCAAAAATAATATTTTCCATCAAATTCAAGGGCTTCTCGGAGGACCTCTCCTCTACTTGCATTTCAATCCTCTCCTACGTAAACAACTTATCTTTCCAAAAATACATAAACCTAACATCCCGGGCCGACCATTTGTTTCTTCCCGCCACTCGTTCCTGTTATGGGGTACTCAGTAGTGCAGGGTTAGGGCTTTGGATTACTGGGTATTCCCTGGCATCATTTTATATTCATTAGCAACCATATTATAAAGTTTATTTTTCAAATACCTTGAGAGATAAATATAAAACTGGAAACTAATTGGGTTTGTTAAATTGCCGAAAATAAGTTAGCCATATGAAAGCATTCGCTAATTGTAATAGCAGCTACTTATGAGCAAGCACTAATAATACTCATGAGCCATAAATGCACCAATTACACATAGGTAAATATTGCCAATTTCAAACTTTAAAAAAACCGCAAAAAATATGGGTGACAAGAAAGCCGAGAAGGAATGAACGCTCATGGTTATTCATTTGTCATCATATGTGTCATGTTCATGGAAATCTAGAAGGCATTTGGTTAATGGTTTGAGAAATGGATGTATTAAGTGTAGGAATTACGGTGCCCAACGGCTTCTTAACTATAAATTCCTAATTTGACCGTTGTTGCCTCGCATAATAACGCTACCAGGAGCCCATAAAAACTGGCTTGTATAACAGTGAAATGGACAAAGAGGTAAGTACATTGACATTTTTCATCACAAACTGGATGAAATGATTCATTTTTCGCTGTATGGCGGTGCGCAATTTAACCACCTTACAGATAAAACATACCTAATGAACATTTAGTCTAACCTCGAAGATCCTCTGTGTACTCAAAGAGTAAATGTCTGTATTGCAGTGGAAGCGATTCAACTTTTTTGATTTGGTAGACAATGTAGATAATGGAGCTTTGGCATCAGCTATTCAGGTACTTTCGTGCCGTATCTCATGTAGTTTACAGAGTTAACCGCAAAGAGTTTTTATGGATGGTGTACTTTCTCACAGGATGCGAAAATCACAGCATATACTTGCGGCCATGGACAAATAGTTATCGCAGACTCTGCGGGAAAAGTACATTTGATTGATAGAGTTTTTAAAGTCAGCACTTTTCCAGCTTATGTGTACAGTGTCGATCTTTGTGAACAGATTCGCAATGCACCATTGCTTATCACTGTCGGGGTGAGTAGAAGCATGTATGAATGTCTTTTACATAAGTTTTACATTCTTTTTGCTCAAATACCTGTGGCTCGCTGGCCTTAATTATGAAATAATACAGATTAAGGATAATGTTGAGTTTAAAGTTGTGTGCCTGGTAAATCTTTCATGAAATTTTGGGACCCCCATCAATTTACATAAGGGAGGAAAAATGTAGTATAACCCCATATGTGAAGGTGGAATCAACACTTATTGAGTGATCATTAAACTAATATATGTATATATATATTCTGCATTTTTGTACACGTACACTGTTCTACTGAGATGATATCATGAGGAGATGAATGATCGGTTGGCATCCATCATTTTATCATTGTTAAGAGGAGTATTCTTCATTGCCTTGGCAAAAGGGAAGTGGTCTAAGTAATGCCTGGATGATGTGATATTGTTGAGACCAGGTTAATCTTGGATTTTATTTGATTATGCTTGGAGAACTCATTTCTGGCAGATAGTTCATAAATGAGGAGGATGCATAAAATGAAGTCAAGAGCATTCCCTCGGGCTATCTTGTGAAATTCAAAGAGTCACAAGTTGCAAGAACATTTGTTTATTCCAAATTTTGCCTCGGTGGGCTCTTAAGCTTTGAGGCCAGTTTTGAAAGACATATACAGCCGTGACAGTGCTATTTATTTTACTAGAGTTTATTCTTCAATGTGGGCATCAAATTGGTGAAATGACCTGACGTTGATTTGCTATGGTGATGGATTTCTCAATGTAATTATATACCCCTACTTAAGACTTATGTCAAAGTTATTTAGGAAGGGCTAATGACCTCTTACCTCTTAAGTGACCTCTGTTATCTTTTTTTTTTCTTTTTTTCTTCTAGTTTTAATCTGAATTTTGTACCCTCTGTAATACCTTCCTTGCTTTAAGTACCTCCTGAAGCAAATGCAGTTGGCAGTTAAGCACCACTCATTAATTTTCTACCATGTGCATTCATTTTAACTTTACTCCTGTCTATTCTATCCTAAACTTGACTATATTCCATGGTGAATAGTTATTCAGTTTTTACTGTTGTTTTCAATGGTGACAAAGGAAACCTTTTCCTGGAAAACAGTATTATCCTGTGTGGAATTCCTTTGCATGATACTTTACATGGAGTAGAGTATGGAGGGTGCCATCCTGCTCCATGGCATGCTTCAATATCGCTGATAATAATCTTGCAGTGCGGTGTGGCTGCTGGAACTGTTCACCTCTCCTTATTTTCCTTTTATATTCACCAATATCTGGCAGAAATGTTTGCATATTTTCTATCCATTTTTTATGGATGATGACTTCGCACTATATTCTACTTTGAGTGTGAACTATTGAGGTGGTTTTATGGTCAGAACTTTTGTTTATGCACCATCAGTTTGATGCCAATCATTTTTTTGATGAAAAATAATGCTGTAATATCTGACTCACCTTTGGTGCGCTGGAAATGATATATTTCAACAATCTGAATATATTTATCGGGGTTATTTGTAAACGATTGAGAATCTTTTACAATTCACTTTATATTTGCTTTTTTCTCAGAGTGATGAGCCAGGTGCTTACCCAGTCATCAAAGTATGGAGTCTTGGGAAGAGAGACAAAGGAGGTTTGCCATTGTGCATTAGAATTTCACGTGCTACTTCTGGAGGGCACACTGCCCAGGCTACTACGCTCTGTGCTCACAGCAATTTAGAGCTTATGGCCATTGGCTTCTCTGATTCAACTGTGATACTTTATCGAGGTGTGTATTCACTTTGTGCTATCAGCAAGAGCAGGGATGGCAAACCTTTGGCGATTGAGTGTCAAAGTTTATGTTTGTTAAAAGAGACTCTTGTTTTGTTGCATGAAAACCCATTTAGTGATCGATGTGGAATTGCCTGAAGCACTCTCCCAGCTCAATGTGCCACTTTGGGCAAATCGTCGTATCCCTGCATCTTTGCGTAGGATATGGACAACTATTTGAAGTTACCGAGCAAGTGGAGCGGCTGTCTCATGCATAATTGGGGGCTTGCTTTACGTGGGTATTGGGAAAATCAGAAAATATGGAGAAGTCAATGGCACTCTGATTTTAACCCCCGACTTAAGAGGAAAGAAACAAATGTGACAATTACTCAAGTCTTACAATTGCACTACCACCAGAGGGGCCCAGCCCAACTGTCGCCCCATTATGAGTCCCCGACTGCCTTCTCTGACCCTGTGAGTTTGTCATCCGTTAATCATTATCGTGATGTGTGATAAATAGGGTTGGTGACTCAGGCATTTGTCAATGGTCCACAGTGGTCTTTCACCTCAGTCGTTACAATCATGGGCAACCACTCACTCCATTTCCATCACATGATGGTATCATGATGGGCGATGATAGGGTAGTTGACTCTGGCATTTATCAATGCTCCAGAGGTCACTAGCCTCAGTTGCCACCATCATGGGATGGACACTCACGCCACTATTACCATCATACACAACAAAACATGCTAAAAGTTTACCACCCTCGAGCTAGAGCATTCGCTCTTTGGGGCTTCCAAATACCTTACACTTTTGAACTTTTGGGAACGGGAAATCAAAATTTCTGGAATCCTCAGTAATTTTTGAATTTGTGTTTTAATTAAAGTACAAGTATTAATGAGAATAGACCCTGGTAGTTTTTCAATGATTGGAATATCATTTTGGATGTGTTTTTGCAATATTTGAATGGATATAAATACAAAATTTATTTTGAAGTTACATTTAGGAGAGTAATCTCACAGCCAAGGTCTTCTGCTACATTAGGGATTGGTGGGTAATATGGTAGAGGTATGATTTTCAGGGGCTGGGAAATGGATGGAGAGAAACTTGGCATTGGCATCAGCCTAGTCTACAAAGGATGCAATGGAGTCAGCAGTTTAATATTCCCCTACAGTAAATGGCAAGCTCAAAGGAAGTGCTCTCCACATGAATAATCAGGTAGTGGTTGAGATGCATCTGAAACATTCTGTCCCAGCAGGGTTTTATCTCAGCCCCCAGGTATCAGAAGCCAGGACCCCAGATAATGCATCAACCTGTTCCCCAAACATTATCATTAACCAAGAAGACCTAGATAGTTAGAATAGGAAACGTGATGCGTACACGTGATGCCATTGCAGTAATGAGATCATTAATCGAGAGGAATATAGAATACAACTGGAGGTAGGAATGAAAATGGGCGGGGAATTTGTAAAATTAGTTAGGTTCACGGATGACCAAGCTTTAGTTTGTCAGTCGGCCAAGGGGTTGCAAGCATTGCTGAGTGAATTGGAAATTCAGTACGACAGATATGGGATGAGAGTCAATGTAAAGAAAACAATGGTTTGCGATTTTCAAGAAAGAAATAGGCTAAGCTAAACATGAAAATAGGAGGGCAAAAACTAGAGCAGGTAGAACAGTTTACGTATCTCGGAAGTGTTCTGGACCAACACGGTCAAAGTAGTAGGGACATAAGGAGAAGAATTGCGCTAGGCAAAGAGGCTTTGTCAGCTGGTTCATTGCCTTGATGAAACAACACTTTCTTCTCAGCCAAATGCGGCCGCTTTTGCTTGATTTCTTTGCTCAAACGTTGGAATAAGTTTGCATAATATTAGCGTTGATGGTTTATTCTTTTTCAAGATAGTCAATGAAAATTATCCCATGTGCATCTCAAAAAACCGACTCCATTACCTTGCCTGCAGATGAAACAGTCTTTGCCTTCTTTGGAGGCGATTCTCCCTTTTGAATCCATTGTTTTGATTGTTCTTTTGCCTTAGGTTTGAAGTAATGGACCCATATTTCATTCATGGTTATGGAACTTTGCGAAAATTCTGCTTCGTTCCTGTGACACCTTGCTAAACACTCAATTCAAACATCTTCATGACACTGGTTTTGCTCTTGAATGTGAGCAAATGTGGCCCCCATCCACCACACAGCTTTCTCATGTTTTTCAGTTTATATGCAATGTACCGCACTGTTTGGAATGCTTACTATGTCTGCTAGCTTGCACACTTTCAGTCGACGATCATCCAGTATCAGTTTGTGGATTTTCTTCACTGTTTCTGGAGTTGTCCGGCTGGACCTCATTTGGTCAACCAATGCAATGGTCATCTTGACAGCTCGTACGGCCTCATTTAAACTCTGCTACCCAATATTTTACTACTGTAAATGAAGGCGCAGACTCACCCAAAGTAGAATCCAGTTCAGCTTTCATATTGGTTGGGCTGAGGCCTTTCAAATAAAAGTATTATATCACATAGCAATGACCAATTTTCTCCATTTTCACAAATTCACTGAGAACGTTCACTATCGATGGCCGCCAAACAAATAATAAACAATGTAGCGTTTTCAAACTTAAAACATATGCTTTGTAGATTGCATACTTTCTTAAACAGTGATATTTTTCAAACAACTACTGCAATCTCTAGGTCAGGGTGGGTACTTCTGGTACTTGCCATGTACTTCGACCATTTTGGTTCAAAGCACTGCCGAGATATGTTAACTGGTCCACCTGCGCTAGTTTTCATTCTCCTATTTTATCTTTTAACTTGGCCTTTCTCTTTCTGAAAAATTACATAACCTTTGTTTTATTTACATTCATTCTCATCACCTATGATGGTGCACAGAATTTCTAATGCACTACGCAATGCTTGCAAGCCCTTGGCTGACTTACAAGCTATAGCTTGATGGAAAAGAGATAACGGAGACTGTAAACTTGATTGGCCCTAGGTGTGTTTAAGGGGGGGAGGTTAAAAAGAAAGTGTCAAGTAAGGGAAGATGGGAAACACTCACTTGGTCACTTTGGTGTATTTGGGAAAGTGGCCCACGTGTACCTCAATCACAAACAAACAATGCAAAGATAATAAATTAGGAAACAAAGTTACAACCACTCGATCAATAGGGTGTGTTAAGCAATAACAATCACTCCTGGGAATTTCATTGACATACATACTCAGATATCTCCTATGCCAGGGACCCGTTGCACTCAAACAAGAATGAAAAAAATATTGAAATAAAAAATCAAAAAAGAAAAAAGGGAGGCCTAAGTTCACGTTTGCAGTCGCTCAATCACTTGGGTGTATTAGACCTTCATGAATCACACTCTCTCACTCGGTCAGGGTTTACAAGGATTCCTCCTTTGCCAGGGGCCCATCAATCACAGAGATGAAACAAAAATACTAAGGGAGGCAGTAGCTAGCGGGGGTAGGTAAGTGCCTAGAGAAAACCTGACAGTAGGTGTTTCGCCTGCCAAGCAGGTTTCTTCAGAGAAGAAAAAATTATCTGGTAGGGAGGTTTGACTAAAGAGTTTTGTAGGGAAGGGAAGGGGGAGGTGGGGAAGCTCTTGGTTGCACAACATAAGAGGAGTGTGGAGAAGTGAAGGTCCAATGGGAGTATAGGAGGTTCAGTAAGGGTGGGGGAGGACAAGTACAGCAAATTATAATGGTGGGGGGGTTTGGCTGAGTTTCTTTGATACATTAATTCTATCTTTTGATCAGTAGACAATGTTATTTTTTATGGAGAACTATCTTCCCTTGTCAAGTTGAAATGTCAAGCATTGGGGAGTAGATGTTGAAATATGTATTTGAAGTGTATAGTGTTGGGATCATCACTATGTTTAAAATGTCCATATGGTGTTTGAAAAAATAAACTCACTAGGTTTCACTCAAAACTTGATGCAGTGGAAAACCAAGTAAGTTTAGATTGTGAACATGAATGGTGTACCCAATTGGCCTGAATACATGTGTTGGTATCTTTTCCACTTGCAAGGAATTGAAAATCATTGTCTTCCTTTTGAACCCTAAGAAAACCAATTTCAGAACATTATCAGCTTCAGTGTGATGCCTTATTTTGCACAGTCATGTACCCATACCTAATCCCACCATAATAATGAAAAAAAGGGGGCATGAACTTTTGGTTTTGAGTTGGTAAGGTGTTGATTGTACAGCCAGTATTGATTTATTATGAAACTCAGCATGGATTATTTGGTCAATTAGGAGACCATCCGCTGAAGTGCGGCTTGATGACGGCGAAGAGCGCAGTATTGAAGTTCTGTAGTGAGTGTGTTCATATTCAAGGAGGTGGGGGACCAGTTTCTTGGAAAGGGGGATAGGCAAGAATAAGAGTGGGGAGCGGAGGAGAAGTGAGGAAGGAGTGGAAGTACTATATCCTATTGCAATGAATGTGTGTTCTCAAGCACAAGAGCCAAGTCAAATGAGGAACTTTTGATGATTCTTGGTGTTCACAAAGTTGTCTTCTCGGTGCATGTGTATGTACAAACTCTTGGTGGTGTTGAGTTGGAAATTTTGGGTTTGTTTAGTTAGGGATAAATCTCTTGAGTGTGATAGGGAAGGAAGTTTCGTGAATGTGTTTTGCGATGGCCATTTTTTCAACAGCCAATTCTATAGCATGCTAAGTGTTTTTTGAAATTGATGTTGGCATTGAGTTTTGTCTTTCAAGTTTGTGATGTGTGACAAGGGCTGCACTTCACCTTGTACAATCCAGATATATCTATTGGGGGATTAATTATTGAAAGAAATTAATTATAAACTGTAGAAAGGAATTAATTCTTGAGGGGATTGTTCAATGGTACCAGTGTAGTGTGTTTGTTTGCCAGTTTTTTTTCTGGTTAGCGATCATGTTATCTATTAGTTTAGGTTTGTATCCATTTTTTGGCTTCATTTATATTTCTTGTGGTGTCATAGTCCATTGAGGACATCAGTGAGCAAACGGTTTATTAAACAATTAATTCCTGCCATTTTTGTTGGAAACGGTGGTTCAAGTCAGGTTTTATGTAGTTGTCGATGTGTGTTTGTTTTCTGTGAAAGTCAAATTTTACCGTCCCGCTGTTTGTTATGACTAGTATGTCTAGAAAATTCCCACCATATTACACTCGTAATTATTTGTCTCTTATCTATTATCTATTGCCCTGGAATTGTTGGGCAATGTGTGAATAACATTGGGTAGTGATATTCAGGAAGTGTTATCGCAAATATTTTCATTGCAGGTGATATTACACGTGATCGATCAGTGAAGCAAAAAATTTTACGCAGCAAGGATGTTGTGCTCGGAGGAACTTCTGATGCTATCACTGGACTTGCATTCAAATCGAGTCATGGTGTTAAAAATACCTTTCTCTTTGTTGCCACTGGGTCTGGAGTTTTCATATACAACATCTCCATCAAGGATAAAGAACATAAGGTACACCCATGGTATGCCTTAATTGCAGCCACATGCAACGCCACTGGCAACACATGTGCTGGTGTGATTATTGAAATTAGAGTTGACGGATCTCTTGCATGCACAGGTTGAGGGAAACCTGAGTTCAGGAAAGCCATTGCCAAGAAGTGACCTGACTTTCATTATGCTAATGAAATTTGGTTAGTTATCAAGTGTTTTTATGCATTGTGAATATATTCACATATTAAAAAATATAAATAAATAATTATATATATAATAAATATATAAATATAAATATATAATAAATATATAAATATAAATATATATATATATATATATATATATATATATATATATGTACATAAACATACATACATATGTGTGTGACTATATATGTATATATATATACATATATATATACATATACATATATATATACATATACATATATATATATATATATATATATATATATATATATATATATAGTACAATACACAGTAACACACAATATAGAAACACAAAAAAAGAAGAACACTCACACGTTATTTCTTGATATTTCAACGGAAACAATCCGTCTTCCTCTGAAGATATAGAAGTAATGACTGCTGATATATATATATATATATATATATATATATATATATATATATATATATATATATATATATATATATATATATATGTATATATATGTGTGTGTGTGTGTGTATATAAACCATAAACAGTAATCAACCCGAATGTCGGTTTAGTAGGTGATGGTAGAGATCATCCAGTACTAAGCCCTATTCGGCATGTGAAATTCACACATCAGGGTGGGGGGGCCAGTGCCTTTCCCTGTGCCGGTTATGGTTTCCCAGGAAGACCTGGTAGCCGTAAAATCACTTAAACTTGTGTGGAGCTGCAGGTGCCCAGAGTGCCTTGCCCGGGAATCGCACCCGGAACCCTCCGGTCACCAGTTCAACGCTCTACCAACTGGACTACCGCGACCCACATATATATATATATATATATTTTTTTTTTAAGGTAATCTACCGGTTAAGGTAGGTTTTTGGATGGACACAACTACCAAACAAGCATTTTATTATTCCTAACAAAACAAAAAAATCCATCATCCTACTCTATATCAGGTCCCTCTTCATCTCTGAGTACTTTCTTCCTCCCTTCATCCCGTCCAACATCCCTATCCTGTTCCTTCCCTTTCCTCTTTTGCCCAACATTCTACCCTCTATCACCGTCTTCAACATCCCACTGCCGGTCAAAACCCCCTTCATCCACTTTTCCTGCCTCCATAGGATTGCTCCCCTGTCCTCGCCCAGCATTTCAAGTACTTCCTCATTTGTTTTCTTCTCTGTCCATTTCACCTTCTCCAATCTTCTCCACACCCACATTTCAAAAGCCTCCAATCGACGTCTATCCACCTGTTTCAATGACCATGTTTCCGCGCCGTACATAGCTACGCTCCATATCAAAGTTTTTACGAGTCTTTTCTTAACATCCCTACTCAACGTCCCCGTCATCAACTCCCTCCTCCTTGTGAAAGCCTCTTTGCCTAGCGCAATTCTTCTCCTTACGTCCCTACTACTTTGACCGTGTTGGTCCAAAACACTACCGAGATACGTAAACTGTTCTACCTGCTCTAGTTTTTGCCCTCCTATTTTAATGTTAAGCTTGGCCTTTTTCTTTCTAGAAAATCGCATAACCTTTGTTTTACTAATGTTGATTCTCATCCCATACCTGTCGCACTGAATTTCCAATTTACTCAGCAATGCTTGCAGCCCCTTGGCTGACTGACAAACTAAAGCTTGGTCATCAGCAAACCTAACTGATTTTACGAATTCCCCGCCCACTTTCATTCCTACCTCGAGTCCTTCCCATGCCTCTTTGATCATTTCCTCTGCATACAGGTTGAACAGTAACGGTGATAAAGGGCAACCCTGCCTTACACCTCTTCCTAACACTGCCCAACCTGACTCCCCGTTTCCCACCCGCACCTGAACAGTCTGAGACATGTACAGGTTGCGGATTAGCCTCCTTTCCCTCCAATCTATTCCTATTTTCTGCAATATACTCATTAGTTTTTCCCAATTCACTCTATCAAACGCTTTTTCGAAATCTACGAAACAGGCAAATACCTCCTGGTTGTGTTCTATATTCCTATCGATTAATAATCTCATTACTGCAATGGCATCACGCGTACCTCTCCCCTTCCTAAACCCAAACTGATCATCCCCTAAGTAAACATTTGCCCTACTCTCCATCCTTTTGTTTTTGATTCTGAGAACAACTTTAGCTGCGTGGGATATCGAGCCTATCGTCCTGTAGTCCTCACAAGATGTAGCCTTTACCTTTTTCGGAATAGGAACTAAAACTGATCTCACGAAGTCCTCCGGCCAGATTCCTTCCTCATAGATACTACGAATCAGCCCATATAGCCTTCCTCCCGTGTTTTCCTAAACATTTCAATAGTTCCGCGGGAATGATATCCACCCCCACGGCCTTATTTTGTTTCATCTCCCTTAATGCCCTTTCTATCTCATTGTCTAGTATGCCTGGACCTAAGCTATCTTCCTCTACGTCATGTTCCTTTTCTGTGTCTAACTTTGCTGGTCTAAGCTCTTTACTATACAGTTCTTCTATATATTCCTTCCATCTCTCTTGGATCTTCCCTGCGTCAACTATTACCTTACCCACCTTATCTCTAACTGCTATTGTTGATCTCCCTTTCTAACTTCCCTATAAAGATTTAACTTTACTGTACAGCGCACCGATTTTACCCTTCCTCTGCACACTTTCCATATCCTCGCACTGCGTCTTCCACCATGCTTCTTTTGCTTTATTTGTTGCCCGCCTCAATTTATTGTTTGATTCTTTGTACTTTATTTTGCCTAATTCTGTATTTACATTCTTCCATTTTCGCCACTCATCCATCTTTGTAATCATCTCATCCGTGATCGATGGTTTCCTAGTCCTTCTAGCGTTAACGATTCCAATAGTGTCTTTTGCGGCTTTAGACAACCCTTTCTTGAAACTTGCCCATTTTTCTTCGGTAGTACTCAGCTCTTTACCATCCTCCATGATTTCCTCTACTGCCTGTTTGTATTCCTTCATTTTCAAACCATTTAATGCTTCTACATTCAACTTTCTGACTCGCCCGCCGCCCCTGCCTTATATTTTTGAAACGGACGCTACATTTCATGAAAACTAAATTGTGGTCAGAGTCCGCATCCGCTCCCGGGAAGCTGTGAGAATTTATCACACTGTTCCTCAACCTGTGTCTAACCAGGATATAATCTAGCTGATACCTTTCCGAGTCACCTGGCATTTTCCATGTATACCTGCGTCTTTTGTGGTGTCTCAACCAAGTGTTGGTGATGACTAGCCCCCGTTTCCTGCAGAACTCAACTGCTTTCTCCCCGCGGTCATTCCTCGTGCCTAAACCGTAGTCCCCGACGTCGTCACCATCTCTTCCTTCGCCTACCGTTGCATTCCAATCCCCCATCACTATCAAATGTTTCCCTGCAGGAACACACGGGATTATGTCCTCTAACTGATCGTATATCCTATCGAGATCTTCTTCCTTATGGTTGCTCGGTGGCATGTGTACCTGAATAATGACCAAGTTCGTCGGTTCTGCTTTTATCTCTACTAGTAGTACTCTATCTGTTACCTGCTCTATGTTGACTACGCTTCTTCCTACCTCTTCATTTAATACTATGGCAACCCCTCGTTGGCTCTCGTCCCTGCCGCTGTATATTATTCTATGCTTATCACTCCAGTAATCCCAACTCTCTTTCCATCTCACCTCGCACAGACCGAAAATATCGATATGTCCCCTTTCCATCTCTCGCTTAACATTCTCCAATTTCCCTGTCCTCATCATTGTCCTAACATTCCACGTTCCTATTCTAACTAATTTGGTCTTCTTCTGCTGCGTCTTCTGTCCTGCTACTGCTGGTCTTCCCTTGCAAGGGTTTCGTGGGATGACGACCACGGAAGCCTTGCCTCCCCCGCTGCCGGGCACAACACACGGCCGATTGGGCTGGGCCCCGTAGTTGCCAGGACTCAAAATCTCTGTTTTGTCCATCATGTAAATCTTGGGAATGATGATTGAGGTGGTTTCCCGTTGCCTTCCTCAATAGTGTTTTTAACGTGACACCATCACTTACTGGCCGCCCCACTGGGGTCAGATGCCATTGCAGCCGCCTCACTGAGGAACAGACGCTGCATGGACTACCTTTCGTCTGGCTCCTAACCTTCGACCTATCTGGCATGGGTGACCCTACCAGGAGCAATTTTTATTACTCCCGCCAGCACAGCTCTAGGGGTCATCGGAACGCACAAGCCCTTCTACCACGTCAAGGTTGTAGTCCGGGGAGGGCATATATATATCCAGAAAAATTGATGGAATTGGCAGGTACACCTATTTGTGGTCTTACCGGACCAATTTCTCTCTTATCATGAAACTTTCTCCTGCTGGAAATATCTCAGATTAGCACATCTTCTTGTGCCAACAGTTTTGTTTGTGGATTTCAGTGCTATGATGTCACATAGTTTGCTCCTAAACTGGAATACATTGCACTCCATAAGCACATTTTGGCGATTGAAACACTGGCCAAAATTTTTGCAAAATCATTCATTCTTTTTCCAAGTGAATCAATTAATTGTGCCCTTTGCCTGACGTTTATTAGGAATAAAATACAAACTCCTCTCTTAACAGTGAAAAAATGCCTAGTTTGTACCCTTTAGTAACAATATTGTCACTTATAAATAAATTGCAAATATCTACTTTTGATTGAAACTTCAGGAAGCTCTGAAAAAACCTGTGAAACAGCAATTTGTATCCATGAAAAGTAAATAACCCTGAGGAGTAAAAGCTAGTTTCTGAAGACAGTTTGTGAAATAAAAAATATCTCACCTAATTATATGAACTTAATCTTAATATTTATTTATCATTAGATGATTATATACAACAATAGGTATTTTTATTATTAATTAGAGCACAAAACAGGGTACCTGTATACATTTTACGTGAATACCAAGGCACTAGTGTCAGTCTCAAGAAATTAATTGAATGAGTTAATAGGTTTGATTTTTACAGAAAAAATGCTTAAAACCATACTGATAATATATCAGTATGGTTTTATATGTTGAAATATCGGTGCTCTAGCTGAAGCTAGTAGTTTATTCAATAAAATGATGTCCATCGAAAGGCTTAGCCAAAAATGATACAGATTAAATGGTTAACTTTTAATATTACTCTCTTGTATGTTAATATATTGTATATCATGCTAAATGGTTCAAATGTAGTAGAGGTATTTTGAACAAGAGTAATGTTTTCTAAATGTTGGGGTCAGTTAGAGGTTTTAGCCATCAATGCTATTTGTTAATAGAACTAATAGGTATTATTTCATTTTTAGGTTGTCCTTGATATTGAAGGATGTGAACGATTATGTTCTGTATTGGCTGAAAATGCTCAGGAAAGTCATTTCATGCTGGGAAGGAAAGATGTAAGTGGAATTTTTGGTATAACCTTAATTGAATTTCAAATGAGGATCCATTCCATTGCCAGTTGGTTTTTGGCAGGCCTAACCATTTAGCCTTGGTTATGACCCGCTCATATTGAAATTGCAGTTATATAATATGGTATTTTCCCATCGATAATGCGCACGTTATCTGTACAAAAATGTTCACACAATCGAAAAAAGTGAAGATGCACGTTATGTAAAATGTTAATTGTAAACTGTGTACGATTTTCTTATCCATGTGTAATTTTCTTGAGAAAATTTTAAATTACAAAAGTTTAACTCAATTCAGGTTTGAAACAAAAAACCATAAACACAGTAATAAACCCAAAGGTCGGTTTGGTAGGTCATGGTAGAGTTCACCCAGTACTAAGCCCAATGGCGTGTGAAATTCATACATCAGGGTAGGGGGGCCAGTTCCTTTCCCTGTGCCTGTTATGGTTTCCCAGGAAGTTCTGGTACCCGAAATATCACACAGCGTGGGTGGAGCTGCAGGTGCCCAGACACTTGCCTGGGAATCAAACCCGGAACAAGCTGGTCAGTAGTCCAGGGCTCAACCCCCTGGACTACTGTGACCCACTTTTTTATAAATGAATTTGTGGACATTTGTTTTGGACAGTGGGTACTGACTTATTTCGTGAAACTTAAAAGGTTACAAAGTTTAGTGTGCAATTCAAATTGTCTTTGTTGGTATTCTTCAAGGAACTTAGACATTATCAACATTCATAATTTTTGGTACAGGTAAATAAGTAAAATCAATCCTGAGGGGAAAAATTTATTGCAAATCAAAGTAAAATGCCTGAAATTCTTCAAAATAGCCCTCTTGTACATTGATGCACCAATGTTATCACCTCTGCCAGTTGCTGCACACTTCCTGGAAGGCATCGTTGGGAACCTCGTCCTGGCACCTCATCATGGCCTCTTAGATGTTATCCAATGTTCCAAAAGGGTTACCTTTCAAGCTATTCTTTATTCTTGGGAACAAAACAAAGTCCAGCGATTCCTGATAGGGGCTTTAGGGTGGCTGAGACAGCCACCAGGAAGGTAATGTGGGATTGCATGACCTTGTCGTGGTACAGCCTCCAGTTGACAAAGATCTCCTTCCTGGTGCATTGCACCCTTTTCTACAGTCTCTTTAGGACTTCCACGTAAAATTACTGTTCTCTGTCTTTCCCTTAGGCAAATATTCTTTGTGGATAATACCTTTTGAGTTGAAAACAGACGATGAGGAAATCCTTGGCCTGAGACTTGCTCATCCTTACGATCCCCTAAGTACGTAATTAGTGCATTCCAACTCTGGCTGCATTTGTTAAAATTGAAATAAGTCGAAATTTATTCTTGCAATAATGGTAGAGGGTGAAATGTGTGGAGAATAGTTTATTGCAAAATTGATGCAATCAAGAACTCATATGCATTTAGTCGACTCGTACATGCAAACAACCAATTAAAAATTTCTGATAATTGCATCTTATTGATGCCATTAAATTACATAACCTTAAAATAAAATCAAGGCATGATTTCTGTCAGTTGGGTATTTGTGACTTCAGAGGAATTACCTAGTTATTATCACGAATTCTGCATCACATTGTGTCATATTATGTGTGCCCTTACTCCATCATGCACTCGGAACACGTCTAATCCACATTTACATTAATGCCCTATGGCCGATCCAAAGGTGTGGTGTGTGGTAGGTGGTGTAAGCACAAGGGGGAAGAGTAAGGGAAAGGGAGGTAGTTTAACCCTTTGCACTCGGGTGCTTTTTTCTCGATTGCCTTAGTCTACTCGGGATTCAATTTTTTAAATACCCCAAATTAGCTAAGCGTGGCACTAGAATGAAAAACTAGAGTTTCTTTTCATACAAACTTATTTATTTGGATTTTTGACATAATTATTGATAACTTTATTGATAAACCATAATTTAAACTCTATAATTTTTCATGGTATGATATTTTTGGAAGCATTCACCAACATGAAGACCTGGTTTACATTCACACGTCTCACAGATATATATCGTCTCTCTTCTTCCTCCTTTGATTTTTCGGTCAGAGCAAACCGCGCAATCTTTATGTTTTTTGTTCGGGTGAGGTGTGATTATATGGAGTTTTCCATCTAAACGTTGCTCTATGTTTGTGGATGGTAATCTAACCCTGGACGTTTGTGTACCATCTCGGAATTCTCCAAAGAGATTATGTACTAGTTTCCTAACAAATTTCACATGGGAGATCGGTTTTTCATTTTTTCTTTGATGGCATTCTTTATACAATATAAATGAATTTACAACAATGACCTGAAGCCCCCAGAAAAACAATTTACGCCACCATTTTAGAGTTTTCCTCATGAAACGGCTGCTTTCTAATTCTTTGGAATACTTATCCATTGTGAGGAGGGGAAAATCGTTCAGAATGAGCAACTACTAGCTGGCAAAGCATTCGTCCCAAGGGAAAGCATCTGTTGTAAGAGAACCCTCTGTACTTAGGGAAAACACCTGCGTTATGCTTCTAGAAACGTAAGTAAACCTTGGAGACTAAGATAAGGAAGGTTTTTTTACCACAGGAGGATGATGCAACCTCCAAAAAAGCACGACAAAGGAAAAGTGTAAGGGTTGGAGTTACTATGAATCAATGACTCATGTCTTGGACACTCCTCCAACAATGATGATGCAACCTCAAAAAAGCACAACTCCAGGAAAAGTCCTAAGGTTCGTGTTTTACCATGAATATAATAGATCATATCTTGGACCCTCCTACTCAAGATTCTTGACTATGCATTAGATAGGAAAAGAGCAGGCAGAATGTTTGATGATACAGCGGACACTAGGAAGAAAAGGAAATGAAAGAGTCCAAACTAGAAAGCAAAGAACAAAGGATCAGCTGACTGAGGTAACTTACATTCTGACGATCTTTTTTCAGGCACCGATAATCTCTAAAAGACATTGCTTTACATTTAGCTGACTTCCAAGTAATGAAGGGCAAACAATGGAAATGAAAAACAACTTACAGCACAGTAAATAGACAACAAAAAACATCCGCGTAGGTAGTGGCATCCTTTGGAGACGGCATTTATGTTGATGACGACATAATGGGTCGATACTATTCATTTATAAAACAAGCCATGCTATGAATTAAGCTTTAACTTTCCTTTTCCTTTCATGCAGATGATTACAAGAAAAGTTATTGGAAAAATAGACAAAAATCCCAATTCCCCTCGTGGTGAAACTCCGTGTCGAGTGTGGCTCGACATACGAGCTGCTGCCATTGCTAACCGTGTCGAGTCACACGCGACATCTGAGTGCAAAAGGTTAAAGGGAAAAAACATTCACTTAAAATCCCTGAAAAGATAGGCGTATTAGTGCAAACACATTCATGTTAATGGAACACTTATTTTTAAACAATTGTTAATTTTATCCACTGACAAAGCTGTCAGGTTTATTAAGTAAGGGGATATAAAAATGATACACAACCATTTATTCAATGGACTGCCACCGCACTAAGACAGTCCATGCAGAACTGGAATCTCCTTTCATGCTCTTATACATTCGCGTGTATTCTCGCTAGGACATCAATTGCATCATGTCCACCCATCCTCAGTTTCAAATGCTGAAGGAGTAAAGGTTGTGATGAACTTTCAGCCTTCCATTGATACTCTATCATCAAATTGTCAACTCTACATTATGCCCCTAGCTAGCCATTGCTTGATGATGAAATGACTGGTAGGTTATCCTTTAAAGGCTCTTTTGTCCTAAACAAGTGCAAGCATGTTCTCCCTATAATTCCTTGCATGCAAGATCATGGCTCATAATAATTGTACAGTGGAGCTTCATAATGCAAGAATAATCCATTCCACGATTTTTCTAGTAAAACAAAATACTTGTTTAGTGAAATAACTTTTTGCGTCTAAATTAAAGTAAAATATGATAATGCGGTCCATGCCGAAAAATATGAATTATGTACATGGTTTTTTAAAAGAAAATTAAGACTACATTGTTTAAGAATGTGGATCATGTTCACATTTTTTTCCATTGTGGAATGAAGCAACTGGTAATATCAACTCCGTTTGTTTAAGCAAAATGGAATCAAAATTAAATTTTAATTCTGTATGATACATACCTAATTTCTTTTCACTAGAAAGCTACTTCTGAATGGTAAACAATTAAGGGTTTGATTTTCAAATCTCCTCTTGCATTTGTACAAAAAAGCAGCGTGAGATGGCCTTTTGTTGCCTCTGGTCTGGCCTGCATTCTCTTTTACTGTTGTGTGTACAAATACGAGGGTGGTTCAATAAGTATCCACGTTTGACAACAAAGGGTGTTCCTGAGGGAAGGTTATGTTAT